>NC_059131.1:5120000-5435000 GCF_020740605.2 Lemur catta
CACAAGGATAGAGGCCACATCCCACATCAGGGGAAGGTTAAACAAGGAGGATGCAAAGCCCCTGGCATGGAGGAAACGTTCAAATGCTAGTTCCCTTCCCTCTGATTTCATGCACATTAGAGGCTGGCCAATTCTTGGCCATCCTTGACAATCTTCTATCCCAAGTTAATAGTCTTGATACAGGATCAACAGACATCAGGGATATAGAGGCACATTCCATACCCTTGTTAAAGCTACATAGCACTTCATCTTTTTAAATATTTTATTTCTTCTGCATAACTTTTACCCCATTTCAATTTACTTTATCTCTACTTTTAACCATGGTTTTCATAAATCCCACAATATTTAGGATAATTTCATCCCCACTGATATACAGAATGTCAGGGCCAGCTGGAGAGATATTGGGGACCTTTGTTCATCTCACCCTACAATAGACATGTCTTTACTTTCAACAAGGTGTCATGGCCCATATTTTGACAAATCATCTACCACCATGCCTTCTCCTTCCACTAAGAGGTACATAGAGAAGTAGTTAACTGTGTACATCCTAGAATCAGATCTCCTGGAAACAGACTCCAGCTTTGTCTTTTCTCAGCCACGGGCAAGTTGCTTAACATCTTTAAGCTTAGGATTCTCATCCGTTAAATGGCAAGTAATGGTCCCTAACTCGTGGGTTTCTCCTGGGAACTAAATATCATGCAAGCCAAGGGGAGGTCCAGAAGTACTGGAGAGAGAAAAGCCAAGTGGCTTCCTGTGCTCAGCAGCACAAACCCCGGCGAGGCAGCCCTTCTTACTCCTGACGGATGAGTCCCCGGTGCAGACCACGCACTGACTGGGAAAGCATCGCTCCTGTCGCACGAGTCAGAGGAGACAGGAGGAGAACACCTGTGAGCAGCGGCTCAGCTGCCTTCTGGAAATTAACGTGTGCGGCACAGTCTCGGTACAGCCACCAAAGAACGTCTGCGGTCCCCTTCGGGCCTGCGAGCTGTGAGGGAGGTTTCTTTGAGCCTCAGGGCTCCAGGCTGGCCTCAGCGTCCAGGAGTAGAACTTGGTGCTGAGGGACCCATCCCAGGGCCAGCTGGCAACCCCAAGCCTCACCCCCTTGCTCCTGTGAGCCACCGGCTGCCACACGGCTGCCTCGGGAGCCAGGCCTCGTCTCCTTCCAGGTTCAGTCCACTGTGGAAAGGCCCTTGCCACAAATGGGGCTCTCATGATGTTGTCCTTTGCACAGCACGTCCGTTATAGGTGGCCCTGATATGCCCCATGTGGCCTTTGAGAGGAGTCGGAGCTGTCCCTGTGCTCCCTAGCACCTGCGCCCACCACGACAGCCTCACCCAACTGCATCATCCTCGCTCCCTCCCTGCAGTGTCTCCTCTGGACACAGAAGCCCCTGGCAGCAGGGGCCACATCTTCTAATTCACACATTTTGTCCAACGTAGACGTTGCATACATGAGTGAAAGAACGAAGGGAGGAAAGACAGGAGGGTGCAAATGAAATAGAGTTTCACGGGTGTGTCTGCCCTCCTGCCTGGGCCCCTCGCTGGTTTCCTGCAGCCCAATCATTGATTCCTCACCAGCCACGGGCTTCAGCCTACCACCTGTGCTTCTTCCTTTTCCTCTGCAACCTAGGGAGGAGATTGGTCAGTACAGTTTTGACCTTAATATATATAACCAGAGAAAGGAGTTACTGCTCACTTCCAAGTGCTTCTTGACATAATCCCTTGGCAAACAGTGCGTTGGAAGCCACGAGTAACAAAACAGCAAAGCTGTATACTCAGGCCAGGCAAGCAGACCTTGAACTGAGTTGCTAGAACTGGAACACATAGGAAGCTGTAGCTCAAATTTCAGCTGGGTGGAGGAGGTGGACAGGAACATCTCGACATGGGTTCCCAGGACTAAACTCCTGTAGGTGCTGCACACCTGAGTCCCGGGGTGTTGTGCCCTGGCCCTGGGGGCTGTGCCTCTTGAGTATGGGGGTGCTGCAGGCTCAGTTCCTGCCTGACAGCAAGTCCCTCGGCCAGAGAACTCACATTTCAGAGTCTGACAGTCAGTGGAGCGCTGTCACAACCCTTGCTCTTTCGCTTCTCACCACAGTTCTATGAGCTACTGCTGTCACTTCCATTTTACATAAGAGGAAACTGAGGCCCAGGGAGCTCAAGCAACTTACTTACCCAAAATCACCTGTAAGTGGGTGACAAAGCCAGGACTCAAGCCTAGGCCTTGGGACTCCAGATGTCACATCCTGTCTGCCTGAGCCCCTCACCCTACAGGTGGGAGTGTAAGTCAGCACACACTTTGAGAAAATGGCTATAGCCATATACATCCAAAGGATTGGAAATGAATACGATCTACACTTTGACCTGTTAAGCACCTTCTGGGAAGCCATCCAAATGAAATATCCCAAAACATGGGTGGAAAAAGCTTCATGCACAAAGATGTTCATTGCTTTATTACTTACTGAGAATACACTGTATTCTGAAAACTTGGAAAACATCTGAATATCCAACAATAGGGAAATGGAAGTACATTAAACTAAGTACATTTAACTATGCATTTATTAAAAAGACATTATTTAGAAAAAGATAGTAAAAGTGTGAAAAGATACATTATAACTTTAAATGAGGACAGAGGACTCCAAAACTGGATGTGTATTATTGTTCTACAAGTTTATGTGAAACCATTGAGCACCAACTGCAAGCCAAGCACCGTCCAGTATCAGGGACGAAACGGAGAATGAGGAGGACTCAGATCCTGCCCCGTGCAGCCTACGATCAATGGGTAAGTACAGGCACGTGAGAAAACTAATGTGTAGGAAAAAATAGACCAAAACAAAATACATCAAAAAGTAATAGTAGTTAATTTCTGGGGTTGTGAAAATATAGGTAGTTTCTTTTTTCTCTCTTCTTTTTGCTCTTTTGCATTTTCAAATATTCAGCAATGACTAAGTGTTACTATTTTATTTTCTTAAAGTGGTTCTCCCTCCTGTACCTCCTTACCTGGTCCACGTCCAAGGCTTGTGGAGAGACTGCAGGTGCCAGGCCGTGGGCCCCTCTCCCGTCGCCATTCGGTAGCCCAGAGGCTGACGGGTCAGGGGAATTCAGCAAACGTCCCTGGCGGGGCAGCCCATGTGAAGAGGGCCCCGCTTTGCACAGGACAGATGTGACCATGAACCCCAGCTCGGCCACTTCCCTGCTGGCCTCCGGGCCCTCTGCCCTCCGTTTGCACTCCTGTGGGATGAACACCCCTCCGCTCCCCCAGAGTGAGGTGGATGCTGCAGATGAAGTGGTGTGCACGGTAGGCGCCCAATTAGTAAAGGTTATTATTTATTGAACTTGACTGAACCCAGGTCACCTTCAGCAGCTGCCCTAGTCCAAGAGCTCTGCCCCTGCTTCCATTTGACAGATGTCCCCACGCCCATGTAACCGACCATCTAAGAGTGACACTAGGGCGCTGGACGGTGACGAGAGTGATGGCTGAGGGTCTGTAAAGTGGCATCCAAGTGGCCTGGGAGTGGCCGTGTCGCCCCCAAGAGAAAGACTCAGGAGCAAGCCCCTCATGGACACCCCTCCCTGGACCACACTGTGTGGAGAGACCCAGGCTGAGGCTGCCTGGTCCGGGGGGGCTGCCCTCGGTCATCCACACCCGACACCTTCCCGGGGAGGTGGCGACGCCCCGCCAGCCCCTCTCCCTCTCCTCTGCATGCCTCACCTCGGTGGCGGGAAGAAAGCACGCATGTAATTGGCACCGCAGTCCCCGGTGGAACGTGGACAATGCCAGCGATGAGGGTAATTTTCGGATGATTTGAGATAAGACAGCCAGGCCTCTCTCCGACCCTCGCCATGGTTTTCTCACAATGGGCGGATGATGACGTCGGCTGTGCTAATAGCTGCTCCTGACAGCAAGGCAAGAACGAGGAGAACGAACCCCAACAAGCAGAAGACGGGAAGACGTTAGGGCTTAAATGAGTTGCTCTGTCTACGTGGGGCGTCTCTGAATCTGAAGAGAATCTCTCCCCTTCCCTCTCCCGTTTCCCAAATGAGTGTGATCTAGTGACAAATACCCGGGAGAGGCATGTGTGCCTTATCGTGGGAGGCACGTTCCCCCCAGGCCTGGCTCTGTCGGGGTCAGACACAGTCAACCGGCTGAGACCACGGCCAATTTTCTCTCTGTGTTTTCAGCACTACTGAACAAGCCGCCGCGCTCCCTGTCTGCCATGTCTATTATACCTCCTCACTGAGCAAAACCTGCGGGGGGTGTGGGGTTCCGTGGCGCGTGAACCCGCCAGCCCACCACGGAAGGGCCTGCAGTTCGCGTGGACGCCCAGGAGCCCAGGAGACGGCGCGTCTCCTCCGTCTCACAGATGGGCAAGCGCCAATTCCACGCCCTCAGGACCCAGAAACCTTGCAAGCCCCAGTCTCATTCGTCCCACTCCAAACTACAGCCCGTGGAAGGCGCATGAATCCATGGTAACCAGCAGGAGAACATGTCTGTACACTGGTGTCTTCCCTCTGTGCAAATCCACACCGTGCCGTTAGCCCTGGAAGCCCAGGGTGAAGCCATCGGCGGGGCTGCTGTCTTCCGAGCCGCTCTCCCTGGCTTGCAGCTGCCGTCCTCTCCCTGTGTCTTCACTCGTCTTCCTCTGGGCCTGTCGGTCTCCAAATCCCTGTTCTTACAAAGACACCGGTCATACCAGATCAATGACCTCATTTTAACATAATTAACCTCTTTAAAGACCTAGGTCTGGTATCCCCAAATACACCACATTCTGAAGTACCGAGAGTACGGACTTCTCAGATGAATTTGGGGGCGCACAGCTCAGCCTGTGACATCCAAACTGCTGTTTTACAGAGGAGCCAGCTGAGGCCCAGAAGGCCAGTGGCTTTTCCTAGATTTCAGAGCAAACTGGTGTTAGAGGCCAGTGGAGTGCCCGTCCCCGGAGCCCAACGCCTCTCCTCTCCCGCGGTGCCTGGAGCCGCTGGCAGCAGCTGCAGTCACGTTCCATGCTGAGTTGAGTTCCTATCTGCTCACTTGTGGAAAAGCATCGGATTTAAAGACAAAAAGCTCATGGATCAGATTCACTTGCCAGCTAGGCAGCCTCTGACAACTCACATAAAGCTCGGAAGCCTGAACACCCTCCTCTGTAAAATGGGAAGGTTAATCCTAAATTCATAAGCCTTGCAGTCCGTAATGTCTGCAGCGGGATGCACCAGGGACAGGGGTGGGGACAGGGTGGGAGGGCGCCCAGGCAGGCAAGCAAGAGTATGAAAAGGGCTCCCAGACAGCATGGAAACTAGCTGAGAACATACTTTATACATGCTTTGGAAGTTTAATTTTATAGCAACAGTCTAAATTAAATCACAGATAATGCACACCAAATTCGGTTGGCCTCTTTGGGTTTCTACATTGTTTGTGAGAAAAAAACAGACTGTTATTCTTCCAGAGTATACAAGACTACAGAGCCCCCAAACGATAGACATGCCCCTGAGTAGGCCCAGTGGCCAGCTTTCCCTGTCTTCTGTGTGTCACCTGTCGAGGGGTGGACCACGTGAGGCCCCCAGTATTCTAGAAGACAGAGAAATCACAGGGTTCCGGATCCTGGTGCCATGTTGGTTCATGATGTGCAGACTCCCTCTCAGGACTCCCCATTGCTCGCCTATAAAATCAGGGGGAAGAAGGAGAATGTCTGCCATTCTCTGTGGCAATGGGGATGGGAAGAAAGGACGTGGCCTCGTGAATGGGGGGACCTGACCGCGACCTGGCTTACGGGTGGACCCAACATCTGAGGCCACTCCACGTCTTAACCAGTGATGGGGACAAAAGAAGACTGTGCTGTAGCGGGGCCTCATGGTGCACTCGTTCAGCTCCTTGCGTAAGTGAGCATCACGTCGAGTTGTGAGTTTCCTCCAAATATTCATGCAAAGCCCTGGGAACAGGGTCTGGCACAGGGTGAGCATTTAAAATATACATTAGTTTCCTCCACATGTCCTCACAAGCACACTGCATGTGCAAGGCCTTCTCCACTCCAGCTGTGCAGATATTCGAATACTACCTGAAATGTGCAAAGTGCAGTTTAGAAAGTGCTTCACGGTGCCCATCATTTAATGGGTGATCGGTCAGTGTCCTTGGCTAGTACACTGGCTCATTTGATATTCTGACCTCGAGAAGTGACGTGACCTGCATTGGTGACCCTAGCCTAGGTCTTCTGATTCCCGGGTCAGGGCTCTTGCCAGGATAAAACTTTTCTTCTTCCTTTGCATGAAGTCAGGTGACCTGTACTGCATGAGGACAGCGATGACATTTCGAGGCCAGGACATGGAACTTGTGGTTCGCGTTTGCCTTCACACTACGTGGCTCACTACTCCTCCCAAGGTTTCCCTCGAGGTTTGTTCGTTAGATTACCAGCATTCTCCTAGCATGGCTCCTTTTCCTTCTTTCAGGCTAAATGCTTCCAGCCAGTAGAACAAAGGGAAGGAAGGAAGGGAGGGTGGGAGCTTATTATATTTTTAAATATATAAATATATTTGTGTATATATATATATATATATATATATATTTCACCTTAGTGTTCTATTTTCCTGTTTCTTTACTGAGATGTGGATATAAACTGAACGTTTCGCTTTGAGAATTGAGTACTTCTTTCAGGTCAAAAACCAGCCAGTCAAAAACCTCCAACTGCCCCAGACGTTCCCATCGCCCCTTTCCAACCCTACTCTGGCGTGTCGGGAGGCGGCGCAGGTGGGTCTGCCGTCCTGAGAGCCCTGGGGGCTGGCTGCCACCCTTCCCGGCCTGCACCTGCTGCGCTGTCCCCAGCGTGTGCAGGCTGCACGGTGTTTGCCGTTCTCCTCAATCTGATGAGGCTTCAGACAAGGCGGACTGTCCCCCTGGTAGGTGCCATCCTGCACCCTCGCTCACCTCCCGCTGGGTTGCCGGGTCCCCAGGACCTCCCACACAATGCCACCCCCCCCCCCACCTGCAAGGACAGCCACGTCAGCTTCTGGGCCAGCCCGGCGGTCGGGCACTGCTGGCGTTTGCGCAGAGGTTCAGCACAAGAGACTCAATGGCTACATTCAGTAATAACACCACAGTTTCACCAAAAAGCATTATAGTGATTACTGAGTTATACTAGGAGCTTATTTAAGATAACATCTTATTTGCACAACGTAGTTCAAATAGATGGTTAGTGCAGTCAGCGCGCGATTGTTAGACTCCTTATGTACATTAGCATAATCACTCTGGAAGTGCAGTGCCACTTTTAAACATATGAACAGCTAAAACCGAAAGCATAAATATATACCTTTTAAAGTGATGGCACAGTTAGAACAAGAGCGTTTAGGTTTACATGTAAACAGGAATTTAGTTGTCTCCTTAGCACAGCACAGCAGGATGTGAAAACCTCTCTGAGTCCGCTCTCTCAGGGAAGCCAGACCTGCTGTCCCGAACTGCTGCATTTTGTTAATAATGACAGTTTCTGTTCATCAGATACCTTCCGTGTGCTGGGCACGGCGCTGTTCCCTTCACATCAGTATCTCCTGCACGTCCATGAGGTCAACATCACAAGCCCCCTAGAAAGAAGACACAGTGGAGGCTCCCAGAGGCTAAATGACGTGTCCGAGGAGGCCACAGGGCCGGGATGGGATTCAGACGTGTCTGGCTCCGACGTCTGGCCCTCTCCCATCTCGCACACCCTCCTGCACCTCCAGCACCGCATGCAGAAGTTCAGCTCATCCCCCGGGACCAGGAGCCCCTGGATGACCGGGGGTCCGGAGCAGGCCTCCAGTGAGCCCTGGGTGCTGTCCACTGCCGCTGCCTTGCAGGGCCCGCGCTGGCCACCACACAAGCTGGAAGGAAGCAGAGTGCAGAGGCCTGGGCCAGGGAGCCTCCCCTCCTGGATGCGCCTCCACACTGCCCCCTGCCCCCTGCCCTCACAGGACTCACGCGGAAAAGTCGGGGCAGCAAGTGGGCAGGTCCCGGGTCCCCAGTGGATGCAAACCCTGCAGGTCTTGGTGCGTGTTGGAACCACCACTGAAGGCCCAGAGCCCCCCAGCTGCCCTCGCCCACCAGTCCCCCTGCCCTGAGGATCAGGGCGGCTCTCAGGGGCACAGAGCCCTTCTCACCAGGTCCTGCCTCCTCGCTACTCTAGCAGACGGCTTGCTCTGCCGGGGTTTCCCTCCTAACAGAGAAACACGATTGTCCTCATTTCACAGGAACACACCCAGCACATGAGCCCCCAAGCTTCCGCCAGGCCTCCCAAGCCCAGAACCTTAACTGGATCTCAGACTGTTCTTGACCTTCCAGGCCATTCAAAAAATGGTCCAGATGCTAATGTCCCCAATGTCAAGACCTGTCCCTGACTCCTCCCAACAACACTTGCCACCTTTTCCCTCCCTGAACTCAGGAGAAATGCTAAGCAGTAGCCACACTGACTAATTTGAGTTCAACCCTGACCCTCTGGCAAGAAAGCTGTAGGGCTGGAAATTAACCAAGAATCATACAACATATAACGTAGCTAAGTGTGTGTTATACTTCACACAGAATGTGAATTCACGTAATGCAACATGCTGAACTACATTGCAGAGGAGCCAGAAATCTGCTCAAATGTGACAGCATTTTCCCTTTGGTGCACTGCACACTCCACGGTGAGGTCTACTCTACCGTCACAAAAGCTGCTCCGGGAGCCTGGTGGGGCCTGAGAGCAGAGGTCTCATCCTTCCCGCTGCGGGCTGAGGGCTGGGCACCAAGGGCCCCACGGTGGGCGTGTCCTGCTGGGGACACCCAGTGCAAGATGGGACACAGGGGCAGCCAAGACCCCAGCCTCCTCACCCTCAGCTGGGGCAACTGGGGTGTGGCCCACACTGTTTTCTAGAGGCCCTGGTGGGACTGAGCCACACAGGCTGGGGACCACACACCCCTTATTGGTTTCCTTCCCTTCTGTTATGGATTGAACTGTGTCCTCCAAAGCGATATGCTGGCATCCTGGCCCCAGCACCTCGGGAGATGACCTTATGTGGAAATAGGCCCTTGCAGAGGTCATAGGGTGGCTCTAATGCAGCATGACTGACGTCCTTATGAAAAGGGGAAATACGGACCCAAAGGCACACAGAGACAGACATGCATGGAGGGAAGACGGTGTGAAGAGACACAGAGAGAAGCCACGAGAAGAGAGTTGGAGGGACCCATCTGCCAGTCAAGGAGGGCGAGAGGCTGCCAGGGGCAGGAGAGGCCTGGCGCACGGCCCCCTGCAGCCCCCGGGGGAGCTGGCCCTGCCCATACCCGGCTGCACAGTTCCGGCCTCCTGGCCTGGGAGACAATACTGTTCTGTCTGTGTCCCTGTCTACTTCTGAGGAAGCCCAAAGCAAACCAGCCCTGAAATCGCATTATTTTAGCTTCTAAATTGATACAGTTAAAATTCACAAAGTGGCTCCTTGTAAGACTGAAACCCCCCTTAGGACCGGGACAGGTCTGTGCGGCTGTGGCCACAGCTCACAGGAGAGCGAGTCAGGGACGTGGTAAACAGCTGCTTCCAGCGTGACAAGGGGCAGGGACACAGGAGGGCGGTCCGGGAGGAGAGCCACAGTCCTCAAGGACAGAAAGCTGGGGACACCCATGCCCCTCCCTTCCCAGCTGTGGGAAGACAGGACCCACACAAGGGCTTCAGGGAGCACGCGGGCGTTTCCTGACCCCGAACGCCACAAAGCCCGGGCTGCAGAGCCTGCCACTTGCCAGGTTCCTCCCTCCAGACCGCCCCAGCAGGACGTTCAGCTCCTTCCTGCCCGATCAAGGGACAACCCCCTGCAGGCTCCACCCAGCGTTAGCTGGTCTCACACCAAAGGTGAAGAAGTGACGTTGACTTTGCCAGAAAAAGGGGCGGCCCACAGGCAGAGCCAGGTCCTGCAACTGCACCAGCCCCGACTGCAGCCCAGCCACGGCTCCCGTCACGTGGCGGTTGGGACCAGGAGACACCCAGGCTCCTGCCAGCTCTTTCAGGGTACAGCCATGACCCTGCAACACATATGGATAAAGAACCCCTCTCAACCTCAGTTTTCCCTTCTGTGTCGTGGGCACATATCCCTCTCAGGTACGCGGTTGGTGTGGAATCAATGAGCTAACGTTCACCTGGCTCCTCGCCTGGGTGACTGGCACCTGGCAGGTGTTCTAGCTGAGTGAGTGTCCCCACCTCCTTTCCCCCTTGACCCCTTTTCTGCCATGGCAACCTCAAGGGCCGCACTCCCAGGTGTGACGGGAGCTCCAGAACGGCTCTGGTGCCTGGCGTCTGCACCTGACCAGTCTCGGGTAGCCTCGGTGGGAGTGGGGGTTCGCGCCCCTGTCTCCCAGCCCTACCCTGCGCGGCTCTGACCACGTCGGGGGCAGAGACACCAGCGCTGAGGTCTCCGCGCCAGAAGCAGCGAACACAGCGCCAGCGGGCCCTGCGTCGCCTTACTGCCGCCCAGGAATGTTGGAAACGGTTAGCAAAGGCAACGAGAAGACGCCGTCCCTCGGGTGTGTCCCAAGAGCATTTCACTCACGAGAAAACTATTAGCAGCAAACAGAGCACCACTCTTGCCTGCCCACAGCCTTCACGCACAGAGGGATCAACGGGAGCGATCATCGGTGACCACGGCAGAACCAGCTCTCTCCGCCTGGACAGGGCAGCGTCAGGAAGACTCACGGGGGGACTGTGGCAACTCCACGTGGCGCTTGCAGAGATCTGCAGCCAAACTCTGAGCTCACAGCCCCCAGCAGGAAAACTGCCGGTGGCCTCTAACCTGCGTGTCTGTGTGCATTAGTCCCCTGGGCGGCCACAACCGAGCACCCGAAATGCATTTTCTCCACCGTGTGACCTCGGGCAAGCGTCTCGCCCCGTCTGAAAACCGGAGACTAGAACAGCACCAAGCTCCAGAGCGCTGTGAGGATCCCACAGGGAAACACAAGCCGCCCTGGGCACAATGTCTAGCACTCAGCAAACGCTAAACTGCTTGCAGCTGCCACGCATGTTAGACATACAGATGTGTCTCGTTCTTGGAATGAGAGAATGTTTCTGCACTGAGCGCACCCATAAAACTCCCGATCAACTGTCCCAGGCTTGCTGAAACCGCTGCGTCTGGGGCATCCTCCGACTCTCGGGGAAGCCTTCGCGGCCTTGGTGCCTCGTCCCCGTCTCACAGTTTTCGCTGCCCTCGTCCTCGTGCTGTGCCACCTCCTCCCCTGGCTGGAGGCCCTCAGCCCAGCCCCGTGTCATCTCTGTCCCTCGCTAGTTGCCCACACCGAGCTAGCACGGCGAGCTTGGCAGAGGTGTATTTACTGAGCAGAAGTTGCCAAGTTTTCTCCCCGCTGACAATTTAAGTACAAGTTTCAGTCTGATTGCTCCAATAGCCCACCAAAGGTGCGTTTTAACCAATAAACCACACCTGTGTTTAGCACGCGGGGAGGGATCCACCCAGTGCCCTGGGGCTGGTCTTGGAACAGTCAGTCTTATCAAAAACATAACAAGAGGAACCCCCAGCACATTAAATGCCCTGAGGCAGCAGGCACCGCACATGAGGGGTATGTGTACATGATCTCATTTCGTCCTTTGCACTTTGAGGTAGGTGGTGTTAGCCCCATTTTACAGATGAGCAAACTGATGCTCGGCAAGTCTAATTCACTAAAGGTCATGCAGCTGCTAAGTGTTTATCTGGGTCTGAGACTCGGAAGGCAACTGCTGTCTGTTCTAGGAACCAGGAAGCCTGATGCTGAGAACTCTTAAAAATAGCCCCGTGCACTTTCCCATTCTCGAAACAGGTTTACTAATCAGGGACACGGCTGAAAAAATCCAGCAAAATGACTCAGTTCCAAGCAAAATGTCATTTCTCCCCATCGCTTTGGGACAACCCCAGCAAAGCCTGCACAGCACAGAAGCAGAAAAAGAACGAGAGGGAGAGAGGAGACAAGGAGACGAAGAGGCTGCATTGGGTGCAAAGGCCGAAACGACTTCCCCCCTCCAGGCCCTGCAGCCCCAGTCGATTCCGGGGGTGCTCGCAGGCTAAAACAGCGCAGCAAAATCAAGGGCGCGCTGGAGGGCTCGTTTCCTGTCTTCTAAATATACTCTTGTTCCGATGGTATCTCATCCCCTGCGTCATGGAGAAGGGCCGCCCTTTACCTTGCAAATGTCTCAGGAACACCTCAGCCCAGAGGAAGCCGGTGTAGACGGCTAGACTTGCTATGTGTCTTCAGGAACCGTGCTCAGGCCCTGGGTGTGGCTGCACCTCCTGCCCCTCCTCCTCCCCTCTCCTTCCCCTTTCCCCTCCCCCTCCCCGCCCCCACAGCACCCCCAGCCCTCCCGGTGGGCAGCGAATGTTATCAGAGGAAGCACTTGAGAACCTGAGAAGCCAGAAGCAAACAAACCATTCTCCACCTGCTGTCACCCTGCTTCCTCCAGGCCCCCAGCCTCCATCCAGGTGTCCTCATGGGAATAAAGGGCCCATTCAGGACTGCGTTCTCCAGCCGGGCTCCTCAAACCTGGCAGAGAGGAAGGAAAGACACAATAGAGGCAGCAGAGCCTCCTGGCCAACCTCAGGGCTCAGAGAGATGCCCACCTGCCGCCCACTCTGCTGCGTCCTGGCTCGGTGGCCTTGGAGGAGGCTCGTCCACCTGCACAGTGGGTCACTCAGACTGTGACTACCTCGTAGGGCTTTATGAGGAGGAAATAAGATTTTGCCCTAAACCGTGTAACATAGTGCGGCACTACCATCTGGAAGCCCATGTGGCCACCCTGAGCCTTGTCCATTCACATCATCTCATTTAACATTATTTAATATTTACGGCTGTGCCGCCTCCCTCCCCCCACACCATTCCAGCAGGCTGCTTCACCCCCTCCCCGGAGCACCCGCCCCCCTGCCCTGCAGAGCACCCTGGGACCTTTCCCACCAAGCCTGCCCGGCATCTGCTCCCCGGCCACGCTGCTCGGTCACACTTGGTCCTCATTGACTTCGTGATCTTTTCCCCAAGTGATTTCAAATTCTCTCAGGCCCGGACGATGCCCAATTAGTGCTTATTAATGCTTGTTAATGCCCATTGGTTCTCACACCTAAAATAAATAGCACTTGGCACAGAGGGGGTAGGTGCTCAGCCAAAGCTCCCTGAGCAAACGTCAGCAACGACGGTGCATCCCGCTGCCCCAGACACGACTCCAAGGCGCAGAGCGGTGAAGGGACCTGCTCCGTGTCACAGAGCCTGCCGATCGGAATTCTGAGGGAGGCTGAGCCGAGGCCTGCCTGGCGGGAGTGGAGGCCACAGTTCCCCAAGGGGGTGTCAGAGCAAGAGGCCCAGGAAAGGAGATGGAGCGACGCCTACGCCCAGCCCAGGGTGCAGGACACGCGTGCCACCTGCTCAGGCCTCGCATGAGGCTGCGCTCCAAACAAGCCGTTTACAAATCACGTGGAGGCACCCGGTGCTCAGAGACCACTGACCTCGATGCAGATGATACCACAGTCGCTTGTATTTAGTGATCTCCACGCCTGCAGGGACTATTCCCAGCACGTATGATTAAAGTATCTGTAAACAGTTGATCCTCACAGCAACCCTGCAAGACCTAACTCCGTCATCGGCATTTTGTGGGTGAGGAAGCAGAGGCTGCCTGTCGTCACACTGCCAGGAGTCGGTGTGGCCCGGGCGCAGACCAAGGCAACGGGGCTCCAGCATCCGTACTTTTCACCATTTTGGGTTTGGTATGATTTAAAAAAACTGCTAAGGACAAGGTGGGGCTAAGTTCCCAATAGCATCCATGGAGCCCCACGGTTGCAGAGAGTCGATTCCTGGGAGTCCTTTAGGACAAGAGACTGGGGATCCCCTGCTCCATCCTCATGGCTCCCCCACACCAGCTCAGACCTGGCTCAGCCACGCTGGGGGAAGGAGCTTCTGGGGGCTTCTCCAACACCCCAGCAGCAGTCCCTGAATGTCCCCTCACCTGCCAGGACATGCCCTCGTCTCCTCCCTTCTTCCAGCACCTTCCTGGGTCTCAGGGAGGAGGGGGAGCTCCCCCGGAGGGGCCAGGGAAGTGGGGAGCGGCTCCATCTGGGCCAAGGACGGAGTCCTCCCCCGGCCACCCTGGGCAGCACCTCTTCTTCTCCCCCAGCCCACAGTGGAAAGGGTCCTGCCACACATCTCACCCTCGAGGCGCTGAGACAATGAGAGCTCGCGCACAGAGCCCAGAGGCAGGGGCCTTGGGATGTGGCAGTTGCTGGCTGTGTGACCACAGACATGGGTCACTGAGGTCCCTGGCACCAGGTAGGAAGTCATTAGTGATCCCTGCCAGGGTGGCCCCCAAAGCCACTCCTCTGGGGACCAGACAGCACAGGTGGCTTCAGCCCTTTCCCCCTCAGGGGATGTCATTGCCTCCTCAGGGCAGCCCCCTCGCCCGGCAGCCCCCTCGCCCGGCAGCCCACGTGCAGCAATGTTAACCACAGAAATGGGAAAAAGCTACAAATCAGGGCTTTTCATTTGGGGCGGGCGTGTCAGAGGTTAAACAGTTGCAGCATACCACCAAAGCCCCGGGCAGCCGGGCAGACAGGATCCCAGCCTACACCTCCCTGTCCCCACTATGCTCCTATCCTCCCCTTTGTGCCAGGGAGCCCAGCTAGGGACCGGAGACTTCCAAGTGGACCATCCCTTTACTGCGTCACGTGGAGTGCGCATGTCCTGGACACGCGTGTTTGCATCCCAGCCCCACCACTACCATGTGGTCTCTGAAACATCATCCCCAAGTCACAAGCTGCCCGACCTTCGTCCCCCCACCTGCAAAAGGAGGCTCTCTGGGAACAGCAGATGGAGCAGGGCCTTGAAGACCAGGAAGGCCAGCGTCACACCAGACATGGCTGTCTGTGTCACCGTCCGCTTTTGCTCGCGCTTCGCCAAGCTGTCCACAAGTTTTTCTTCCGCCTAATTCGCTTTGATCTCGGTCGACCTCTTAGAAAAGCCTCCAGTGAAGTGCACTTGACGTCTGGCAAACTCAAGAACAAAGAGTTGCTCTTCACAGAAGTGCTCATAAGACTTGCCCAGCTCAGGACCCCAGCATGAGCTAAAAGGTGAGAAACTGCCCCAAAGCTGGAGGGCCCCTTCAAGCCTAGCACACATCTCATTTTACAACTGGAGCAACTGGGGCTTGTTCAGGGCCACAAATCGAAGTACAACAGAGCTGAGGCCTGAAGCACCAGGTGTCACGTGTTAAAATTGAGAGAAATGGTTGCTTTCCATAAAGTACCCACCCAACGTGTAATATGTTTCTGAGTCAAACTTTTCTTAAAGAAGTAATACTGCACAAATACACTCTAGCCGTCTGGCACCTGTTGGCGTTGCTGCGTGTCCCCAGCTCTCTGCAATGGCCCATTTGTCCTCTCCTTTGTCAGATGGAAGAGCTGGAAGGCATCTAGGGTTCTGGGTGAAAATTAGCTCCAAACAGATGCCTTTAAAAGGCAGAAGTGAGTTGGATGCCCTCTTCCTGCAGTGCTTGACTATTGCCGCCGCAGGTCAGCTGGTGGAGATGCAGGACTTCCCACGGCAACCCCCAGCGTCTAGCCTCCAGCTCCTGGGCGTCTTGGTTGGGCTCCTAATCCCTGGATGGCAGCTTTGGGTGTCCGTTCTCCGTCAGAAGCAGATGTAGCAGCAGCTTCTTGCTGCCAGCCCAGCCCCAGGGGTAGCTCAGAGGCAGCCACTCTTCCAAAGGCCAGCTGTATATCCCTCTAGGAGTGATTCCAGAGGCTCGTCTTAGAGCCCGAACCTTCCACTGATTGTGTAAAGAAAAAATTCCCTGTACTAACGCCGTTTCCATTTAACATACCGAGAGTGGTTTCTATTCCCTGCAATGAGCTCTGACTGATATGTCCACTCTTAGATTCTCTTCGTACTTTGGGAATTTAAGGAATGGTTACCCAAATAACCTGTGAGTGTCCATAACGTCTTCCTGGACTCTACAGTGAGCTCCAACACATGCTCAGGAAAATACTGAAGCTCCATCTTCTATTGGCTTTTCTATTAATGAGCATCAGAATTTACAGCATGTTGGGCTTTCTCTTGCACACACAAGACAAACAAAATACACACTGATAAGTTTAATCCTCTATTAAGGAAAATTTCAGAGGCTCAAACTAAAGTACACCCAACCTAAGACTCCAAGGGGACAGAACCTTCCGTAGACTGGTGAAAAGCCAGGGCATCATTCTCCCTGCGCAAAACCCTGCGGCTCAATTTTAAAACCAGGACAAGGCCAGAGTCTTCCATTCCTGGTGGACAGAACAAGTCCTTGAGTCCAGCCTCGACATGTCCCCTCCTGCAGGGTCATTACAGGTCCCCCACTGACAGGGAAAGAATTGGGGTGGTAGTGGCTGGGACAATGGCCTCTGTGCTTCTTTGGACTCACCTCCGTGTGCAGGGGTACAAATCACTCCCCAGAAAGCCCACTGTCAGTGAGATCGACCTTAGGAACAGCAAAACCACATGTTCCTCAGCTCCCTCCCGAGTTCGTCCCAGTCATCTGATGCAAGAACTAATTTCAGATCATCTTCCCATTTCTGTTTCACGTCGTGTCGTCAAAGGCACATGTCCCGTTGGTTAGCAGAATTAGAACATACGTCAGTCTCAACAGCAGAGCAAGGAGGGATTTTCCTGAGGCGTTAGTTTCCACACGGCCCCGAGGAAGATGAGGCAGCAAGAAAGTAATGCACACTCACCAAGTACGTGTTGGGAAGGTGAAGGAACCAGGCTCTTCGTCCCGGCTCCCTTCTCCCCACGCTGGCTGGCCTTGAACCTCCCCACCCGTTTCCTCAGACCCACCTAGGCTCTAGGGCAAACCCAGACGCAGGGAGGTCTTCCTGGCCCCCCACCCTCAGCCCAGACTGCCCACGCTTGCTGCCCACGTGCCCATGCACTTGGCCACAGGAGCCCACAGAGGGCCTTGCTCGGGGCTGCCCCAGACATCGTCTCCTGAAGCAACTCCCTCAGTCTGACATGTTGCATACCCTTCATTTCATTATAATTTAGATTTTTTAATTACGTTTTTTTCATTGAAAGTCATATATACACATGGTAACAAACAAGACAGAGCACAAAAGGACATATAGTTAAAAAACAAGCCACTCTGTCTTCCCAGATCCCATGCCCTATGCCCAGAGGCTATTACTAATAAAAGCCCCCAGGGACCTTCCCAGCAAGTCCTATGCCTGCGCAGGGCAGACAGCTGGCTAACTTAGCGGCTCTTTCACACCCTCCTTCCTTGCTGTAGGGATCAGAGAGCCAGGTCCCTGCTTTCCCAGCCTCCCTGGCAGTTGGAGATGGGCATGTGACCCTGTCCTGGCAGCGAGAGGAGGGGCCTGGTGGTGTCTGGAAAGCTTTGGCTGGTCCCCTTCCTCATTCCCTGTGCTTGGGTGCGAGGTTGGGAACATGAGGCAGAGCGTAAGGATAAAAAGACAAACGTTTCATGAAGGGGCAGCAGAAGAGAAAGAACCCAGGTCCCTGAAGACATGGTTAAATCGGCTGGACCAACACCTCCAGCTGCCGAGCTCCGGGTCCGGTGCGGAGGAGAAAAGTCAGCCCCTGCGTTTGAACCGGTGCTAGTCAGGTGTTCTGTTACTCGTGGGGGAGCCCGTCCTAATGGATACGATGACAAGCGTCAGCGTGGACTCACCTTCGTGGGAACACACGTTTGCTTCACTCAGCAGCGTCTGCAATGTCCTCCACGCCGGTTCTGTCTCGTTCTCCGCGACCTCTTAGTCGTCCACGCAGAGATACGTGTTCCACGTGTTAGAACTAACCCTGTCATCCTGCTGGTGGGCATGTTCATTGGTGGCTTTCAGTTTTATCCTACTATAAACAGTGCTGCAACATCGCTGAGTCTGCATCTTCGTGCACATGTGGGGGTCTGTACGCTGAGTCTGCAGAAGAGGCCGGCCAGCGACCCTGCCCTTGGACCCTGACCTCGCTCCCCACTCACCCCATGGGCTGCACGAGCTGGACCCCCCTTGGCTCTCCTGAACCTACTGTCACCATGAAGGGCTGATATTTTGATTCTCCTTTTCTTCCACTCACTCTGCTGCCCGGCCTGGACCCTGAGACACCCACCACCTTGGCCACAGCCCTGGGGTCCCCTGACCTGTGTCCCAGTGTGGGTGAATGGCTCCCGGCTGGTGCTCCCTCCAGCCACCACTGCCACCCAACCTCCCCCCAGCCCCTGGGTCTGCACCCCAGTCCTGTCCCATCACCCCCTTTCCAGAACCTGCCCCTTCCTCCTTGGGTAAACGAGCCCCCGTCTGGCTGAGGGAGGCCAGGCGAGGCTCCCACAGGAAGCAGAAGGAGCGGCCCCACCCCACCTCCAGACAGGCGCCGGCCCGGTTTCAGCACCTGTAACCAACCTCAGAAACTCCCACCAAAACCCAACCTCACGCCCCAGCCCAAAGCCCACTTGTGGACGGAAGCTGACACATAGCAGTGCCTGGCAGGAAGGGACACCAGGGGTGGGGAGCACACCCAACAGGCACGCGGGTCTGTGTGCAGCAGGAGGAAACGTGTCTCACGCGCCGTCACAAAGCACTGGTGTGTGATCGCCAGGTGGCTCTGCCAGCCAGGGCACGCCAAGAGCTGCAACGCACGGCGGGGGTGGTCTCAGCACACACGGGCCAGTCACACTTTCTGTGTAAAATGCTGTCTTCAAGGGCAAAAGGCCATCTCATCCCATCGGCAGATTTGTAAAGCTGATTCCGGCCTGAGGCGGACGATCCCTGGGCCGGGCCTGCAGGCCCCTGTCGAGCCCTCCCTCCCGATCACCCCGCCCCGCCAGCCGGCTGCCTGGGCCTTCGGGAACAGCCGGAAGCGGGTGTCTTCTGGCCCACCTGGTCCAGCCCTCTGATTTTACAGATCAGGAAACTGAGGTTCAAAGAGGTCAAAAAAGTCACTCAGTCACTTAATGACGTGACAGGGACAGAAACGCTAAAGTAACTCTACGGAGCACCTCCCATGTGCCAGGCACTCTCTATCTTGCCGCAAACGCTCACAGCTGTCCTGGGGGACATGAAGTGTCACCCCCATCTCGCCAATCAGAAACTGGAGTCTACTGGAGGGCAAGGAACTCGTTCCAGGCCACGCAGCTGGGGAGGAGCAGCAGGTGGACACACTCAGCCGCCTCCACCCAGGGCCCTTCCGCTGCCCCACGACGCCCCTCCTAGGAAAAGAGTGAAATCCATGGGCCGGAGACGGGGAGAGAGAGAGAACCTATTCACAAAAGGGAGGTTATGCAAAAAAAAAAAGTGTCTAAAACAAAATCCAACAGGTGTTCAGAAAAACTACCTTTCTCCTTAAGTAAGTGCTAAAAAACAAAAGGATGGGAGCATATCAAAGGGACTCAGAGATCCTGGAAGAGCCCCCAATGGCCAAAGCTGGAACGGTTTGAGCAACAAAGTAACTGGTATTGCATTATAACCCGGAGAATAAAATAAATATGAGTTCCCACTGATATAAATGAATGATTGAATAAATAATAGGGAGAAGAGACAGTTCACGCTTACGGAAGAATTCCAATCATTCATGTCCGCAGCCCCCTCCGAGGGGTGGAGCGCGGCCTCCCCTGCCCCTCTGCTGTGGCTGTGCGCTGTGACTTGCTCCCCAAGGCCACGCACGGGAAGGCCTGGGCGGGGGACCTCGCAGTGGAGAAACCCGACAAACACAGCCTCAGCCAGGTGGCCCAGGTCAACAGCAACAGCGACCAGTCATGTTGACAGGTATGTACCCTTGATGCGAGGCGATAAAAATGGCACTTCACCTCCGTGGTCTTCCTCCCAAAGCCCGTAACCCCTATCTAACCATCAGAAACGATAAGATAAGGCCCAGTTACGGGGCATTCTACAAACACTTGACCAGTGCTCCGGAAAACCGCCAAGGTCATCCAAAACAAGGGAAGTCTGAGAAACTGTCACAGACCAGAGGAGCCTGTGGAGATGTGACAACCAGATGCAACCTAGAGGGGATCCTGGGACAGAAAAACAGGTGAAGTCCAAGGAAACCAGGAGATTGTCCCGAGCCAGCACTGGCTCCTTAGCAGTGACAGTCACACCGTACTAATGCAAGCTGTTGACAGTGACAGAAGCCCGGGAGGGTATCCAAACCCTCTGTACTGGCTTTGCAATTCTTCTTAAACGCACGGCTATTCTAAATAAAAGGTTTATAGGATGCAAATACACAGTGTCTCACTATCTTGCCAGGACAGTCCTTCCCAGCTGCCCTCCCCATTAGACAGGCTGGGGAGATTTCCAAAGCTTTCCCGACCCCCTGCCTGGGATCAAGTGAATGAGAACCCCAGACTGGGACCTGAGTGTCAGGTGAGAGGTCCCCAGGTGATTCCACTGTGCAGTGTGGGCTGAGAGCAGTGGCCAGGGTAGGGCAGGAGTCAAATCCACAGGGCCCCCGTGGAGTCAGGTAGGATTCTCAACAAGTACCGGCGTCCCTGGGAGGCTGGGAGCGAGCTGCGAGAACCGGCCGCCTCTCCACCGACGGGCCTCTCGAGCCGCTGCGGGGCTGCTGGATCGCGGTTCTCTCTCACTCCCTGTCCGGGGTCAGCTGCTGGTGGAATCAGGTGGTTGAGAGGTTCAAATTCCCTCTGGGTGCGAAAATGCAAAGTGACCTCAGCCAGCCAGGAAAAGAGCAGGTGTCCCCTTTCATCCAGCTGGGGTCACTGTCCCCTAAGGGGCCCCAAGCCAGCCCTTCCTCTCACACCGAGGTCTCAGCCTTCACGCTCATCCTCAGGACTTGGCTGAAGTCCAGGCGGTCCACCCGGCGGCACTAGACCCGGCCTCCCAGCCCCTGGTTGCCGGGCAGAGGAGGGAGGCACTCCAGACGGGCAGCTTGGCCCCCGGCCAGCGGGTCCCCAGATGCCACGCAACACACACCTGAGCAGGGTAAGAGAATAGGTGTGTGTAAACAGTATTTGAAAAAGAAAATAGCTGTACAAATACAGCGCTTGTTAACACAGGTGTTTACAGGTGGAATTAATTTTCCAGGGCTGCTATCTCCCAAGCTTCTTTGTGTGCCTCAGCTCACACCTGCAGGGACTTTCCTGCGAAGCAAAGGCACAAAGGGGAAGTGGATAGTCCGTATCGACTTCACCACGCAGGAGGTCAGTGGCCAGCGTCAGGCCCAGCTAGTTTTCATAGTTGCCCTGGCTGGACTCACTTCCATTTTCTCAACCTGCTCCGACAGGAATCAGCCTGTTCCCCGCTTCCTGCTTGGCTCAGGCGGCTGCTTGTGACCACCCCAGGGCAGTCCCAGCAGGAGGCCTGTCTCCTGGGGCCACAGGGTGCTGGCCGGCGCCGGCCACGGTTGCCTGACCCTAGTCCCCTCACCCTGTTGAGAGGCTCAGTATTTGTATTTTATAGACAAGAAAACTGAAGACACTTGTCTGAAGTCACAGAGCTAATAACTGGAGGATGCTGTGCCCTTGTCAAACCCGGGCAGAACCCAAAGCTGCGGCTGGAAAGGGCTCCAGATGAGTCCCCTTGGCGACTCCCAGGAGCAGCAGTGCTCTGTGTGGGACGCCCATAAGCGTACACACATTCAAGTCAAAACAGTGGAGTGTTATTTGCACTGCCGTCCGGGGGTGACCAGCACCAAAGTATTAAAAATTGTGGAAGAGAAACTTAATGCCCCCAAACTGCACACTTAAAAAAGGTTAAGATGGTAAATTTTATGTTATGTGTATTTGCCACAATTTAAATTTTTTTTCATTAAAAAAATTCATGGAAGAGAAACTTAAAACTGAGAACATTCTATTCTATATGGAGACCTAGCACAAAGTAGGTTACTTCCGTCATCAGCTAGCCTGTTTTTGGTTAATGCACCAGTTTTTGCATTCTGAGAGAGGACTGTGTCCTCTGGGAAGACTTTCTCTCAGCTTAGGCTTTGAATTCATGCAGATGTGAGGCGAGTACTTCCCCAGCATTTGGGGGAAGCCCTAAAAGGTGAAATGCTCCAGATGCAGATCTTCAGAGCGAGGTGTGAAGTTCTCTGGAGTCGGAAAGGCAGGGGCAGGAGTGGGAGGAGGTGGGTGGGGAGCTGGGGAAAGGGCCCCTAGATGGGCTTAAGGAGACCCCCGATGGTGCCCCCTGAAGGACCAGCGGGGACTCCAGGAGCCCACACGCAGAGGCTGAATGGGCTTCCCCCCCTGCCATCATCAGCCCAGGAAAGCCATGGGGGGCAGGGGTGAAGGGGCATCCAGGGGCGGGTCTGCACCTGAAGGCTGTCCCGGGCTTGAACCCAGGTGTCCTGGCTCCTCTTGTGGGTTTTCCATCCTCTGGGTCACTTTCTCCCAGGAAAGGGAGGCTCCCCATGGGCAAAGGGGAGAGCCTGGCCCCCTCCAGTCCCTCCGGGCTCCTCCCTGAGGCCACCACCAGCCCCACCTCTCGCTCTGCACGCAGGTGCCAGGGTGGGCCGGCCGCAGGCCTGGGTCCCCGCTGGGGCTCAGTGACTAGAGGAGAGCCCGGGGAGAGAGAGACCTGGATGAGAATGAGAACTTCAAACTTCACCACCGAGAAGCTGGAAGGTTTTCCACTTGAACTACAATAAGACTCTAAAAGATAGAGACTGGTGTCTAATGAGATGTTATTTTATGTCATTCCAACTAAGATGACCTCATATTATAATTACAATCCGCTACATTACTTGGAAGTAATTAGAAAGACAGGCTGTGTCCTCCCTGCCTGCCAGGCTGGGAGCCCCAGGCTTCCCACTGACGCGGTCCACCTCCCGCACCTCCGAGCCGCGGTCGCCCTTTGAAGCAACAGCACGGACCAGAAACGAGATGGGCGTGAGCGGAAACCACCCGGCAGGAGTCTGCACCCCTGGGCAGGTGTCTAGTGGCACCTATGCACCAAGGATGCGGGTCATGCCGAGAAATGGCTCTTTCATTAAATTATCCCTCTTGCTCCCTCAGTCAGGGATGTGCAAAATGCCCCCCCCACACACACACACCCACACACACACGCACAAGCACGCACCCCCACAGGGGCAGCTCTGCCATACAGCCTCCTGTCCAGTTTCAACCCTACCCCTGTACCCCCTGGGCCATACCTTCGGGCCCATCTTCTCTCCCCAGCCTCGCGTGTTGCCTGGTCCGTCCTGGGTCCTCTGTAGAAGTTCATTCACCTGTCACCACCTGGAACACACAGGCACGTTGTCAGGCGAGCCGTGCATGTGTCTCTGCAGCGTGGGCTCCATGGGGTGTTTCCGCCTGAGCACCCAGGATGGGCGAACTCCTTCTGTTCCCTCCGGCCCTGCCGGTCCACCTGGGGCCGCAGTCCAGCGGCACAGGCGGTGACAAGCAGAGGTGGGCAAGCTCCCCGGGCAGTGACCACCTCCACAGGTCGGGCTGTATGGCTGCCCTCCCCAACGCCCCACTGCTTCCTGTCCCCCCAGCGACTCCTGGCTCCACGATGTGGTGACATGAGCACCCAAGAACAGTCGTGGAATAAAGGGAGATAATTACTATTTAGCTTTGCCAGAGGGAAGCACTTGGGAGGGACGTCTTTCAGTCAGAGGGGCTGAGACTTGGCAGCTGGAGGGCAGGACTAATGAGACGCATCAGGCGGTGGTGACAGGAGCTGGGAAACAGCTCGTCAGCTCCAAAGTGACTTCCATGGGACGAATACATACCGCGTGGTGCAGGCAGAGGTGACCCCGTGAGCACGCACGTGGCCTTCCGTTTCCCACTCACATCCTG
The DNA here is from genome assembly GCF_020740605.2 of Lemur catta. Classification (NCBI taxonomy): domain Eukaryota; kingdom Metazoa; phylum Chordata; class Mammalia; order Primates; family Lemuridae; genus Lemur; species Lemur catta. Next base: position 5,143,729 of record NC_059131.1, read on the forward strand.
GGCTCTGAGGACCCATGGTCAAGCTCAGGCCACCTGACTAGGCTTGAATACCCCCAGAGACGGAGCACTCACTTCCATTCCTGCAGCCTCGGGACAACAGAGAAGAGAACTGGGGCTTTGGTGCCTCAAAGGCCTGGATTCAGAGCCCATTTGCCCCTAGGCCCAACCCCCACGCAGCCCCGCCCTGTGCTGTCCTTCCTGGGGAAGGGTCTCAGTGCACACACCGCGTCCTAGCCAGAAGCGCAGCACCATGCTAATCCCCTTGCCCTCAGACCCACATCCAATCTACTACCTGCCCCCACCCCCATGACCACCTGCCACTGCCAGCCACCATTGGCTTTGTCCTGGCCTTTTGCAATGGCCTCCTAACTCAGATCCTTCCTCTGGTCCCCTCCACTCCACCCAGACCCATCCTCCAAACCACTCTCTGAGTAGGAACACCCTCCTGACCACACACTTTCCTATGCAAAATTGCCACCTGCCTCCTCGTGCCCTGCAGGACAGTGGCCAGGCTCCTCTGTGCCCCCCCATCCCCCAGGGCTCCACACCCAGCCCCAACACCTGCTCCTGTGGCATCTCCAGCCACGGCAGGATTCCCTTGACTCCAGCTTTGCCCCATGCATGCACACACACACATGCACTCACACACATATGCACATGACACACATGTGCACCCATGCACACAGGTGCACTCACACACATATGCACATGTGCACACATGCACACACACACACACACACAAATCCCCTCTGGCCTTGGCTGCCAGTTGCTCTGTCCTCCAACAACTGTGCGTGTGACCTATAGGCCAGGCCGCTGACAGCACAGCCTGCAGCAAGTCACTGTCCACTCAAGTCTCCCTTTGCTCATCTGTAAAATGGGAACGATAAAATCGTATGTACCTCTCTGGCGTGTGGCAGGGGGTTAAAGCTCTCCATGAACAGTGTGTATGAGTCCCTGGGACCAGGCATGGCCTGCGTAAGGAGCTGGGTAAATGCTGTTGCCTTTCCTCAGAAACGAGCCGGGGCTGCATCTTCCAGAGACAGACAGGGGTGGGGAGTGGGGAGGGGAAGGAGATTGGGTGGGCAGAGTAGGGCAGGGCAGGTTCAAAGGGCGCCACGGTGCCCGTCTCTGTGGGTCGTCCTGCAAAGCCTCCCTGAGACAAACTGCAATTGTCCTGAAGACGTGGATTAAAATATTTACACGACAAGCACATCTGAGACAAGAGACCCAAGAGTCTCTTTAGACTAATGCGTTCGACACAAGCACCAAATCCAAGCTGCCTAAAAGTGAGAAGGAACGAGATGGGGTCTTCTTCCTCTTCCACCAAGACCCCAGCAGAGCAGCGTGGCCGCGGGCCAGCAAGGCAGGATCCATCGTGCTCACAGCACGACCGCCAGGCTCAGACCCAGGGCCGGGAGGATCCGGGTGGGTGGGTCTCTGAAGGAGGAGGATTCCTCCAGAGGGAGGGCCGCTTACTGCTCTTCCCCTGGGAGGACAGATCTTTCACAGCACTGATGGCCTCACAAGCCCACAGGGACCCAGGCACCCGGGAGGAGGGGAGAGAGGGAGGGTGAGGGGAGGGAAAAGAGAACCACAGAGAGGCAGAGAGAGACTGAGAGACACCAAGTAACAGAGAAAGACGGGGCAGAAAGAACGGGGAAGGATGGGCTGAAGATGACAAGAGCCACCGACTCAGACGGGGCAGGGCTGGGGGGCATGTTGCTTTGTCCCCTGCGCTGACATTGGCTCGAATGGTACAAAGCGATGGTGGGTGAGAGTGCGGGGGTCAAGGCAGGGGGCAGAGGCCCCCAACTGCACCAGTGGTCACTGAATCCCTCCCTGCCGCACACACCAGTGTCACTGAAGAATGTCCTCAGTGAAGCAGGACAAGGTATTGATTTCATGACGTCCCCATACGCGATTGCACATTTGTAAAACATTCCGTGTGATGAAGGGGGAAGGACAGGTAAGCCCTTCTGCCGTGCTCCAAAGTGAGACATCGGCTAGCGGAGAGGCAGGATTACAAGCTAAACTAGCCACTGTTTTCATTTTTACTTGACAACTGACCAACTATGACTCTTCAGACTTAGATATTTGGCAAACATCCTCTTGAAAATGAACAAGGTAGGCCTGTTAGTTCAAAGAAAACACTGATAGTATTTACTGTCAATAATACAATCTGAGATTTCAAGAGAAAATTGGAATTCCGAAAAACTTGTGCTTGACTGAGAGCTTTCCCAGACTTCTCTGCTAAGATTGATGATGATATTAATGAATGTGTCTTCTGCATGTTGTACTGACACGTGTCAACATTTACAAGATCTGAATAACTCAGTAAACCAGTTTTTTCCAGATGACAATGTAAAATCACGCATGGGGAAAGAGCCACTCAAAGATCAAGGGAGACCAACAGACTTTAAGGGTACTCAATCCCTCTGCAGACCAGACTCTTCTCAGGAAACGGAAATAATAGCGTGTCTTGCAAGCAGGTGCTAGCAAAGCATCTGCGTGTAGCAGGCAGCCTCTGCTGTTGGGATTGCAGTGGTGGTGGACACAGTACTGTAACCATGGCACTGCCCACGTGACGTTGGTGTACCCCACAACACGCTACCATAGCATGCACCAAATATGATCCCAGCCCTTTGCACATGGCTGGGCTGGACTGCTGGAGCCCCCTGCAGAGTGGAATTTCAGCGGCACACTGCTCATTTGCTAGGCATCTCCACTCACAAGTGCGTGAACAGCCAACGTGTAACCAGAGGCACCACGTCAAGTATCGGGCCATGTGTCTATGTATCTCCGTGTGTGTGCACACATGCATATGTGTGTGTATGTGTGTGTGTGTGTTACTGGAGAGCTGTGGGCCGTGTCTATGCCTGACTACAGAGAACAAAGTTAGCATTGAAATCTACTCTTTTAGCAATTTTGAAATATGCAATGCATTGTCATTTATTATAATCACCATTCTGTGCAACAAATACTAAGTATGTGAAGCGATGGATTTGTTAATTAGCTTGATTTAATCATTCCACAATGTAAACATATATCAAAACATCACATTGCACCTCATAAATATACACAATTATTATTTGTCAATTAAAAATAAAATTTAAGAAGCAGGCTTGTGGGGTGCAGAGCGGCAGCATCGCCCTTGGCTCGCTCATCACTTCTGAAACGGATGCTCAGAAATGCCCACAACGCGGGTCTTAGCGCTGACTCCCGGCCTAGCAGCCCAATCTGGCCCAACCGAGGGCTGTGGCCCTCACCCCAGGGCCAGCCAAAGGGAGAAGGCAGAGTTCACCGCTCCCTCCCCAGCCGTCTGGACCATAGACTGCGCTTGGGCCGCAGGACACGTGTCTGTCTCAGTGCTGCCGACACTTCAGCCCAGCACACGCCATTTTGTGACCCTCCGTCCTCCCCCACAGGAGCAGAGATTGGGGTGACGCTGCTACCAGCCAAGCAGCACCAAGGACGGCCAGCAAACCACCCGCAGCCCGGGAGAGGCCTGGGACCGTCCCCCTCCGCCCCCGAAGGAACCAGCCCCGCCACACCTTGATCTCCGACCTCTGTGAGACGGTAAACTTCCGTGAAACTTCCGTCGTTTAAGCCACTGAGCGTGTGGCCCTTTGTACGGCAGCCCCAGCAAGCTAATAAAACTGCCCGGAAGCTATTAGCACACCTATTTCACAGGTGGAGAAACTGGAGCCCCGGGAGATTAAGAACATTGTCCAAGGTTACATGGCTAAAAGGTAACCGAGCTGGGTGGGGACTCTGTGCTGGCGCTCGCCTGGGCGCTTTTCCGCACCGATCGCCCTCCCCGCGGGACTGGCACGCCGTGATTTACTCCCGCACAAGCGCTGAGGTGAGCAATCGGTTTTTCCAGCCTTAGCATGACAAGAGCTTTAAGATGATAAGGGGACTTTAGCCCTGGCAGAGCCCACGTGTGTCCCCAAAGGAGGGAGCCGGGCAGCTCTGCACCGAGGAGGAGCAGCGAAAATTAAGGCTCCAGCGCCAGGTGACAATCGCGGTGCCTTTCTCTGGCTGTGGGACCCAGGTCCTGGGATTGAGTCTCTCTGTGTCCCGATGTCCTCATCAGTAAAACGGGATGTTGACATTGTGGGAGGGATTACACGAGGCCATGCAAGTCTAGTGCGTGGCTGTAGCACACAGCAGGTGTTTTATATAATAAGTGATTTTGTTATGGTCATCATTATTTCTGTGCTTTCTCCCTACAATACCAAATGCGTTTATAATCAATTAAACACAGAGCCTCTGCCCCAAGGACCCAGCACAAGCCCGTCAGAGTCACCTCCTTATTCACGGAAAGCCCCTCGGCAGCACAGGAAGGGGGCCGGGCCAGCATGGAGGGGCCGACACTGGGACGCCCGAGGGATCCGTGACCTTCCTGCCACACGTGCTCCTGCCTCCTCCGCAGGCTCCCTTCTAGCACACCCACCCAGAAATGGGACTTTGTAGACTCAAGGCCCGATGTGACTGCACTGGGGCCAGAGACCTGAAAGTCTTGATGGCCAGGAAGGTCAAGGAGGGAGGACGGGGACCCTGGGTCCACATCTCTGTGAGCGGGCCCGAGGCAAGGCCTGCTCCACCTGGAGTTGTGGCTGCTTTCCTGGAGAGACAGCTGTGCTTCCGGTCCTCGTCGGTCTAGGAGTGGCCACCCAAAGGGACAGGCCTCCTGGGGAGCCACATCTGTCCTTCCCCAGGCCAAGCCATTTGCGGCTTCCCACCCCTGGTGGGACAGGATCTAAGCTCCACCGCGCACAGGAGAGCCTTCTGAGACGAGACCCTCCCACCTTCCGTGGGCCCCAGATGGACAGTAGCGGTCAAAGGTAAAGAACGTGCCCGGGAGCCACCCTGCAGGCTGGTGTTGGTCATGAGCTTGGGCACGTCACCCGTCACTTGACCTCGGGAGGTCTCTGCCTCTAAGCAGGAAGCGCACCGTGCAGAGTCGCTGAGAAATGCGGCCGACCCCTGACCAGACTCGGCCCCGTGGCCACCCCCGCTGGCCTGCAGGCTGCGGAAGGAGCTGAGTCAGGGGTGCCCGGGAGGATGGGTCTGGAGAGGGAACCTGTGCCCTGGCAGGGGACTGGCAGGGGCGGAAGGGGAGCCAGAGGCCAAGGGCCCTCAGGCACCGTCTCAGCAAGAGAATCAGGAACTGGAGCCCCAGCTGTGAGAGCCCTATGAGATTTCTTCAACTTTTGCCACTTCCCCACTTTTTCCCCTTTTGCTACCACCCTTCTGCCCTGCGTGACTGTCAGTTAACCCCTCACAGACGCAAGGGCCGGCCTGCAGGGTCAGCAAAGACAGGAGCCAGAGGAGACAGTGGCTCAGCCGGCTTAGGGGCAAGGGGGTCACGCAGGCCTGGAACCACTGGAGCCAGCAAGTTCCTGGGCCCCAGCCACCCCTGACGAGGCCCCTGACGGACTTGCAGTCCTGACCGCGCCATAGGCCCCGCTTTGCGTGGCTGCCGTTGGAGGAGGAGGTGGCCTCGCCGTGCCTGCACCTCGCCGGCTGCATCTCCGCTTCTCCCCACACTTGCCCTGCGGCCCTTGTCCAGCCAGAGTGGGAGCGAGCAGGAGGCCAGGGCAGGAAGGCCGGGAGGGGTAGCCCACCAGGCCCCCATTGCTCCCTGGGCGACTTAACTCACACCCAGGTGGTCTCTGCTCTGACTTGGAAAGGTCCAGAGAGAAGCAGTGAGCTTGGGAGAGGAGCAGAGCTCTCCCCAAAACACCCAGTGAGCCACCTGGACGCAGAGCACCTGCTAGTGTGTGCGCATGTGTGTTGGAGGGTAACGTGTGTGCATTTGTGCAGAACTTTTGAACTGAAAACACATTTTTAACACATATTAATCCCTCTGATCCTCACAGCAATCTCATGAGATAGAAACTCTGTGTCAACACCCAGATGGGGAAGCTGAGGCTTGGGCTGACTCCGTGACTGCTCTGGGATTCTCCCCCGCCTGTGGGGCTCCCAGGCTTGCCCCCACACCGGCCCTGAGCCCTCCTGCAGGGTGGATCGTGGTTACAAGGTGGCACTTGCCTGTCCCTGGGAGCGCCCGCACACGGAGGTCCGACTAGGAACCCGTGTGCGCGTCTGACCCTCGCTGGCAAAGCTCTCCCCCACCTCAACCCAGAGCCTCGCGCCGCGTCCGAGCCAGCTTCCTGTGTTCCGTCCCGAGCGGAGCAGAGAGAACCACCCACTCAACACCCATACTGTCAAAAGCCCTAGTCCCCGTGTGCTTGCAGACTTAGCAATCATCCTGCAGTCTCATCTTCCCCCAAACTTCCCTCCTGGTTCTAATTTTTCAGTCCTTTACTCATCTCTGGGGGCAGCGGCCGGGGGCGGGAGGCGGGTGGGAGGCCGAGCACACGGAGGGTAGCAGTGGGCAGGTGTCCCTGAGCCTGCGCTGGCCCAGCTGTACCAGACCCACCATTGCCTTCGGAGGTGAGGAAGACCCACATCCCAGCCCCGGGCCAGCGGGAAGGCACTGGAGGAGTGGCCGGAGCCGCACCAGCCCCCAGCCCCACCGTGCCCTGGCCCCTCTCAACACAGTGTCCCCCATCCCACCCACACCCATGTCCCAGCAAAGCATGACAAGTCTTCAGTTCTCTGTTCTGGGAGTTTGACCCCATTGCGCTGGCGTGGGCCTCCAAGATGTCACCCTCAGACCATGCTCCATGTAGTTGGGCACTTGGGGGTTCTGGCCCACCCAGCCTGGGATCCAGAGAGCTAAACAAGTGTCCCCGTAGTTCCTGGCTTGGGGGTGGGGGAGGTTTGTCACGCAGTGCAGAACAACGGCCTAACTGAACTCAAGACAGGCAGTATCTATCGTCCCCGCAATCTGCAAGCTCATCACTCTGCCTGGAAGATTAGATTAGTAAAGAACCCAGTCATCGGAAAATCCAGCTCCGGATACCTAATATCTTGTTCTCTCCCGTCTGCGCCCACAGTGTTTGAGACTAACTTGTCTGGCGTTTTTTCAAGTGTAGAAGCAAAGCAGGCAGCAGCCTTCTCCTTTCCCAGGTTGCCACCCTGCCACCAGCATCTCCCACCCTTGGCTCTCGCCCACATGCCTCCTCTGGCTGGAGTTTTCCAAAACAGGGCCCAGGCCTGACTCCAGCTAGGTCTGGGGGCCCTGGGCGCCCAGCCTCCGTTCCCCCTCCCGCTGGCTGGCCTTCCTCATTGCCCCTGTGTTTTCTGGAAAGAAGCACAGCCCACGTGTCTCAGGGTCTTCCTCCCATTTCCTCTTTGCTTCCCAGCTGACGGGCCCAACACAGCGGTGCCCCCACGAGTCCCGGCACCTCCTTCCCAGAACGGGACATTTGACAGGACTTGAAATAACGACAGCTTCGCGTCCTGCTTACACTTCATACACACGGAGGGATCAGCAAAGGTATGATTTTCTAGCAGACCAGAGCAAAGCAGCCCCTTTCTGATGGCCAAGACGAACCCTCAGGAAAAAAGTACAACACCAAAGCCCTGCAGGTGACCCCTGCCTGCCAGACCTTGGGACAGCGGCCAAACTTGAGTCTTAGAGGTGACAGGACCTCAAAAGGCCTCGTGGCTCCTCAGCCATTGGACCTGACATCCCTGCAGCTGCAAGTCCCCAGGGAAGTGCCTGTTTCGGTCTGTGCTCCGGGAGGGCAAAGGCGGACTTGCTCCCTCGCTGGTGCCCCCCAGGGTCAGGAGGGCAGGGCCTGCCTGCCAACCCTGCCTGCCAACCCAGCCTGCCAACCCCCCTCCACCTGGCTCTGCCCCACCTTTTCCAGCCAGTGTCAACCTTGGTTAAAAGGACCCCGCTCAGGCAGGGACTGACCTCTTCTAAGGTGTTGCCATCTTCGTCATGACCGTCCCCGTGAAAGGGCAGGGAGAAGGAGGCCCCTGCACGGGCGGGAGGTCAAACCTGAGGATGCCCGGTGCCAGGATGGTGCGGCTCTCAGGGAAGCGGGGCGAACATTTCCAGTAACCGCCAGTCCAGTCGGCCCCCACCTGCTGCATGGCCACCTCCCGCCTGGCCACCTCCGGACCCGGGCTCCCCGGGAGAAAGGGATCCGCATCCTTATCAGAGAGACCACCTGGTCAGGGTGGGGTTGAAAATTTCACATCTTAAAAATGTCTGAATTCCTTTCATTCTCTGGCTTAAGTTGTCAAGTCTTCTCCTGCCCCCAAACCAACTACAGTGAAAGGCCTCCCGTAAAACACTCAGAACCACCGCAGCCAACTGCTCCCTCTGCTCCGGCCCACTCCCCTCCTCCGGGGGCTCATTCCCTCCCGCCTCCCCCGGCCTCTCTGCTCCCCCCTGCCCCCTCCCCCACCACCCTTTCCCTGGAACTCACACCTCTCCCCCTCCTGCCTTCCTCACACCTCCCTCCTCTGCACCCCCAGCCTCTCCTCTCTGCCTGCAGGAAGCTGATTTAGGGCCTCTCTCCCCAGATGAATCTCTCAGCATCTACAAATGTTAACTTCATTAATTTGGGAAGGATTTATCAGTGCAGAGGTTAATTGTCTTTCCCTGACACATTTTTACTGAATACATCTGGGTGACAAAATTAATTTCCTCATTAGCTATTTTTGAAAGTGGAACAAGCTGAGGGGACTGGCTCAGGGCGAGTTTGTGCAGTGTGAGCTGTTCTGGCTCCCTGGGCCCCCTCCCAGGGCGCTCGCCCTCCCCAGCAGCCAGAGGCACCGAGGTCATGGGTCAGGGGCCAGAGGGGCCCCCAGAGCTCTGCGGAGTCCAGGCGATGGAGAGGCGGTGGGTTCTCTCTGGTCCTAGGAGCCCCAGAGAGGGGCCCAGGCCAGGGGCCAGACATGGCCCACCTGGCTCCCCAGGCCTCTCCCCTCCCCAGGCAGGAAGCTTCTTCCTAGTGGACACCCAAATCACGGCTCAGTGACCAGGAGTTGCAGACGGAGACAAGACGCCATAAACGGTCCAGCTCCAGGACCCACCCGGCCAGAAACAGGGAGCCAGTCCCCATTATCACGAGCGCCGGGGCCATGTCCTTCACCAGGTCCTGAGCAGTCAGCCCACCTGGGCCTCCGTGGCCCCAGGGTCTCTGTGCTTCTACCTGGGGGAGAAGAGAAGGTGGAGCAGACCAGCCCTGGGATTCAGAAGGGGGACATCTCCTTTGGGCCACGTCCTGGAAATGTGGCCATATGGGAGACCTGCATTCTGGGGCCACGTCAGGCAGCTGAGACGCCTGGTCCCAGCTTCTTCATCTGTGAAGGGAACGACTGCCCCACCGCCCCGCTTCCCGGTCCCACAGCTGCCCCAGCCCCTCCTCACCTCCTCCCTTCCAGAGTCACCCCCCACTTCACTCTGGACCATTTCACCCAACACTGCCCGGGACAGAGACAATGCCAGCATCTGGACCAGGCAAGGCCCAGGGTCCAGAGTCCCTGAGCAGAGCTCACTGTCCCCCACATGGAACCTTCCAGGCTGAAAGGCACGTGCTTTTGGCCTCATTCTAGAAAGGGCAGAAAATAGAAACCCAGCGGGTCAGAAGAGTGCTTGGACCAAAGCCAGGGACAGAGTCCAACAGCCCCTTCCTCTCCAGGCCAAAGCCTTGACCTCACAGGGGACCCTAGCCTCCTGTCACCCCTGACCTCACTGGAGACCCCAGCCTCCTTGTCACCCCTGACCTCACAGGGGACCCTGGCCTCCCTGTCACCCCTGACCTCACTGGAGACCCCAGCCTCCTTGTCACCCCTGACCTCACAGGGGACCCTAGCCTCCTGTCACCCCTGACCTCACTGGAGACCCTGGCCTCCTTGTCACCCCTGACCTCACAGGGGACCCTGGCCTCCCCATCAACCCTGACCTCACTGGGGACCCTGGCCTCCATGTCACCCCTGACCTCACAGGGGATCTCGGCCTCCCTGTCACCCTTGACCTCACTGGGGACCCCGGCCTCCCAGGTTTTTGACCCCGTCCTTTCTAGGAAACAAGGCATTGGCTGCAGAGTCCAAACTGGTGCCGATACAAACCCTGAATTTCCTGTTCCTTTAAGCCGAGACACTACACCTGGGCAGCTCTCCGACTGCCACTTCTGACCTCACCCAGAGAAATTCTCATGCTGCAGCAACTTCAGTAGCAGGAAAAACCAGACCCAGGGAAGCTACCTGAGTGTCACCAGCCAGTCGCGGGGCAGGACTAGGACAGGCTGCCAGGACCTCCCTCCCTGTCTTCACTCCTTTCAGCCACCTGTCCCTCCTCAGGGCGGCAGCAAGAGCAGCACTGTGTGGGTTTCCCACCCTCCCCTAAGGCCTCCAGGAGCACTGTCCCCCCCCAGAACACCCTCCAAAGAGCAGCCCTGGGCCACCGAGTATTCAAGGGGGCCCCTGGTGACTACAATCGGGTGTGCTGTGCCCCCTCCCTCCCTAGCGATCCTCCCTGCGAGCTCCTGTCCGCTGGGAGTCTGAGAGGGCATCTCCATTGCCACCAGGCTCCGGGACAGCCCTCCCTGCCATCAACCTGCCTGTGCAGGGTTCTCTGGAACAGGAATTCAGGACCTCCGTGTGGTCTCCATGGAGACAGGACTCCGGCAGTGAAGTGGGAAAGTGGGAAGCACTCCAGCGGACCTGCAGGGGTGACTAGGAGCAGGTCTCGAGGCTCCCTGCGTCCCTCACCCAGAGCCTGTGCATGGATGGAATCTGCTGTCAAGGATACAAGGGGGGCAAGGATTATCCCCAAAGGGAGGATCACAGAGCTGGGTTCTGAAGGATGCAGAGGAGTTTGCAGAGCCAATCAGAGGGAGCAGCATTTGCAGAGGCTCTGGGACTTGGGAAAAACCTAAGCTGCCTGGTGCTGCTGCCCCATGCCCTTCGGAAGGTCGGGATGGTGGGCAGGTGATGGAGGAGCCCAGGTGTCCTTCCCTGGGAGGTCCTGAGCAGGAACTGAGCAGGCAGTGGCAGAATCCAACCTGCGGGAGCAGCAGCATTTGGGAGGCTGGGCAGAAGCCTGGCCAGAGCCGTGGGAGCCACAGCTTGTTTCACCTCGAAACTAGGGAGCGCTGGGAGTACGAGGCCTTCTAATATGATCATCTCCTCTAAGAAAGAGAGTGGAGGGGCGTTCACAGACATCGTCAGATGAATTCTCAGGAAACCGCAGGCCCGTCTGGTACCCCAGGCACGGCAGGTGTACCACGCTCCTGGCCAGTGAAGTGGTTTGCCCAGGAGTTTTGTGGAAACAGAAAAGTTAGATCTGTGTAGAGATGGGGAAACCGAGATAAAGGACCCTTCGGATCACAACACTTTGGGGCCTATGCCAGGAATAGCACCCAGATCACCCTGAACCCCACACCTTTGATGTGGGGCAGCAGCTGCACATGTTTTCCTGCACGTGCACCTGGTGGCCTGCGTCACCTCCAAATTTGGGCATTTGGTTGCTGCTAGGTGCCCCACCTGCAACCCCGTCGCCCTCTTTGTGAAGCCAGCAGATGGTGAACTGTGCAGTCAAAGATTGTGCTAAACCTGAGACTGGAGAGAATCCTTCCCAGTGGCGCTAGGGATGTCACACTGCCCCGTCTAACTGCGGAACCAGGTTCTCACGTTTAGAGTGTTTATTCCCGTCATCCTCGTCCATGTGCGGCTGCTGGGTGCAGGCGACTCTGAGAACAGGCGGGTGGAAGGGGCTCAGCGACTGCCCGTGGGCTGAACGAAGGACGGTCTGTCCCGGAGCCGCATTTGAACAGAGCCAAATGGAAGACGGAGCCTCACCCAGAACATCCTGGAAGCAGATCCTTGAGGGCTCACTTCTCTGTGACCTGCAGCTTCCCGCTCTCTCCCAGTGTTTGTCATCTTTGAGCAGAGCAAACCCTGGACCTGCTGCAGAAGCAGGAACAGGTGGGGAGTGGGGAGTTTAAGGGCCATCCCGCCCAGGCGCGGTCACCAAACACCAGGATTCTCTTGCATTCTAGGCCACAGTGACCTCCCATCTCTCCTTCCCCCTCATCTGATTCCCGCTATGGACCAGAGAGTTCAGGTCCCACCCGCTGCTCCAGTGGCCCCTTCTGGTCTCCAGCCTGGGACCCCCTGAGGGCAGGGACTTGGGCTCCAGTGCTGGGTGGTCCCTTGCTGTATGCAGCACGGAGCCTGCTGTCCAGGAGATGGGCGGTAAATAGGTGTGGAGGGGGCCGTTTAATTCTGCACGGGAGTATCCTTTTCATTCCTCACAACCCAGTTCTACCAATAAAATGAATACACTCTACCCGTGGAGTCTAGAGCGGCACTTCTTGCCCCGGAGCAGGCGGCAGGGCCACCAGAGAGCTGGGCAGCACCCAGACTGCAGACCCCACAGCCAGGGGCCCCAGCTGCGTGGAGGGTGGGGTGGGGCCTGCAGTTGTCCTTTCGTGAAAGTTCCCAGGTGCTGCTGCTCTTGCTGGTGCTGGTCCCACCCTGGCGGGGGTGGGGGGGTGGGGGGGGCACTGCTCTCCAGACAGGAGCCCACCCCAGTAACAACACACTGGACAATGACACATGTGACTCAGTGATTACCAACATTTTGGGCAATTCTGAGACTATTTCACAGCATTAAAAAAAAGAATGGACACATTCAACGTTTTCAGTTCAGAGGAGTCATTTGCTACATGGGAGGGGGGGTGTCCCTTCATTTTTGCAAATACCAGGAAATGAAATGTAAAATGTGACTGCACTATCCTAACCTGAAGCACAGAAAACTCACCACAGTTATACTTCAGAGAGAATACGGGGCTCCCCACGAAAGGGGCCAAGCTTGCCTGGAGTTACGTTCTGACTTCTCAAAACACGAAACCATTTATTTTGGCTTTAATGCATTCAAAAAAAAATTCCCTTATACCCCGTACCCCCCGACACACACACACAAATCAGCTTTTGGTTCACAATGAATGTGTCGTGGGTCTTTTCTGGGTCTCACTCACTGAGGCCTGGGGGGCGATGGAGGCGCCTCCCCCGAGCTCCTTGCAGGAGTCCCTGCGTCCCTGCGTCCCCACGGGCCAGAGCTGGTGAATCACCCAGCCCCAGCAGCCTGCGTCCTTTCCAATTACCGTCGCTATCGGAGCCGGCTAAAAAACCAGTAGCAGCTGGCAGGAAATGGGTAAGAAAACTGACCACAGATAAACTGTAGGGCTCGACAGAGGAGCGGCAGATGGACGCGGGACGGGAAGTCGCGCTGTGAGGCCTCGGCGCTGGCCTGCCCAGGGGGCACTGCAGGCAGTCGACAGGCACAGGCACCCGTGAGACGCAGTGACCGGCCAGCCCAGCCCAGGCCACAGCCCTTGGAGGGAAAGAAGTGGCCCAAAATGGGGAAGAAGCACCCGAGAAGTGCAGGCCTTTGGGGTCCCGGCGAAGGCGGCGGTTGTGATCCTCCAGCGGTGATGTAACAATGCCGGCCATGCTGTCAGGACAAATTGACTGCTGCCGGAGCATTTCCTACCGGGGCCCCTGCAACCTGCTCTGGGGCGGGGGGCGCCAAGACACACCGAGACCGTGCTGGGGACTTGGCAAGGCGCTGCTCTCCGGAGCTGCAGGCCCAGCGCTTTCAAATATGCCCACAGCTCTTCAGCCGATTCAAAGGGCAGACCCTTCAAAGTTCCTAATAATAGAGAAAATAATGGCTAGGCAGCGTGCCCGACCCTGCTGCGCATTGTCCCGTTAATGTCACAGATACCCCAGGAGGTAGATATCCCTGTCCCCATCTTACAGGTGAGCAAACAGAGGCTCTGGGTTATGTAGCCAATGAGGGGCAGAGCCCAGCTTCAAAGTCTGACCAGGCCCCTGCCCTGTCCACTCTGCTCACAGCGAGCTACAGGTGCCGGGAAGGGAAGGGAGGGGAAGAGGGAGGGAAAGGGAGGTGAGCAGAGTGGGGGCTCTCACCTGAGCCTGGGCCCTCGCCCAGGGGAACGCCGGGCTGTCAGTGGTTAATAACGTCGTCCCAGTGGCCCGAGATGGATGCTCACCCAGGACACCACCCAGGCAGCACAGCAAGCAGGACACACCCTCTTTGCATCCCTGAGCAGACCCAGGGTGCTATCGGGGCAGCCAGAGCATCGTGGTGACTGAGGCCTGCCAGCCACTGGCTTGTCTGTGACATGCTTTGTGATAAGCTGCCGTGACAAGAAGGTGCAGCATCTGCACTTGAACTTGTGACCGGGGTGGCCGTCCCCCAGAGGGAGCTGGGGCACAGCTGGGGTGGGGGTGAGGGTCCCTTTCCCGTCTCTGCACCTGCCCCAGGGGGCGTGCACGGTCCCCCTCTGCTGGCACCCGGTCCCGCGCTCGGGTTAGCAAGATGGGAGTTCAGCTGGGTCTGAGTCACCCCTGTTCCTGGAACTCTGAAGGCGGGAGAGGATGCTGTGGGTAGGCTCTAACTGTATCATCTGGGCTGGGGCCGGTAGCAGATGGTCCTTATAAAAAAAACCCATACTTCCATGTGTGCTTAAAATAGCGCAGCACTCACCATCAGCTGAATGGGGAAATGTACGAGCCAGTCGTTCACGTGGGAGTGGGGGCCGCAGGCTGTAGTTGGGACGAGGGGCCCAGACACCAGCCGTGGCGGCTGAGCCTGGGAGGCAGAAAGAGAAGGCTCGGTGCGCACTGCGTGCCTGGCAGGTGGCAGACCCCGAAACCACGGGACTTGCCCCGCTGCTGCATGTGGGCCCGGGAGAAGCAACTGGCCCGAGAGTACCCTGGGGAGCAGGGACAACACAACACCAGCCTCCCCACCACCCCGCCCGCCTTCTGTCAGTCCAAGGAACACCCGTCTTCATCCTGGTCATCCAGAAGACCAGGCTACCTCTAGGGCATCAGAAACTACCCGTTCTGAGGCAATCTCCCCCTTCCCGGGCCCTGTGGAACCCGGAAGCAAGGCCCAGCGCCTTGGGAGCCCGACATTTCGGAACCTGCCCTGCGGCATCTCAGATCTGCCCCTCACCCTTGAGTGTCCTGGGGCAGGGCACTTCCTCCTTCTTGGCCTCGGTTTCCTGATCTGTAAAATGGACTGAAAACAGCCGCCTTCTCCAGGGGGGAGCCCAGCACATGGCACGCTCTGCAAACGGCACTCACGGCTCTGCCTCGCTCCCTGAGGCGTGAGAGAGCCCTTGGCCTTTTCTCCCCTTAAAAAAAAAAAACCTCTCCTTTCTCTTTATGTAAGCCACGCTACACTTTGGCAAGCCAGAGTAACAGCTCAGAGTCCAGGTCTACTGTTGCCCCTCTGGGCTGCTGCACAGACAGGAGGGACGGGGCAGCAGGGAAGGCTGGAGGCTGCGGCAGCAGATAGAGCCGGGGTCCCCGGCTCCAGATGGGGGTGGGGCTCCCGGAGGCCACAACAGCTGCCCCCAGAGCTCAGCAAGTCAGAGCCCAGGTCACCGTGGCGTCTGAGGGCGGAAGACCTCCCAACGGCAGGGTGGAGGTGAGGAAGCCCCAAGGGAGCCAGAGGCCCTGGGGCTGCTCCTCCAAGACGGCAGGTGTGTCCCAGGTGGAGGGTCCCCCGAGTCCACTGTTGCGTTCTTTGGGGATAAGCAGTGTGGTGTGCTGGTAAATGTTTAACAACGAGCTCTGGGGAAGGAGATTAAAAATAGCTCCAATCTGTATGATCTGTAGTGTGTGCCAATTTCTGTAGTATAAACTCCCACTGTGTCTGGTTTCATCACTGCACGTGAGGTTGGGAAGAGACGTGGAAATCGCTGCCGTGAGCTCCAACCGACAGGACGGCCTGTCGCAACTGCCCCGAGGATGGCTCGGGTTCCTCTGCTTCAACCTGCAGGGCTGAGCTCAACACCCTCCCAGGCCCGTCCTTGCCTGGGGGTCTGTGGCTTACTCCCTCTTGCCCAGGTCTGACCCACCCCTCCCAGCCCGCAGGTCCCTCCCCTTGTGCCTCTGTCTTCATCCTCGAGCACCTCCACCCCTGCCCTCCAATCTGCCTTATACATCCTTCCAGGACGATCCTCCCAAATCTTAGATGTGCTCAGGTCACCCTCCTGCCAAAACTCCTGGGTACAGACCAGGGTCCCAGCAGGGCTTCCCAGGGCCAGTGCAACTGGCCTCAGCCTACCAGTCCCGATTCCTCTTGCACCGCCCCGGCCTCTCTCAGTCCTGGGGCGTGCCCTGTCCTCCCTCCCAGGTGCTGGGGAATGTGATTGGCTCTGTCTGGAACAATCTTCATCTCCCCTCCACATCCAGCCCTTCACCCCTGCAGTCCCAAATCCAGCAGGTCCTTGCTCCCAGGGAGGCCCCTTCTTCCTCTACACCCCACCCCAGGACAGGTGCTGAGTTAGCTGCCCCCCCAGCCCCCTGAGCCCTCTCTTCATGGTAAGTAATACGGTGGTAACTATGCACTTACTTGTGTGGCTAAGTAACGTTTAGCTCTCCCACTGGACTAGTGATGCCCAAAGGTGCAGTGGACTGGCATTTCAAGCAGGGCAATTTTTTACTCTGTGGCACTGTGAACTGCAGGAGGGTCCCTGGCCCCCACATGCTAGACGCCAGCTGCACTCCCAGACATGGTGACACACATTAGAGGCCCTCCTCCATTCCCACACAGCCGGGGAGGCTGGGCCACCCCAGCGGAGACCTGCAACCCGGGACACTAAGGGCCACAGGGACAGGAGCTCTGTGAAGGCTTGTTCAACCCCCAGTGCCTGGTAGGCTCCCAGCACACAGCGGATGTCCAGGAAATGTTTGTCGAATGAATGGATGGGAAGCTCCTGCCTGCAGGCTTTTGAATGAGCTGCTGATTCCCCCGGCGGACGCTGCAAGGAGTTTGTGTCTGGGGTCCAGGAAACCGTCATGCTTCTAGACAGTGACCCTCAGCACCCTGGAGAAGGGGTCACCCTGTGACACCAGCCCAGAGTTCAATCAGGCAGGACCCAAAGCCAGGCCCTGCTTCATCTCAGCTTCCTCCAGCAGTCCAGGGTGCAGGTGATAAAGTGGGTCCTCCGTTGGCCACGTGGCAAG
The DNA here is from genome assembly GCF_020740605.2 of Lemur catta. Classification (NCBI taxonomy): domain Eukaryota; kingdom Metazoa; phylum Chordata; class Mammalia; order Primates; family Lemuridae; genus Lemur; species Lemur catta. The sequence continues at coordinate 5,160,673 of NC_059131.1, forward strand.
GGCAGGTGCTCCTCTCTTGTCCCTGGTGCTCAGGATCTCAGCTTTCTCCCTGCCTGCCGCCAGCCCTCTGCACAGACTGCCCAGTGAGCTGGCCGAGACAGAACAAACGCAGAGTGCGAGCCAGGCCACAGGTGAGGCAGAGAACAGCTGTGGGGCGGGCGGTGCAGCTGGGGCCCGCACGGTGCTGGGATTTCCCTGCGAACCCTCCCTCGGACAGTCAACTTTGCTCTTCTTTCCACCGTGATGAGCCTCTCTCCCCGTCATCCAAATTCCAACTACTTCAGGGGACCTTCACAGTTAACATTCAGCTTCGTGTTCCATTCCATCAGCAGGCGTTTATCAAGCACTCACTTCGTGTCGTGGGAACCTAGAACTGGCCTTCGTGTCCCACTTCATTGGCCCTGGGCCTGTATTTGAGGCTGCTCTGGTGCCTGCTATCAATTCATTCCACCGGGTCTAACTCTGCACATGTTCCGCACTGGGATGACGCTAGGCCCCGATCACTCCGCAGCCAGCGATCCCTAAGGCCTGGCCTCCACGAGCTCCCGGCGCCTGCTGGATCTCTTGTCATCTGCCCGCTCCATTTAATTCCACCCCTATGCTCTGCGCCAAGCACTCTGCCCAGCCCTCCCATAGACCCTTCAGAACTGGGAAGACGAGAGTTTCCACGCCTAAGACCCCGAGAGAACAATCAGAGAGCTGTAAATGGAGAACCAGGGCACGGTGCAGAAGGAGAGGCCAGCACGGGCAGAGCAGGAGGTAGAAATCGCAGACGAGATCAGCACTGGGCCCAGCCTCAAAAAAAAAACAATAATAATAATGGTGGTGTAGCTAGTACTTACTGACGCTGACACTTTCCTAAGCAATTTACAGGGACTATCTCATTTAATCTTCGCAGTTACTCCATGGCACAGGCATTATGATCATTCCCATTTTACAAATGAAGGGACTGAGGCACACAGAATTAACTAACTGGTTTAAGGTTGTGCAGCTTGAAAGTGGCAGAGTCGGGATTTGAACCCAGGCAGTCTGGCTTCAGGGCCAGTGCTCGTAGGCACCACCAAGAGCGTCTGTGTGTGTTGGCTATCTGCAGCTGCGTAAGAAATCTCCCCAAATTCAGCAGCCTAACACAACACGTGTGTGCAGGTCAGAGACCTGGGAGTGGCAAGCCAGTCCCTCTGGCTCTGGGTCGCTTAAAAGCTGCTATCCAGGTGACGGCCTGAAGTCCCTCCAGGGCCCAACTGGGGGAGGATTTGGTACCAAGCTCACTCACATCGCTGTAGGCCAGAGACCTCAGTTCCTTACTGTGTGGACCACACTGGCAGCAAATTTCCTTCAGAGGGAGGAGTGAGCAGGGCCAGCGGGCATGAAGGGGACGGAGCCCCAGGGGTCTGCAGCGCTCACAGAAGCGGCCCCGTCACTCTCGCTGTAGCCTGTGGTCTGTCCGTGAGCAGTGAGTCTCTGGGCCTGGTCCCCCTCGAGGGGAGGGCATTTCAGGGGCATGGACGGCAGCAGGGGTCGCCAGGGCTGTCCAGAGCAGGAGATGGGAGACCACAGACACCGGGGTCTTTGGTTCGATTCTCTACCCCAGGAGCCCTAATTGTGTTTGCTTCAGGAATAATAATAGCCTTGGAGTGAGCTCAAACTTGATTCCCAGCCCGAGAGGATGCTTCCTCCTGTTCCTCCCAGAAACCAAGTGCCAAATCAGATGAACCCTTCTTAAAGAGCATCTGCACGCTCCGCTATGTAAAGAAACACAAGTGTATTTGTATTTCGCTGGCGTCAGGCGGAAAACTTGGCACCGTCCCTCCCTCCTCCGCTGCCTCGCCATACGACTCCAGTCAGCCCCCGGCTCCTCTAACGCGTTTATTTTTCATCTTCCTTCGCTCCCCCACTGCCCATAGTGAGGAAACGCCCTGCTGGTTCCGGCGTTTCACTATCAGAGGCAGCTGCCGAGAGCCGCAGTCGAACAGCCGAGTTGCTACTCGGAGGCCAGAGGGCCCGGCCCACGCTGGAGTCGGCAGTCAAGGCTCTCAACCCCGAGGCCCGGCCGCTCCCACGCGGCCGCTCCAGTCCAGCTGGTCGTGAGCCTTGCACCTTCCTGCCCCCAAGCCTTCACCCTCTCCTTTCCCAACCCTCCAATGCTTTCCCTGCTTCTCTTCACTCAGCCAAATCTTGGTTGCCCTTCAAGGTCAAATCCACACCCTCCCTTCTCTTTGAGCTTCTCCAGACGACTCCAGCTCTCCAAGGCTGGACTTGGCAAAAGGCGTCGTGTGCTCAACAGGACCAGTGAAATCAGAGCACCCACAACAGCAAGCAAATGGCTCCGAAAGTGGTCTGAGTTCTCCTCCCTGCCCCGTCTTCGCTGCCTGGTTACTCCGAATGGGTCACCCTGGGCAGTGGTTCTCATTGTCCCCCCCTCTGAACACCTGCTTCTAGGCATCTAGGCAGCTCCACGCCCAAAGAGCCTGCTTCCTCCCTTCCCCAAATCTCCCACTCCATGGTCCATCCTCACCTGTCCCATCATGGCCAGGCCTTGCTGTCAGGACGACCTTCTCCTCTAAACTCCCCCGGCACTCGCTGTCTTCATGAATCCTGGAGGCACTCCATCCGATCCCTCGTGCAGGGCTTGATCTTTCCACCTATTTCCCAGCTAGACTTTGAGCACCTTCCTGGCAGGGCTGTGTCCAATTCATATCTGAATCCAGAACAGGGCTGGCTAGAGGGCACATAGGTCATGTCAGGAAAGATGAAGGAGATGAAACTGCCCATTGATAAGCTTTATCCTCTTTGTTTCCGTAGCCTGCAGAAATGCAAATATCTTCCACTTACAGTCTCAGAACATAAACTCAGCGTCATGTGCACGGAGGAGGGAGAGAACAATAGTGCACAACAGCGTTATAGGAAACAGCTGAAAGGCACCTTCGAGGTGCGCGGCTGAGTCCCCACCTCCCACGCTCAGAGGGCGAGACGGCGAGAAGGCGGGTGCAGATGGGAGCTGGGTGCTCAGCAGGGCTGCGGGAGGCCTCAGCAGCGTTGCACAAAAGCCCCTGACATCGGCGTGGACCCCAGGTCTCCCTGGCAGGCTCCCCGCTTCTCAGTGCCCGCTAGACGACACCCGTATTACTCACTGCACAGTTCTGTTGTACTTTCTATTCTGCTGTTCTCTTTTCACACATTGTTCAGAAATAAACACTGGTGCCCACATTACATTTTGCTTTAAATAGCACGCCAAAGAGGAGACATGCCCAGTGGTCTCCAAGTCACACCCCACGGGCTCCAGGTCATTTGCCCAAGAGGCAGAAGTTGGACCTGGCGAAAGCTCTCAGGTAACGGCACGGGGCGGGGGCCCGTGCGCCTGGGCCGTCCCTCCCACCCGTGCCTCTGCGGAAGTCTCCTCACTGTTTAAGCCAAGGCTGGCTTTTCTGAAAAGCAGCTGCTCTCAGACTTTTTGGTCTGAGAACCGCTTTACACTCTTAAAAATTCTTAAGCCTCCTAAAGAGCTTTTGTTCGTGTGGGTTGCATTTGATGATACTGTATTAGAAATTAAAACTGAGGAAGTTTTTAAATATGTATCAACTTGTATCAAAAATAACAATAGTAAATTCATTGCACATTAGCATAAATTTCACATTTTAAGAAAGATAACTCTATTTTCCAATAACAAAAATAGCAGTGAGAAGAATGGCAACAGTTTATACTTGTCCAAAGCTCCTAATGTCTGACTTAACAGAAAACAGCCAGATTCTCAGCTCTGCTCCCGCCTTCGCTCCGTGGCAGTGTGTTGTTTTAGTCCAGGTAGGTGAAGAACATTCAGCCTCAAACAAATAGGCAGTTGGAAAAAAGGGCTCAATTTGTCTTAGACTTTTCAGATAATTGTGGCTATTATTTAATACTATCCTAACACTCAAAAACTGATAGTTTCTTAAAGGTTAGCTGCAATGTTGAATCTGAAACTATATCAATTAATTTTTTATACATGGTTACATTAAAATCCACTAGCTGTCCTGCACTTTGAATACATCATTTTCTTACTCACTCATAATTTTGTAACAAATGCATTGGTCGTTTGACAAATATTAGTTCATTAAGTTATGCACACCTATCAAATACTGGCACCTTTCATTGCACAGCATGGCATTAATATGACCACTAATCTCATCAGAAAATCTGTAGGTGTTAGGAAGCTATCAAGCTTACAGCGGTGGATACAAGTTTTCTAAATTTCTAATTTTTACCTGAAAGCTTCAATTTTATGGCAACAGATACTGTCAGTTATTCTTCCTGAAGTGACAGGCTCATGCTGTTTATTTTCAAGAAAATGTCTGCCAAATAGTTTGGGTTGGGGAAGTCCTTCTAAAATCTAAAAGGCCAGCCTCTTGTGGAAAGTTCCGAGGATCTTAAATGTCAGTGAAAGGCAGAGAGAGCTCTCCAGGGAGGAATTCCCTGCGAACAGCTCCCAGGAGCCTGGAGCACGACTGTTCACCGGACCCAGACTGTTGGAGGCCACATGGAGGCTGAGAGGTCAGCCTACTCCACAGCCGACCCATAAGCCGCAGACCCAGCATCTGTCATAGAAATTATGACCATGGCCAACACATCCTTCTGGCAGTCAGTGCAAGGCATGGTGCAAGAAGGCCAGAGTACCCATGCAGCGTGGAATGGCTGTCCTAGGGCCCCCTGCATGGTGGGACAGCCCCTAGATGTAGACAGGCTGCACTCCAGCCCTGATCACAAACATCAAAAAGCCGAGATGCAGAAACCTAGCCCCTTGCCGATGACCAGCGAGGTCTGGCCATGTGAAACAGCTTAATTCATACCTCAGGGGCAGCTCCACTTAGGCCAAGAAAAACCAGGCCCTTTACTGTGTCCCCAAACATTTTTGTTAATGTGTCCAGTGAATCAAGCATGATTTTAGAAGAAATGTTACAATCTTTCACAAAATCAAAAAATCAGTGAAACCATCTTCGTCATTTAATTCTTCTTTTAAGACATCCTAAAAAGTCCATAGAATGTTTCTTTCATCCACGTTATGCCTTTTCTGTTCGGGGTGTGGCAGAACAGCGAGGTAGCCAAGGTCGTAGACCCTGAAGCTGGGACGCTAGAGTTTGAATCCTGGCTCTCTTACCCGTCAGATTCCTGTGACAAGGTATCTAATTGCTGTGCCTCAGTTTCCTCAGCTCTGGAATGGGGCACAATACAGCCCCTACCTCCTGCTGTGAGTTCCACATAATCTCTTAACAGTGAAGCTCTTATGAGAGGTGGCTGTTACTACCCTAGGTTTGACATCTCCCAGTGGGTTCGTTTCTGCAGAGGGGCTGTCACCCAGGGCCTTGCACCGCAGTGAGAAAGCCTTCCTTGATGGCTGGCTCCTACCAGGGCAGCTCACGGCCTGGGCTCAGGTGATGGCATGCCCAGGAATCCAGGAAAGTTAAAGCAGGCTGCTCCCCCTGGCTCTCTCTTCCTGTCACCAAGGAGTGACAAGTGTGAGGAGAGAGGAGGCCCAGCAATAGGCCCTGACCCCTGGACCCTTCCACCTGGGACACCTGTGGGGCTGGAGAGGATGGGGGCAGGGGGTGCCTGGTGCCTGCTTTTCCCCTGTAGCTGCTCCCGGTGGTCCACAGCCATCACCTTCCCCTGTGGCCAGTGTGCCAGGAGGGGTGTGTTGGATCTGATGCCTGCACTGCGGGAGGCCGTGTGACAGCCCACACTGCAGTCAGCGTGGTCTCCATGGAAACGGTGAGGGCCATGCTCGCAGCTCAGGTCCTGTGGCCTCCTTGCAAATGGTGTGTAAGGGACTCTGCCCCACTGGAGACACCCACTGAGGGGCCGGGGCAGGCCCTGGGCTGCAGGAAATGGGCAGCAGGACAGTGGGCGGGTGTGGGCTGTATGAACCTTAGCCACTCGGATAGGCGGTTGCAGGAGTGACCGATTCACCAGAGGTGACTCCCACAGGGTACCCACAAAACAGGTAATAACACCCAGAGCCAAACACACACTCACACGAAGGGTACAGGGACCTGTCCGAACAGACAGGCACAGCCAGAGCTGCCCAGTGGCCACTCTCCATCCTGAGGTTCCTCTCACCAACAGCACTGGTGGCCCCCAACTTGTGGTGACCCTAGACCCCATCAGAATTTCTGTCACAATAAATCTTTTTCAACGTTGTCTGCCACTGTTTTCAAATTCAGGAACTAAGGAGGTGCATGTAGCCACATCAGTAATGGAGGGCACATGTATCAAAGAAGGGGCAGGGGGAGGAGAACTCAGAGAGGAGCTGCAGAGGTGAGGAGGAGGAGGAAGCAAGTGGACGGCCACTAGAGGAGGGCTGGGCATGTACTGGGAGCCACACAGTCACTACCTCATGTCACCACAAGAGACTAGAAGCCAAAAGTATTTTCCTCCTTTACAGACAAGCTAGCTAAGGGGCTTTGTCATAAGTCACAAAATGGCAGATGGGCTTATGTCCCAATAAATCCATCATAAGATGAAAACATCATAAGTCAAAAATGCAGACTATCAGTGTTTACCCTCGTGATTGAGTGGCTGACTGGGAGCTGCAGCTTGTTGCCACTGCTGAGCATTATGACAGAGTATCATGCCACATATTCTTAGCCCAGGAAAAGATCAAATTTCAAAATTTAAATTCTGGTTTCTGCTGAATGCATATCACTTTCGCACCATCAAAAAGCTGAAAAATTGTAAGTCCAACCATTGTAAGTTAGGGACCATCTGTACTTAAATTGTCAAAAGTCAAAGACAAAGAGAAAATTTTGAAAGTAGTAAGAGAAAAGCAACACATCACATACAAATAAACCTGAATAAGACTGACAGCATATTTCTTAGCAGAAACTTGGCAGGCTAGGAGAAATTGGGATGACATGTTCAAAGTACTAAAAGAAAAAACTGCCAACTAAGAGTTCTATACACAGCAAAACTGTCCTTTAAAAATGAAGGGGAAATAAAAGCTTTCCCAGACAAAACTGAGGTAGAACTGCCTTATCATAAGTGCTACAGAGAGTTATTCAAGTTGAAATAAGGGAACACTAAATAACAACACAAAAGCTTATGGAAGTAAAAATCCAACTGGTAAAAGTAAATATATAGACAAATACAGAATAATGTGATACTGTAATAGTAGTACTTAATCACTTTTAATCCAACTGTAAAAGTTAAAAGACAAAAGTATTAAGAATAGCTCAACCACAAAAATTTGTGAATGGATACACAATGTAAAAGGAAGTAAATTCTGACATCAATAACATAAAGGAAGAAGGAGTAAAAGTGTAGAATTGAAGTTGTTATCAGCTTACAATATACTGTTATAACTATAAAAAGTTTTTTACAAACTTCATAGTAACGAAAAAGAAAAAATATATAGTAGATAAAAAAAGATAAAGAGAAAATAATCACAAAGTATATCATGACCAAAAAGGCAGTTAGCAAGAGAGGAAGAAAGAAACAAAAGAACTACAAAACAGAAAACAAAACACAAAATGGCAATAGCAAGTCCTTAACTATAAATAATTACTTTAAATGTAAATGGATTAAAATTACCAATCAAAAGATATAGACTGGCTGAATGGACACAAAAAACAAGATCCAACTATATGCTGTCTACAAGAGACTCATTTTAGATTTAAGGACACACCTAAGCTGAAAGTGGAGGGATAGAAAAAGATATTCCATGAAAATGGTAACCAAAAAAAAATATTTATATTTATATCACACAAAATAGACTTTAAGTCAAAAACTGTCACAATAGACAAAGAAGTTTGATATGATAAAAGGGTCAATTCAACAAGAAGATATAACAATTATAAATATATATGCACCCGACAATCACAGCACCTAAAGATATAAAGCATTTACAAATCTGAGGGAAGAAATAGACAGCAATACAATGATAGTAGAATTCAATACTGTACTTCCAATAGTGGATGATCATTCAGACAGAAAATCAATAAGGAAACAACAGACTTGAACAACACTACAAACCAAGATAAAAAGAGAGAAGACTCAAAATTGGACAAATGGAATTATATTAAACTATTAATAAGCTTCTGAGCCACAAAGAAAGCCATCAACGAAATGAAAAAGCAACCTATGAAATGGGAGAAAATATTTGCAAACCATATATTTTATAGGGGGTTAATATCCAAAATGTATAAGGAACTCATATAGCTCAATAGCAAAATAAATAAATAAATAGCCCAATTAAAAAATGGGCAAATGATGTGAGTAGACATTTCTCAAAGAAAACACACAAATGACAAGCAGGTATATGAAAAGGTGCTCAACATCACTAATAATCAGGGAAATGCCAATCACAATGAGATACCACCCCACACATGTGAGGATGGCTATTAGCAAAAAAAAAAAAAAGCCTTGCCAAGGATGTGGAGAAAAGAGAACCCTTGTTACTGTTGGTGGAGATGTAAATTGGTGCAGCCACTATGGAAAACAGTATGGAGGGTCCTCAAAAAATTAAAAGCAGAACTACCATATGATCCAGCAATCCCACTTCTGGGTGCATAGCCAGAGGATTTGAAATCAGGATCTTGTTCACTGCAGCGTTATTCACAAGAGCAAAGATATGAAACAACCTAAGTGTCTATTGATGGGTGAATGGATTTGAAAAATATGATGCGCACACACACACTTACACACACACACACACACACACACACACACACACACACACACACTGGAACATTATTCTTCCTTTAAAAAGATGGCAATTCTTCCATTTGCAATGACACGGATGAACCTGGAAGACATTATGCTAAGTGAGATAAGCCAGAAATGAAGCATAGAGTAGGATGGTGGTTACCAGGGGATGGGGGGTGGGGAGGTGGGGAAAATGGGAAGATGTTGGTCAAAGCAATGTTTCCATTATGCAGGATGAATAAGTTCTAGAGATCTGGTGTACAGGATGGTGACTAGAGTTAATAATAATGTATTTCACACTTGAAATTTGTTAAGATAGTAGATCTTAAGTACTGTCACCAAAAAAAAAGTTAACTATGTAAGGTGATGGTTATTATTTAGGTTCTTAAGTATAAAATGTCCAATTTCCTTAAGTACTAAGTTTGACAGTTGATATCTCTGACATTTCACTTTGACACTCCTTGTTTTATTTTTATTGTGAAGGTACATGCTCAGTCTTTCAAACACATGTTTTGGCTTATGATTATCTTTCAAAAAAATTTTAAGAGCAGTTTTTGTGAAACCATGGATAAGTCAAAAATTCACATTATTTTCAAATATGAGTTCTATTGTGGAACCAATGCAGCTCAGACAGCTCAAAATTTCAATGAAGTGTTTGGGAAGCATATGACTAATGAATGCACCATACTTCAATGGTTTGAGAAGTTCCATTCTGGTAATTTTAATTTTGAAAATGAGCCACGTGGGTGACCTAACACCAAGGTGGATAATGATTAGTTGAAAGCTGTAGTGGAAGCGAATGCATCTCCACCTACTCATGAATTAGCAGCAAGGTTTGACATCACTACTTCAACAATATTGAACCATTTGAAACAAATGGGCAAGGTAAAGAAACTGGATATATGGGTTCCACGTGAATTAAACGAGCATCAGAAGAGAAATTGTCTCGAAGCTTGCCTTTCTTTGCTATCACGACATAAAGGTAAACCATTTCTACACTGTATTGTTACGTGTGATGAAAAATGGATTCTTTTGATAATCACAAGTGTTCAGCACAATGGTTGGATAAAGATGAAACACAGTCCAAAACCAAATGTTCATCAGAAAAAGCTAAAGATTGTCTGTCTGGTGGTCCAGTGCTGGTATTATCCACTACAGCTTCATGAAATCTGGTCGGTCTATTACAGTGGGTGTCTACTGCAACCAATTGGATGAAATGAGGAGGATGCTTGTGATTAAGCAGTCGAGATTTGTCCATAGAGACAGGCCAATCCTCTTGCAAGACCCCATGTCACACAAACAACGCTGCTCAAACTACAGAGCTGGACTTGGAAACTCTGTCATCCACCGTATTCAGCAGACCGTGCACCAACTGACTACCACTTCTTCCAGGCTTTGGACCACTTCTTACAAGGAAAAATATTAAACTCTCAACAAGCTGTGGGAAATGTCTTTTGTGATTTCCTTGCCACTCCCTCTCCAGGCTTCTTCGTTGCTGGCATAAACAAGCTACCGTGAAGATGGCAAAACTGTGTTGATAGTTTAGGAACATACTTTGAGTAATTATACTGCTGCTTGTTTGAGATATAACAAACTACACTTTTGATTTGAAATCAGACATTTCATGTTTAATGACCTAAACAGTTTGATTATGGTAAATAGCTTAATTATGGGATTGCACAATGTATATTACATTGTATCCCTTAAAGTTATACAATTTTTATTTGTCAGTGATACCTCAGTAAAGCTGGAAATAAATAAACAAATAAATAAAATTGTCTAGTTCATAGAAGCAGAAGTTAGAATCATGGTTGCCAAGGTCTGAGGCGAGGGGGACATGGGGAGGTGTTGGTCAGAGGCCACCAAGTTTCAGTTCTGCATGATGACGAAGCCATAGAGACCTACTGCCCAGGGTAGCATCTACAGTGGTCAGTACTGCACAGTACTGTGCACTGGAAAATTTCCCAACAGAATAGATCTTATGTTAAGTGTTCTTATCACAAAAAATACATAATATAATATGATAATATAATATAACATATAACAAGAGGGTAGGAGAAAACTTTTGGAGCTGAAAATGTCTATGGCATAGACTGTGTTGGTGGTTTTATGGGTACATACTCACCCCCAGACTCATGGAACTGTGTGTATTAAATATGCATAGCTTTTGTATATCCATCAGCCCTCAACAAAGTGGTGGAATAATAAGAATAATATTAATAATAAGCTGACATCTACCACATACATCAGTACTGTAAGCACAGTTAATGTGAGTCTGCCCAGATAGCGAGATCTGGGATTGGCTGGGCCTGCGTGGCCAGTCCAGGCTCTGGACTACAGGAATTCGCCTGCTGGCCACATGCAGCTGGCTGTGTGACCTTTCACATCACCGCCATCCAAATCAAACCTGTCCTAGCTTTGTGTGCTCAGTGACATGCTGTAGCTGTGGGGAGCTACTGCATCTAAATCTGTGGGTTATAAAGAGCTGACGCAACATTATATCAGACAGCTGGCAGGTCTGTGACCACAGCGTGACAAGACAGCCCAAACTGGGGTCAGCGGTCGTTAGCCAGTGTGCATGTGTCTGGGCCAGGGCCCAAGTCCTAATAGGTGATCAGTGGATGGCGAGTCCCTGTCCTTCCCCATGCCTGGTGGGGGAAGACCCAAGGCAGCCCCTCGAAGGCGTCGGCACGCTCCTTACAACTCCGCTTGATTCAAGGAGTCCTGAATGCTGGGCAGGAAGTGGCCTCGCTGGGGAGAGGCTGTCTTCAGGGAGGTCCTCTACCCTCCAGGGATGGATCTTTGCATCTGTGACCAGGAAATCAGTGGCCAGGAGAACGAGAACGGAGCCTGCGCTGGGGTCTGGGCAGAGTCGGGCTGCTGGGCTGTGGTGGGGAAATAGATCCGGCTAGTGAGCTTAGCGCTGGTGAGGGAGAAGAAAGCCTTCAGGGGACAACGGCAGGAACGACTCGTAGCTTAGCCCCGGCCAAAATCCATCAGGCCTCATGCACAGCTCACCGGACGGCCAGTGAAGTGGCCATTCGCTGGTGCACCAAGCAGTGAGCGGCACGTCTTCCCACAGCCTGGTTCTCTTCATTCTCATAAGCAGGTGCATTTTTTTCTTCATTCAATAAAAAATAGATATTCCCATCTAATGGGGGCAGGGCATATCTAGGGGATGGACAGCTTTGAAGCTCTGACTCAGGTGGGGCAAAGGCAATATATGTAACTGAAACACTTGTACTCCTGTAATATGCTGAAATAAAAGAAAAAATAGATACAGAAAAATCAAAGGACAGACATAGAGCCCAGAAAATGCCAGGACAAAAGCTAGCGTCTACTCGGGGAAAGCATGGCCAGGCCAGGCCCAAGTCGATGGGAGAACTGGGTGTGCATTTCTCTGGAATAAAAACCCTGTCTACACTAACATGTCTCCTATTAAAACTGTCCGGCTCAAAAGGCAGCGGTACACAGCAAAACCAGCCACTGCGATACCGCTCAGGATAGGGAAAATTTGGAAGGAACCTAAATGAGCAGAGGAGAACCGCTGAACAAAACGTGGGATCTATACACAGGACAAAAGTACAGGCAGCCACAAATGATGCTGTTTCACAAGGTTTATTGATAAGGAAATGTGTTTATAAGACATTGCTACATGAAAAGGAAATGATTTCAAAGCTGTATATAGAATATGATTTAATTTGGCCAAAGGAAGTAAAAGGTAGAAATTTATGTATAGGCATAGAAAAAAGAATGGCAGTTAATATAACAAAATATGAACGGTGTTTACATCTGGGTGGTGGTATAATGCGTTGTTTTATTTTCTCCTTTTTCTGTGTATTTTCCAAATTGTGTGTTGTGAACATGTATCAATTTTATGTTCTGGAACAAAATAAATGTTTCTGTTTCATCTTTCAAGTCCCATGGAATTGAATCATAGTTTACAAACCCTTTTGCATTAAATTCCCTGTGGGTGCACTGAGGCAGCCCGAGCAGGCCGGGGAAGGGGTGGGGGCTGGTACAGCGCCCTGCCCAGAGCAGACGGGCCCCCCCTCCGCGGGCTCTCCGGGGTTCCCTCCACTCAGAACCAAACACAGATGGCAGGAAGCAGAGGAGGCTCCAAGACGGGGAAGCTTCTCCAGGGCCGAGCCTCCCTGGCACCCTCAAGTCTGTGCCGTCCCCCTCAGGGCTGAAGACCACAGAGCAAGGTGCCTCTCCGGCCCCTGGCCAGGGTCCAGCTGTTCCGTCCCGGGTTTTTGTTTTTCTACGTACAGTCAGGTCATTGTTGCACCAGAGCTTCCCAGGGCCCCTGTGGACACCCGTGGCTCTTTCCAGCATGTTCTGGGCACAGCTTCCCCTGTTCCTACTCCCAGCACTTCTATCTCAGCCCAGGAAGGTTTATGCCCCTGGGGTTCAGACACTGGCAGCGCTTGGTCCCTGGGTGCCAGGTCAGACCAGTCTGGTTAGAGGAGCAGGGCCCAGGAAATTTGGTCCTGGCCAGAGCTGACTAGGGCCAGGGGACAGGGACGTCTGGGACATGAGAAAGGCACCTGGCAGAAGCACGTGGAGAACTCTGGCTGAGAACCCAGGACCAAGCACTCCACAAAGGGCCTTCCCCGCTGACTAAGACCGGGAGCCCTCTGACGGGCTTGGGCAGAGCCACTTCTCCAGCCGGAGCCGGGCCAGACGAGGCAGCCATCTCTCGGGGCTCTGGGGAACCAGCCGAGCTGGGGCATCCACCCGGGGAACACCCATCGGTCCCACCAGGGCAGCGGGGAGGCCTGATGCCTGTCATCCTCTGCGCTGATGGTTGAACAGTGCTCCCCGGACCCCTGCCTGGGCCTCTCTGTTCCAGGCCACCCTCGCCTGCCAACCGCAACAGGCCTGGTGACCGGCTCACGTTCCCAGGTGAGAAAAGTCTCCAGTGGGAGAGTCACACCCCGGCACTATGGACACTCCATGATCCAGGTCCAGCCAAGTTTTCCAAACTCTTCCACTCCACCCCACCCCACATGGCCTGGAGACTGCAGTCACCCCACATACCCCCCACCTGGTGCCTTTCCCCCTGGCTTCCTGCTAGGATCCTGCTCATCCTTCTAGACGCTGCTAAACACTCAACTACTTCCCCAGGGAGTCCTCAGACACCCACCCCCAGAATCAAGCTGAGCCCTCCCCCCGCACACAGCCCCGGCCCCAGCTGTGTTGCACCAGCAGTTTACACCTCTCGTGAGATCTGCCCTCGCCCACCTCTCTCCCACCCTGACTTCTGAGGGACAGGGCCCACGTCTCATTCCTCCTCATGTCCTGCCACGCCAGCCCCCTCCCCTCCTGACCTGCAGTGTACACAGTAGGCACACACTGAAGATTTGTTCTATGGAAATAAAGTCATGGCCAGCTACAGATTCTGCGCCTAACCTAGCGAAATTGCAGCGCTGTTTGCTACAAAGAAATTCACAGGTTAGGAGATGTTCTCAAAGGATCCCAGACCATCTAATTCTTTGAGGGTCTAGCTCTTCATGGCATCTCATTTTTTTAAATCTACTTCCATTCTTGAAAAGGACCCTAACCTTTCAGCCTTGTGCTGTGTTTGGAGTCTGTTCTGAACATACGCAGTGGCTTGCCCATCTCGCCTTATCCTCCAAGGCACAAAATAAAATCAGCCTTGGAAATACAAACCCAGAAGCAAGGCGATCCTTCACTAAAATGTCCCCAGAGGGGGCTTACCTTCCAGGACCATAAACTGTAGGCGAGCCATCTCCCCTACTGCGCAGCACTCTTCCGAACAGACCGCCTGTTGCCATAGCAACCCTCACATCTGTCATTACCTCAGAGAGCGCGCACCTTTGGAAAGGAATCTACTTAGCAACATGTCACGTTAACTTCTGTACTTCTTAGACTCTCTCAGGAATCCAGGCCTGAGTACCCTGGGGCAAGCGGTGGCTCCGTGAACAATCTAGAAGACTTTGCCACAGCCGGTGGTGGCTTCTCTCTCCACCTGCCCCCACCTGTCTCTGGGTATGAGTCAGGTGCTGGGGCTGCCCCAAAGCCTGCATGTTGGCTCAACACGCAGGGCAGTTACACAAGCCGATTGTTACAAAAATAATAGCTACCGCTCAGGGTACTTTGCATGCATAATCTTGCTTAATCCTCAGGACAGGCTTGCAGCGGGCACTCCCCACACTCAGGTGATGAGGGGCTGAGAGCCCCAGCCCCGGCCCCAGGGCTCCGGTCCCCTCCATTGCAGCCTGCTGCCTACTGTGAGGGCCCAGCCACACCCAGCCCATGGCAGGCCACCTGTGCACCGTGGATCTACTCATCTTCCTGACAACCCAAAAAGAAAGATTTTTTTTTAATCATCTCCACTTTTATAGAGGAGAAAACTATCTTGGAGAAGTGACATAGGTTGCCCAAGGTGCCTCCCGAGTCAGCGGAGGTGCAGAGACCAGAGCCCACCTTCTCTGCGGGAGCCGGGGACAGCTCATGTTTCACTGTGGTTTCCAGGCCGCCTCCCTCTCGGCCCAGGCAGAGGGCACCTGGGGCCTGCACGGCTCGGGGATCAATCCCAACCTCCCACTTGTTCAAAAGCTTTCCAGGCAGAGCAGCCCGCTGGCCAGATGTCAATTCTTCTGGAATTCTGCACAGAAATTTCTCTGTGTGTTTTCGGGGGGTGAAGACTTAGGGAAGCAGTTCTCAGGCTTGAATGTGCTGGAGCTCGTTGAAATGCACATTGTAACTCGTAGGCCTGGGGCGGGGCCTGAGCGTCTTCATTTCCAACCGGCTGCCAGGTGAGCCGGTGCTGCTGGGCTTCACCCCACCTTCAGGAGGAAAGAGACAGGCTCCTCTGTGTGGAGGAGCAGATGCACGGTGGACAACCCGGGACTGCTGTGGGCTGTGTGTTGAGACCAGGTGCTGCTGAGGAAGCTCCGGAAAAGTCGAATCAGAGAGAGGACAAGAGGAGAGAGGGCCTTGAAGACCATTTCCCATGTGAGAAACCAGCCTGTGGTGGAGCAGGTGTCCAATAGAGCAGCGGTCCCCAAACTCTTTGGCACCAGGGACCAGTGTCATGGAAGACAATTTTTTCACCGATGGGGTGGGGTGGAGGCGGAGCTCAGGCGGTGATGCGAGTGATGGGGAGCGGCTGTAAACACGCCCGAGCAGCTCATCTCCTGCCCTGCGGCCCCGGTTCCTAAGTCTCATGAAAGACAATTTTGCCATGGACTGGGGGCAGCAGAGCTCTGTGGCCTGGTCCCTAACAGACCATGGACCGGTACCTGCCCGGGGGCTGGGGGCAGCAGAGTTAGAGGACCCAGCTCCACCATCAAACTCATCACTTAGGGAGTAACTTAAGGAGCTCAGAATCCAACACCCTGTGACCTCACCTAATGATGGGGAGGGAGGCGGATATCTGTAAACAGCTTCCTCACAGACGATTTCCCTTTGGTTTTGTTTAATAATTACCATCTAGAGAAAGTCACGGCCTCACTCAAACAAAACAAACAAAAAAACCCAGATGCTGCATTTGAACAGATCCCGAGGAAATTCACATTGAGGAGAAAAGAAAGATCACGGGGAAAGAATCAACTGGGTTACGGAAAAAAAAAAAAATTGGCTGAAACTACAATAAATCTCAGGAACAGCTCCCTAAGATGGATTTCTCACCAACAAAACACGCACGGGATGGGTCCCCTCCTTGGAGAGGCAGGGGCTCGATCGTGGCAGTCACTATCATCATAGTTCAGTTTGTTTTACTTTCACGGTGTAGGAGCTCAGCGTGGCGTTAGCTGTAAAGTTGGTTTGTTGTACCAGGAACACGAAAGCAAACTATGTGAGGGGACAGATCTATTAAGCAGAGATTCCAGAAGCCTGCCTGCCACCCGCCAACTGGAATCTCTCTCTTTCAAGTGCTTCCTGCAGCACGACCTCTCTCCCTCAGGACGGCAGGGTGGACATAACTGTGGCTGCGTCCCCTTCTGCCCAGCACCCTAACAGATGGTGGCTTCTGGGTCCCCTTAGGCTCCCAGAAGATTCCCCTGAGAGCTGACGTGAGGCCTGGGGGCCCAGGGCCTGGGAACCTGGGGTCAGGCACAGAGGACAGGTGGCCTGCAGCCCACCGTCCACCCAGGAGACAGTGACAGCAGGAGCTCGTGTTCACAGGCAAACACGTCGCTGGTGGTACCCAGCAGCACAGGCCTGGCACACAGCCCTTCCTCGACACCACACACCTACGAAGAAGCACGAGCTTTCATCAAGCAAATCGAACGCAGACTTGGTAGCTTCGGCTTCCACGGAGGTGCTCGGTGCTCGGAGGTGCGAGGCTCTTTGCAGCAGGACCGCCGGCCGCTCACACCCAACCCTGCACACAGCCTCAGAGCAGCCGCGTGGCCCGGGAGAAATCAGCAGGGGGTTAACTGGAATGACAGACAAGACAACTGAGCACGGTGATTCCTCCTCTCTGTCCTCCCCTCCTTTGTTTTGCCATCTTTTTTAATCCCACTTTTAATTATGCTGTATTCAGGTATTGTTATATCTGTATAACCCGGTTGAAAGTATTTTCTTGAACAGGGGAGGGGGACAGCGAACTACACGAAACGAAGTGAACTGCGAGTGTCAGCTTATCACTAGGCTGGGGCGAGACTCGGAGCCAGTGTGAAGTCCTGCGCACCTGCCCCAGCCGGGCCTGGCACCTGCACAGTCAGTCAATCTCATGGACTCTAAAGGGTTTGCAGCCTTGGTGGCTGGAAATGCTTCCAGAGGGGTGTTTCTACTAAGGCAAAGAACCAACATCAGAATTTCCTGGGGTGCCAAGAACACACTCACAAAACGAAACACACCCACTGACTCAGTCTCTGGGGGTACGGGGTGCACCAAGAATCTGCACTTTTCCAGGTAACTTTAGCTCAGTCCAATATGAGCACCACTGCCCTAAAAGGCCGGTGCCCAGCCTCTGCCACCCGCCAGTAGCTGCCCAGCGATACAGGCGCACAGCCCCTCGTCTAGGCCCCCCAGGCTCCTTGCAAGGCCCCCCAGCACCTGCATGTCCTGGCGGCCACTGCTGTGCTGTGCCCTCCTTCCTGACCTCTGCTAACCTCCCTCCTCCCCATGCACCCCCTCCCTTCTCGGGGTCCCCAAGGCCCTGCAGAAGTCCCTCCGCAGCATGGGGACACCATGGGGGCCCTGACTGGCTCCTGGGTTGGTCTCCCCCAGTGATTACCTGCCAGCACCTTCAACAGCCTCATCTTGGTCTTCACTGAGCCGCAGACCGGGCCAAGCACAAGGTGAGTAAATGTTTGTAGAACAAACAGACGGAGCTTCATGACTTTCCTGCAGGAACTCACTCACCCTGTGCTGCTCCCCATCCCCACACGCAGGGCTTGTGACAAAACACGGCCCCTTCGCCCTCCTCTCTCCCTGTGAGCCTCAGCTTAAATGTCACCTGCTCTAGGAAGCCTCCTTCGATTTCCTGCTATTCATTCCGTGAACATTTCCTGAATGTCTGCCCTGGGCCAGGCACTTCAGTGAGCGGAGAGTAAGGTGGCAGTGGCCCCTGCCTGCACCCTCGAGGGTGGGTAAGTGCCACCGTGACCCTTCCCCAGCCTCTGTCAGTGCCTCTTGACTCCTGCATCTTTAGAAGCACACAGCACACACGTGCAGCAGTGCGCACACAAGTACACGCACACACACTTGCACCGAGTCTTGCTCATTGGTCAGGAGACTTGGTAAGGAAAAGCCCTCCAGACGGGCCTGTGGAATGAACGAAGGGCAGAAAGAAACCAGCCCACAGCTGGGGAACCTGGAGAAGGCTGAGGATTAAAAACTCACACCTGTAAGGACAGGGGCCTTTCTCATACCTTACTAGTGACAAAATCGAGCTCCACAGTTGTAAACAGCCAGGGGCATCTGGCTGGGGACTCTTCCCCCACCCCCAGCCCACAGATGGGACAGCAGGCCCAGAGCTGGCTTACCCGGGACAGAGCTGGCTTACCCAGGACAGAGCTGGCTTGCCTGGGACAGAGCTGGCTTACCCGGGACAGAGCTGGCTTCCCTGGGACAGAGCTGGCTTACCCAGGACAGAGCTGGCTTCCCTGGGACAGAGCTGGCTTACCCGGGACAGAGCTGGCTTCCCTGGGACAGAGCTGGCTTCCTTGGGGACAGAGCTGGCTTCCCCAGACAGAGCTGGCTTCCCTGGGACAGACCAGGGTTCTATGTGAACCACCAGGCAGCTTCCCTTGCAGCTCATGCCAGCTGCCTGGGACCCACCACAGAAATCCAGAGCCACCAGGGGCCCTGACATGCACAGCCTCTCGGGGAGACTGGAGACAGCCTCGACGGCTCCTCTGTGAGTGGAGCCAGCCTGCCTGGACGCAAACGTCTGGTTCTAGTTCTTAATACCTGTGTGACCTTGGGCACATTACTTCACTTCTCTGTGCCTCAGTTTCCTCACTGCTAAAATGAGGAAGCCAATGATCATGGTGTCCCCAGTATGAGAGTGCCATGTCGTTAAAACGCGGCAACATTGGTAAGAGCTCCGCGGGCAGAGCTGGGGTGCCAGCTACACCGATGGCTGTGTTGTTATTGTCAGCTGCCACTTACCAAGCACCACCCCAGCCCCTCCATAATCCTTGAGTTTATTTAATCCCCACCTGCAGCCTCTAAGGAAGCATGATCATGCCTGTGTTCCGATGAGAAACCAGCGGGGGCCTGACTTTCCCAAGGTCTCCCAGGTCATGGAGGCGTTTGGACCAAGGATCTCTGTCCCCAAAGCTGTCACATGGCTCTGCCTTTTGCAGGTCAAAGTTCCTGAGCTGGAGCCAGGCCCACTGTGGGTGCATCCAGCCTGCAGCAAGCAGCTGGCCTTGCCGGCAGCCGCATTCCTCGGGTGGGGTCTGGACAGAACCTCCGCCCACTGGGTTTGTGTGAGTGCCTCCCGGTGGGGGGAGGGGGAGGGCAACCTGGACAGAAAAGCCCCAAGTAATGTAAATGGAAACTCTAACCGACAGCCCTGCACCTGGTGTTTTTGCATTTCCCGAGACAGCTGAAGGGATTGTGAGTGCAGCTTTGAGCTCACTCCCAGGCCACGGTCAGGTGTGGCCTGGAGGAAGTGAGCTGCAACCCACGTCTCGGGACAGCTGGTCTAGGCCTCAAAGCCACTTCATGCCCCAACCTGGGAGTTCTGGGAGGGTGCTTACTTAAACCCTGTCCCTTGGGTGACCTGAAAAATGCCTGGGAGTCACCTCTGACCTCCCCTTGTAAGCCAGGCATTCCCAGCCAGAGCAGGGACCTCTCTGGGTTCCAGGAGAGAAGGAGCGATGTCTGCACCCCGACAGCCTCCCAGGGGAGGAAAGGGAGACCCAGGGCCACATGTCCAGGCTGCAAACTGCAAGGGTCGCCTCTGCAGACTCTCTTCCCTGCAGCCCGGTTCACATCGCTGGGCACCCTGAGCATCTGGTTCCCTCTGATGACAAATACTGGGGTAGCATAACCCAAAACACAGGCATCACAAGGAAAGTGGGGCTCCGAGAGCTTACGGAACTTGCCTAAGGTCACCATAGCTGGCAGAACCAGGACTCGGAGCCAAGCCCGCACCCAAGGCTCTGGCACTGTCACTGAGCCTGTCTGCACAGGAAGCACAGCTGCTGCAGTTGAGGAAAACCAGCCCGAATGTGTGACCAGGCATTGGCCACTCTGCAGGGCCAGAGGCCAGAGCACAAACCTAGTACCTGGGGAAACTCCAGACACACCCCAGAAGACAAGGTCCCTGGCCTTGAACTACAATAGTGGGTGGGCTGGGCACAACCGTGTGCAAACGACAGCTGAACTCTGCCTCCGTGGAGCTGGCCCCAGCTGTGTGCAGGCAGACAGGCCTGTGCTGAGTGTCGGGGACAGGAAGGCTGGGGACACCCGCCAGTCTGTGATGCTCAGGTGTCTGGAGAAGTCCCATGTGGAGGAGGAAGTGCAGCAGCCGGTCTCGCCACAGCTGAGACGAGGCTCCAGGACACGGCTACAGGCGGAAGGCGGCCTGGAGGCCTCCCACCCGGTGCAGGCGGAAAGCACCTTCCAGAGACACGAGCCCACAGCCATGCTGGGCAGAAGGCCTGCGACTCACACACACATCCTGCGTCCCTCCTTAGGGGCAGCATCCCAATCCGGGCTGCAGGGCCCTGGACTGCGTCTGTCCCCACGTCTGAGCCCCACCCCCACCAGAAAAGGCGCAGCCGTGTGAGTGTTTGACCGACTTACCACTTTCCCGGAACAGACTCCCGCCCGAGGCTGTTCCAGTCCGGCAGTGGCTGGGCTGTGCTGGCCTGGATCACAGCCCTCCTGCCTGTTAGGACCTTCCTCAAAGGGGCCTCTGGGAACGAGATAGTGTCATTGACAACTCTTCCCAGGATCCAAAACTTCAAAAGCTAAAAAGGCAAATAAACGCCAGATGTTGACCAAGGGGCCTCGCAGTTGATAAGAAACAAGCTCCAATTCAACCCCCAGCTAAGCCGGGGCAGACAGTTGCCTGGGAGTCTTTTCTAGCCTGGCCCCTGAGCTGTGTGTCCGATGGGCTCCCTCCTCTCGGGCATCCTCCCCACAGCACCTTGTCCCTGCTGTTGGGGTTCTAGTTGCCTGCGGATCCCTGAGGACTCCCAGGACGCAGCTTCCAAAAGAGGTGACGCCCAGCCTGAAGAGCAGCCCCCAGCTCGTGCCCCGACACCACCGCCGACATCATCGGGCAAACTGCCAGGAGCTGCACCCACAGAGGAAACAGGCCGGTGACATGAAAGCCAGCACAAAACCAAAACTGGTGGGTTAACTTCACCCTCCCAGAGATGTGCCGGGAGACCCCCGAGTCCAAAGACCACCCCAGGCTCTGAACAGACATCCCTCCAGCCCTCATTCCCTCACTCGTTCCCTCCTTCCTCCAGCTCCCCCCACCCCCAGGGAACTAAGAAAGTGGATCAGGTCAGAGCAAAGCATTCCTCATTCTGCCATCTCCACGGGAAAAACTAATTAGTCGCCAAATATTCAGAATGGGTAATTGCTACCTGAATTAATAAGGGCAACAGCCGGCAAGAAAACAGTGGTTTACTATTTCTGAAAGCCTACCTCCCTCGACCCAGAGTTCAGCCTCTGCTGCGATGGGCCCACTGTGGCCTGAGGCAGAACTCCCGCTGGGGGCTGGCAGAACAGGGGACATGGCAGCCTAGGGCGGCCCCTGCACTGAGGTCAGCTAAACACTGCTGTGGCTGAGTTACCATCTGTCTCCTCCTGTACACACCCACACCCAAATACGTGTGCACACAGGTGCACACACCATACACACACCACACATGTGCGCACATGATACCACACACTCATACCACACATGCATGCACATACCATACACACCACAACACATACTTGCACGCACACACGCCATGCACATGCCATACACACCGTGTACACCAGGATCACCCAAGGGTTCCAAGGAGAATGCACCCGACCAGGATCCTCACCCAGAGTTTTCAACAGGTTGCCCCAAGTCCTTCAGCTCTGACAAGGGGGTGCTCTGAGCACATCGAGGGGTCTGCGGGCAGAGGAGGGGCAGGAGAAAGGAAAGTTGAGGTGATGCTGAAGAGGAGGTAGGCACCTGTGAAAGCTGGGGAGAGACTGGCCACAGCTCCAATCCACCCAGGGACTTCAGAGTCACCCCCAGAGAGTCACTACCTTGCTGTGTGACCTCACATCACTTCACCTCTCTGCACCTGGGCTTCTGCCGCGTGAAAGTGAGGTGGTTCCGTGCTACCATGTAAACAGTTCGAAGGTAATGCCCTTTAAGAGGCTTTAAGTTTGGGGTCATCACAGTCACCCCCTGGCTTTCAGCCCCTCCCGCTCCATCCCAGCTGAAGCACTTACCTCATTTGAATTAATGCTGACGGCTCCACGGCTGCAGGACTTCCCCCGGAGCAGTCAGCCAGCAAGTAACTTCCTCTGGGGTGGCCGTGGCTCTCCGGAGACGGCCTGCTGTCACGGGCAGCTTGGCCCAGAGAGATGCCGCCACGAAACTGCCGTGCAGTCCGCACGGGGAATCCTGTCTGCGTGCCGGGCTGCCTGCGCAGCACTTGCCTCTGTGCGAAGCCGGGAGGGAAAGCTAAGTGGGTTCGCAACATGCATTTGCATACAATTCAGCCTCTCAGCTTTTTTACCCAACGACATGTTGTAAGCGGTTCTCACATCTGTACACAGAGAGCTACCTTGTCTTCTTTTTTTTGGTAATGGCCAAATAATAATTCTATTAAATGTCTGTATCATAATCTATCTAATTAAACTCCTCTTGAGGGACATGTCTGGTATTTCCAGTCATTGGCCTTTACAAACACTGCTAAAATAAATATGCTTATAGGTACACATTTTGTATAAATAGAAAGTTTTGTGTATATAGCTATCTCTATATATCTTTAAAGGTGCACATTTGCACAGGAACAAAGCCTGGAATGCTACACACTAAGTTATTAACTCTGGTCACTTCCGAGACGTAATTAGGGAAGAAAACTCCTTAAACATTTTGTAAGCAGGTATTACTTTATAATTTTTTAAAGAGGAATGAGTAAGGGGAAAAACAAGATGAAGTCACTCTTGTTACAACCTCTTAGAGGTGGTTTTATAGGCTGGGATGGACCTGGCAGAAGCAGGCACGTAAGCACGTGCAGGGAGGAAGGCCCAGTGTCTGGCGCAGAGTCCGAGAGCCACGCCCTGTCCTTGGAGGTGGGTGCCCTGGGTTCCAATCCCGGCTGCTGGTACCAACCAAAGTGCCCTGACTGGTTATCTCATCTCAGGACTCAGTTTCCTCTCATATACAACGGGAAGGACAGGAACATCAGCCCGCAAGGCTACGCTGAGATCAAATGAGATAACGCGAAATTGCAGAAAGGCTGTCCTCAGTGTTCCTGTCTTTCCTGGCTCCCTTGTTCATGGCACAGAACACTCTTCTCTCCAAGGAGCTGGAAGAAAAACTGAATCACACCCTTGCTCCTCTCCAGCCTCCCACACCTGAGGGGCAGGTAGCGGGGGCTGGAGGAGGGGCATGGGGGGTGACAGTTCACAAACCCAGTGACCTTTCTTCCTAAAGAGGGCATTCCTGATGACATCAGGGCTGTTAACCATGTCTACAGATCTCGAGATGATTAACAATTGAGACAACCTCCTTTGTGACCAATAACATGGCAATAAACCTATTAGCACATATTTCTTTTTTTTTTTCAGGAAACACTCGGTAAGCCCAAGAACACAGAAACGTAGCAACTGCAGGATCCTATAAGCAGGATTTTAAATAAGCCCAATATTGTCAATAAAGTTAAATGACTTTCCCCTTTGCATGGGTACGTCCTAGGTTAGACATCAGGCTCCTATGGCTCCCAAGGGACATCCAGAAGAGTCAGCAAGTGCATAGTGCTGTGGGCCCCCACATCTGTCCCACAAGGTCACCAAACACAGGCCATCCCTGTGGTCTGTGTCACCCAACGCAGCTCCAAGGATCTCACAGTCCTACCACCCAATTCACCTACCGCTGCATGAACTTGGCAAACCGATAGCTTTAGCCAAATGCCTCAGTTCCCTCATCTGCAAGGAAACGTCTCCTTCTCCACGGGTTGTTGGGAGGATCAACGAGACAGAGCTGGTAGAGCCAGGGCTGAGTGTGGCTCACGACAAGAGCTCGAGAATCGCCTGCGGTGGCTGATGCTGCCAACACGTTGCTGCAGGTCTCAGAGGGCTGCTCGTGCAATCAGATGGCTCCTGTCAGTGAAATGACCTGTTGACTATGAAAAGCTGGGCATCATTACCTGTGCATCATTAGGGACTTTTGTCCTCTTCCCGGAGCCAACCCTGTGATTCTATCCAGCGGAATCCCCAAGGCTAAGATGGAAGTCACCCACAATCACTCTCGGTCACCAAAGGATCCTCAAGTCCACTTCTCCACGCTATTGACCGGCTCCCTCCTGCCCTCCCCAACTAGGCCCCTAGCCAGGCCCTCACCTGCCCTCTTTCCTGCCCCCAAGCACATGTCTCTCAGGTTCCCGGGCCACCCAGGATCCCCCTTTGGCCCTCTTCCAAGAAGCGCTTTGAACATCTCAAGGGCCCTGCTCCAGAAAACATCAAAGACGGCCCTTCCTATCACATCCTTAAACCCGGTGACCTGTGGAAGCGCAAAGCCCAGCCGGCACAGTGCCTGCCGAACTTGACCTGGGAGCCCAGCTTTGATCAGTGACTGGCTGGCCCACCAGGCCCCCGTGCCCCAGGTTCCTTCCTCAGGCAGGTGAGATGGCTCCCCCGTGCAGGTGGCTGAGATGAATTAGGCCTGGAATTTGCACCTTTATCCCACTCAGCAGAGTTGCATCTCTGTAAGCCTCTCCCTCCATCTTATTATGGGTTAATGGGTTAAACATTTTTAATTTTAGAAATAATTGCAAACAATTGAACAGCACACACTGGCTCTATGTCTCACAGTTCATGATCTCTCCATGCATAAGGACAGCAATATTTTTAGGCCCTATTCAAGTTACCCACCCTGGCTGCAGATGAAATATTAATTAAAGGTTATACTTTCAGCCTTCGGAAAATGATTACTCAAGATAGCAATTATATTTCCCCCTTTTCTGTGTAATAAAACTGCACCTTGCTGTGCAGAGGAATTAATAATTCCGAACCCTGTTGTTACAGAGGCAGCATCAAAGCTGCAGGAGGACGCAAGCCCAAGAGCGGAAAACACAAACACGTTCAGACCCACAAGGAAAGTGGGTGACTTCAAAAGAGCAGGATTCTGTATTCAGGGCTGGGATAGTTTCTCAAGGTCATTAACTGCTCGAGCTGTCTGAAAGAGTGGCCCAATTACAAAGTATGCAGAGAAACAGAAATTAGAGCAGGACAGAGCTAACAGCTCAGACTCCAGGTCTCTAAGAATGTCGGCGCAGCCCACAGCCTGGCCTGTACCTGCAGCTGATCAGCCGACTCCTCCAGGTTCAATCCAAAGGATTCAAAAACTAGGGACAGGCAGCGGATTCACCAGCCAACAGTTCATAGCTTCCCAGGCAATTTCCACAGTGAAAAGACAGCCCATAGTTGGAAACTAGCAGTAAGGATGGCTGCTGTTTACTGAGCACCTGCTATAAGCCAGGCAAGCTCAGTGAGGCAGGGCTTCTCATTTTCATTTTCTAGATAAAAGCACTGAAGCTCAGAAAGATTAAACAACTTGCCCAAGGCCACATCGTAAATGGCAGAATTGGGATTCAAGCCAACAGACTGGCAGTTCCACAAGGACTGGGCTATGCCGGTCTTGTTCACTTTTGTGCTACCTAGCATTGGTCCTGGCACTTAGTAGGTGCTCAGTAAATTTGCTTTATTTAATGAATGAATGATTGGATTCCTGAATCACTTGTCCATGCTTAGAAGGCACAATTCTGCAGCCCAGCAAACTTTTTTTTCAAATTGTTGTGACTTTCAGTGAGTCTCAGCATTCAGGGAAGTGGGGGCGGTGGGGAAAGGGTGAGCATGCAACTCTGCACGGGTCACTCTGGTAGGCGCTCACCAGGGCCACACCCAATGCAGGGTCTCGTTTTTCCTCTAGAGGCACTGTCAAATATTTTCCATACCACAAAATATGAAATTAGTGGTATATGGTGTGAAACAATTGTGGTTTATTTTGTTCTGTGACCATGTGAAAATGAGACATTGTTCACAAAACTCCCTCAGGGAAACCTTCGGTGACCACGTCGAATCATGCCCTGACCCTGAGGGTTGGTCCCAGGGCCCTTACACCCGATACCTGGGTAGCTGGGCCCGGGCTGGGGCAACAGGCCCAACAAGGGAAGGAGACGTGCTGACCGACTGCAGGTGGGGCGAGCTGCTGGGGCAGGAAGAGCGGAGCTGCCCTGGGCTCACTGAGTGGGGCTTGAGGCTTCCCCTTTGGCACGGGGACAGGGGGCTCCCATGGGCCAAGGCGGTGAAGAAACAGCTCCATGAGGTCAGCTCCAGCAGGGACAGGAACTGCCAGGGGGTGGTGGGGCTGAGTCCTGGGGACGTGGACCTTCAGGTCCAAGGATTCTTCAGCATTGCAGAGCCTCTGAGTGCAGGCCAGCAGCTGGGCCGTCCTGCAGGATCCGGAAGCCCAGAAGAGCAGGAGAGGAGGTGGGGAGAGGCTGCGGGGAGACCCCCAGGAAGCTCGCTAGCACAGGATGCAGCTGAAACTAGGAGTTCCTTGAAGTGGGCAGGCAGAATACCAGGAGCCCAGGTCCCACCCAGCACCCGGGCTGGTGGCTGGGGGGACTCAGATCTCACGAGCGTCCAGCATGGCTGGCTCTGCACCAGGCGTGGATACAAACATCAAAAACCGCAGCCCTGCGCAGGAGGACCACGCAGCCCACGAGAAAGGCAAACACATAAACAAACAGCTTCAGCATATCCTGAGCGCAGCCAGATGCGGACCCGGGGCCCAGAGACTCGCTGCTTCACGTGAGAGAAAGCCCAGGTCCCTCTCCTGCCCCTCCATGGCCACCTCCTGCAGGGGCTGGTATTTTCACAAAGGGCTCAGATGAAATGTCCCTGAGGCACCTCCCAGCCCTGCCTCCAATGAGACCTCCTGCCTTATCAGATCACCCTCTGGGGTGAGGACAGCATGGCTACAAGCGAGGATAATGCCAAGGTCAGGGCACTGCGAGGGAGGGGTGGAGGGAGCACAGGTCTGGGGATGCCGTGGCAGCCAGAGCCCACTGCCAGAGCTAGAGCACAGGGACCCAGCGCTGACTCGTGACCCGCCGTGGGCACATCCTACCAGTAAGTGCGTCATCGCAGCAGCATCGGCTCTGAGACCCTGGGGAGGGGAGGCAGCCTCTGGCTTTCTCAGCCTCCTGGGAAGCTGGGCTCCAGCCTGCTGGGTGCTCCGCAGGGCTCTGTACCATGCGAGGGGCTCCTTCCACAGTCTCAGGCATGCACTGAGCACTGGAGAAAGTTCCAGGCCTAGTTCTGTGACCTCCAACAAACCCCTGAATTTCTCAGGGCCTCAGCTTCTTCCACGGGTCTACAGGCGACTGGGCCAGCGGGTCACCAAGGTGTCTTCCAGATCTGACACTCTATGACTCTGTGATTCTGTTCGGTTCCTTTAAACACCTTTTTTGTTCTTCCTGCTTTAATACAAAGGCATCGAACTGCGTGGGAAGGGCCCATCCTTTTGGTCTCTAGAAAAGGGATCCAGAGCCGCCTGCTCTTTCTGACACCCACCCTCCTTGGGCACAGAGTCCCAGAGCCGAGAGAGCAGGCAGCTGCCTCAAGGTGTGAAGGCCACCAGCCTCCCCTGCCTGAACCCCCCAGTCCTTGCCCCTATGCCAGGGCTTGGCCCGGGAGGCAGCGGGGAAGCAGGCACCGCAGCAGGGGAGAGGACGAGGGGTGGGCACAGCCAGCACGGGAGGCTGCGGGGAGGGGGCCGGCACCGCAGCCTGGAAACTCCATCTTTAGCCTCCACCAAGGCCCTACTCCCACAGTTCCTCCAGAAGCCCCCCGAGACCCTCCCTGGGCCTTGGAATGTGCTGGGTGTGGAGGACGGTGGCCTGCACACAGGCTTCAGGTGAGACACTGAGACCTCTGTCCCCTCTTCCAGCAAATTGAGACCATTTTCCAGGAACGGTAAAGAGGTTGAAGAAGCTGCTCTTTTCACGTCACTCAGAAACAGGAGTGAGGCACTGCCCCAAGCACAGACCCCAGCTGTGCACACAGGGCCCTGCAGAGGGCAGGGAGCAGGCGCCCCCTCCAGAAACCCAGAGAAACTGGCCGGGGGCTTCTCCCAGGCAGCCGTCTGTGGGCAAGAGGGCTTTCAGTAGCGGCTTCCTGCTTCTTCCTCCACTGCCCTCGTCTTCGGGACTGCTCCTGGCCAGACCTGAGGCCCTGCCCGACAGGGGACACCCAGGACAGCTGAGGTCGGGCGCCTGCAGCCCAGGGTACAACGGGAGAGAAGCAGCTCGGGGCCCAGGTGGAGGCAGGCACCCACTGCCTTGCAGGAGAAGCAGCCCGAGTGTCGAGTGTCGTGCAGCCTGGCCGGGTGGTGGGGAGGGAGGGGCCCTGCCAGCGGTGAGCTCAGGGAGGAGACGGGCATCCCACACACCCACGCAGGCGTTCCCTGGACACTTACTGGTCCCTGGCTAAGCGCCAGGCCCTGGGCTAGGGCTGGCCATCGGTAGCTCATACCAGAGAAACTTGAAACCACAGGACCCAGTGCCGGGTCAGGACACAGCACAGGGCCGCAGTCTGCGCTGCCAGAGGAGACACAGAGAGGCCTCTGCCCAGGCCTAGGGCGTGTGCTGGGAGTGCAGAGGAGGAAAAGGCCAGGCCAGGAGGGGAGGTGTGGCCGTGTGCAGTCCCCGTGGAGCCGGGCGTGAGGGGACTCCAGGGGGAAATGTGCCACCCCAACCCTGGGAGTCCCCCTGGACCCGGGTTTACAGAGGCCGCCCTCTTTGAGTGCCTGGATTGAGGAAGTTGGGGTCAGAGCTCCAGACTGGAGTCCTTCTTGCTGAATTCCCCTTCCAGACATTAGAGGCAAAGAGGAACCGTCCTTCAGCGACCACCTGCACCAGCACTTCCGGGCTGGGTCAGAAAAACAGGTTGTCCTCGCCAGCCAGCGCCGGCACCCACAGCAGGTTCCTCTTCTGAGCCTGGTTGGAGCGTGTGGCCAGAGCTCAGGGAGCAATGCGCCCCGGGACCCACGGGGGCGGGGCTCAGGCAGCTGCCCCATGACCACGTCCGAGGCCCCTGCCACCCCTCCCACCGCAGGGATGTCCTCCAGCCCCATGCAGGACAGCTGTTATTCTCCGCACGCACTGCTCCTCACCTCCAGGCATCCAGCCGCCCCGGCAGAATCACTTCTGTTTAAGTCTGTGTCATTGCTTAAGAGCGTTCCCGGGCCTGGATATATTTCTCTCTTTCAATAACCCGGCCCTCGCAGTTGGTGCTTACATCGAATCCTGCTGGTTAGACTTTAGCAGCTTCCGGCAGATGCCTGGAGCCCACTCACTGGGGGTACTTGGGGGTACTGGCGAAACATTTGAGGGATGGCATAAAAGGGGACTCCCTGGTGACGCCCGTTTCATGCCCGCAGAATGCCATGAGCCTCGGGTCCAGGACTCCTTTCCACTGGGGAGGACCAGAATGGGAACCCCAGGCCCTGCCTCTGGAAATCATCTGGGAAGAGCTCCTTCACCTGACTCGCTGCGGGCTGCGCACGGCTGCCAGGCCTCCTCACAACTGCATCCTGGAGGGCAATTCCTTGGGCATTTCGTGCTCTGTAGACTGGGCACCGGAGAAGCTGTGCAGTGTGATGCCGTGGGCTCTGCAAGAGGGCATGCACCAAGTGCAGACAGTGTGGACTTCGGGGCCACGTGTTCAAAGTCTGGCTCTGCCCCGCGCCTTGGTTATGATCTTGAGAAAGTTGTCTAACTTCCCCAAGCCTCAGTTTCTTCAGCTGTACAGTGGGGAAAAGAACAGCTGTTTTGCAGACGTGTTCCAATGACTGGAGGAGAGGGTCTGGCACACAGTGGGTTCTCAGCAAACACCACTGAGATTAGTGAGTGCCCGGGTCAGCGAGGGTATGAACAGCACCAGCTCTGATCCCAAGTTACCTGAGTTCACATCCTGGCTCTCCAGCCTACTTGTTGCATCACCTCAGATGAGTTTTCTCACCTCTCTGTGCCTTGGTTCTCTCGTCTACAAACCAGGATAATATGCTGAGTGGTTGTAGAGTTTCCATTCCGTAGAGATGAGACTGTTCTGGAACTCAGTGCTGGCAATGGTTGCACAACACTGTCAGTGTAATTAACATGACTGGATTGTACACTTAAGTGGTTATTATAATGGCAAATTTTATGTTAATATATATTTTACCACAATTCTTAAACATTAATAATATGGTGAGAAACAATGAATTGAACACTTTAAATGTGTAAATTGTGTGGTATGTAAATGTATCACAATAAAGCTGGTTTTAGAAAACTTTTTAGATGGAGATAACGATGATACCTACCTGGTAGGGAGTCAGAGGAGGTTGATGAGTCCAGCCCGTGCTTAGAGCGCGTGCAACAGCAACCGGCCCCTGCTCACCAGTGTTGGCTGTCATGTTAAAATACACCTCATACATCGTTTTATTTACTCTTTACAGCAACCCTACATGATTAAAATATATTTTTATTCATTTTATGGACAAGAAAATTGACAATCAGAAAAATTAAGTCACTTCCGTGTAGAAGTTGCCCAGCTGGGATTCGAACCCCAGGTGTGTCTGGCGCCATAGTTAGTCCCTGTCTTGGGGAGATTGCTGAGAAGAGGGATGGAGCTGCCTCACCTGGTTGAGCACTGACAAGCAACAAGCCCAAGGGCACCCTGAGTGGAGAACTGTGGGCTCACAGTGGCAGCCGCTCAGCCTGCGGGCAGGGCCGGTAAACAGGCCTGCGAGGTGCACAGAGGAGTGTCCGGCGGCCCTGGGGGCTGCAACTTCCCTGATCCGTCTGGGACCAGACAGACGCCCTCACCCCGGCCACGAGCTCCCACCGTGGCCAGAACACCTGAGACGTAACGAGAGTCTGAAACCCGTCACTTTCCTGAGGACGCAGAGGCCTGGCTGGGTTTGGGGATCTGTGAAAGTTTGGGTTTTCTAGGGCCTTTTTCATTGTGTTTTAGGATCCTTTTTTAAATATTACCACTCAAACCACTCAGAAGTGTCTGAACTTTCCGCTTCCAAATTGGCTGTAAGTCACCTCACAGGGATGTTTAGAAGTGAAAATTAAAGTTCTTGACATTTGAGACGTCATCCTGCTCAGACACGAAGAAAAGGTCACTCGTGTAGGGCACCCCGCGAACACTCAGACCCCCAGTTCCCGAGTGCAGAGCTCCGGGCCCCTGGAAGTGGCACGCACAGTAACACCCAACACCAGAGACCTCCGAGATGCCTGCTGTCAGGCCACAGTGCCCGGGGCCCCCAGGCGGGCAGTCTCACCCTCAGCCGCTTGGCAGAGCAGAAGAAGATTCTGGGCTCCCGGAGAGGGGCAGGCGGCTCTCAGAGGCTCCGTGGGGAAAGGCGGGAGATGATCCCTCCTCCGTCTCCATGTCCAGCTGGGCTTTGCCGGCCTCTTCCTGCCGCTGAACTCACATCTGACCCCTGGGTGAGCCCAGCGGGTGCCAGTGCTGGGTCCAGGAGGCAGGACGCAGGCCCGGGACCAGAGGGCGGAGCAGGCCCGCACAGCCACGGGGCTCTGCCTGACCACTTCACCCTCACGGCAGCAGCAGGAAGCGCGAGCTGTAGAGGCCCTGGTGGACACGGGCGGAAGCCACTGCTCAGTAGGACCAAGACAGAGGGGGCGTGGGGGGAGCACAGCACAGGCGCTTCCAGAACAGCTCACTTCACACCAAGACAAGGTGTAGACCAGGTCAAGACATCTCGCCTTCAAATCTCAAAACAACCCAAATCTGGGCTAGGTTTGCAATTAAACCCAAAAACCAGAGTTTGGAGGCTCAAAAACATTCCAAGTCTGCACACTTTTGCTTTAAAGCGAGAAAAATGAGGCTCGAAAGCAAATCTTGAGCTTAAGATCTGCTGTGGGAACAGCCCGATTCTATAGCAGGACTTGGTGTTTCGGCCTGCAGGCCCCGCACCCACCTGGTCACCCGCAGCACAGCCACCTACCTGGCCAGGGGCAAACGGCATGAGCCCAGCCCTGGGAGGGCACATCTGACCCTCTGAGGCTCTGGCTTTACAGGGGACTCAGGGCACAAGGCCCAAGGCTGTGCTGAGTGAGCTCCAGGCAGGTGGAAGTGAGAGCTCCAACTTCCCTTCCCCCTGCCCTCCACCAGGCCATATGGGGAGGGGACCTCTCACCACGGGCCGTGGGGCTGGAGGTCCTGGCTTTTTCCCTACACAGCTCAACGTCTCAGAAAGGCGCTGTGGCCCCGCAACAGCACCAGCACGCCACACTCAAGTCCTGACAGCCCCAAGTGACTGCTGCGTCTCTTCCACTCTGCAAGAGCATTTGGGTCTCCAGCAGTGGCTCTCAGATCTGCCCTGTCCTCTCGGTCCCTAACTCATCACCTCCCTCTGGCCATAGTGACACTCAGCAGGAGCCACAGTGCTCCATGTTGGGACCCCCAACTGTGAGTGCCACAGAGCTGTGACCAGGGCTTTACCCCAAACCTCGGTGCTTTAGGGCCCAGGTACAGCCAGGTGAAGCCTCCAGGTCCTCTGGTTCCCTGCCCTAAGCAGGGCTTCAGTCCTGACCTCTGCCCTCCTCCCTGAGTCCTGGGCTCTGGGCCCTACATCCAACATCTCAGTGCTAATCAGCTCAGCACACTGTGCTCAGCGCTTTATGCCCGTCTCTCCAGTGCTCGAGGCTAGAAGTCATCCCAGTTTCACAGATTTGGAAACCACACAGTGAGGCAGGTAGGAAGCTAGTAAATGGCAGAGCCAGACGTGAAGCCAGGCCTGCCTGATGGAGCCTCGTGCCCCTGCTCTTGGAGCCCACCCTCGGTGGCCCACCCAGCTTCCCTCTGCTCAGGCTCCCACGATGACCCATGTCTCCATAGCCCCAGTGAGAAGTCACAGCCAGGATGAGTCAAAGAACTAAAGTGGTACAATGGCACCATAGGGAAAGCCTGCCTGCCCTTCTGCTCTTTGAATGACCGTGCAAGAGTATTCCCATCCTCCCCCCGTATGTATATATACACACACATACATATCTCTCTCTCACAGGTCATGTGATATGCAGCAACCTTTCCCAGGTCTTGCACTATCCTCACACCACTTTCTGGCTTTCTGGGAGGATTTGGAGGGAATTGTTATATGTGTGCTTTTTAAAGTTCTATGGTGATTCTGTATTGTTGAAATCTAGCACCTTAATAAAACAACGATTGCTCATTTGCAATGTTTCTTGCTGTTTTGGAGGGTTCTGTCTTATAAATGGAAGCTGGTTCTTATAAATATTTGGTTAATTAGCTGTACTATCTGAAATAAATGTTTTGCTCTCAGTTTTGATGGTGGGTAACAGTTTGTGAAGCAGTTTTTATATGCATTAGCCAGTGGCTGGAACATAATCAGTGCTGAATAAAAGTTGATTGAATTGAATTGAGTTATCCAATTTGGTTTTCACAATGGCCTATGAGGGGTTAGGTTTTTGATGAAGGGAGAGGTTGCCCTTTCAGAATGAAACTCACATGCCCGTAGTAACTGAAGTCAATCACTACAAAATGTTATACAACCTCAACTTAGTTTCCTACGCATGCATGCTCCCATCCACCCTCCAGAGGTGTTCATTGTCCATGCATTTGTCCAGAAATCTCCCACCTACACAAACACATACAAATATATTTTTGCAAAAAAATATATCACTATCATGAGTTTTTGCTTTGTTGTTTTAATATATATCTTGGCATGCTTTTCATACAAAATCTTCCTCATTCATTTAAGTGTCAGTATAAGATTCCATTACATAGGTGCATCATAGTTTACTTACCAAGCTTCTAGTTTATCACCATTACAAATCTTGTTGCAAGGAGCATCCTTGTTCACATAGCTTCACTCACGTTGCCAGAGTATCTCTGAAGGGCAAATTCCTCATAGAACTGGAGGCCTCAAAATATATGCACTTATGATGTTGATGTATAATGTAGAATTGTCACTAGATAATGTAGAATCTGCTCCAATTTATACAACCACCAACAGTGTTTGAGAGCCCTAGTCATTCACACCCTGGTGACTACTGAAGATGTTCAAACTTTTTCATCTTTATCAATACAATTGGAGAAAAAATTGCATCTTGTTCTGACTTGCATTGATGAAGCAGGAAGTTGAGCACCTTCTCATATTCACAAGATAATTGGTTTGTGATTTATTTTAAAGCAAAGCAAAGGCTCAGTGAAGTAAAGTCATTTTTTTAAGGTTACTATCAATAGCTGCAGAGCCCTCAGCTACACTGATGTCAGCTCCAAATCAGTACCCCCCAGAAACCCCAGTGGAGGGGCCGGCAGACGCCACCAGCTGAATGCTCAGGCCAGAATGGTTTCTACCAAATCCATCTGCCCACTGAGCTTCTGGGGGTGGGGGGAGGGAGGAGGATGGATTGAGCTGACTTTGCTTGGTAACTGGACGTAACACTTAATCTTTCTGTGCTTCATGTTGCTCCTTCCAAAGAGAGCGGTCCGATTGCCTGGGTGTTTCCTGACCTTTGTTAAAACACACCCTCTTCTGGCACAAAAATGAAGTTAAGTTGGGAACAGGATAATGTGTTGTTGGAAGCATTATGTCTTATCCCAACCGAGCAGATTTCGTCTTATTCTTCCTGCTTTTGATTTTAACATCTTCTTTAATTTTGCTCTGAATAGGTGACACATTCACGTCACCTATGTTTTGTGTGTGGTTATTGTGGTTCAAAATCCAAAACAACATAACCAGGTAAACTTTGACAAATCTGTTTATTGCTCTCTGCCTGGTCATCTCATCCCCTGCCCCTGGCAATTACTCTTCCTTTTATTGTCAATAGTTTTTATTATGAAAAAAATAAGTTTTTCCTTCATTTTCCAAATTTCAAAATATGTAATAGTGCATAGGCTTTTTCAAATGTTCTTCAACTTTTCTGGTCCACTCACCCCCACCCGGAAGGCATCGTCCTCCCGTCTGAGAATCCCTGGATGGGAGCTCTCCAAGGTCCTGTCCGGGACTAAGACCACAGGACACACATGAGAGGGAGCCAGACTGCAGCTGCCGTTAAAAACAATGTTTTGGCTGTCACCATTTCCCAGCAGGAAAATTGCTGTTTTGTGAGTGAGCACCTGATCCCTGGGAGCATTCAAGGAGATGCAGATTTCCACAGCTATCAGGAGAAAGGAACATGAGACTTCTTCCACGTCCAAAACTCCATGTTATAATTCACTCATTCATTTATTCAACAAGCCTATATAAATGAAGCTTGGTATTTGCCTAGCAACATGCTAGGGTATGCCCACAGAAAGCTGAATCAGAAGTCATTCCTGTGTTTAGGGAGCTTATTGTCGATCAACAATACATCCGAGTCCAGGGCTGTCATGCACACTGGTGTGGGTTTTGCGATGCACAAACTTCCCAGCTGCACAGGGAGTGTTAGCAGACAGACAGACAGACACGTAGAAAAGATGTCAAGAGCCCACGGGGGAGCCGGAGAGCAAAGGAAACAGGAGCAGATGGTATGCACCCTGCTTACCAGGTGCCACAGCTGGTACCCTCTCAGAATGGGGAGGACACTGAGGTATGCTGGAAGTGTGACACGAAACAGGGACAGCATCCAGAGACCTGGGTGCTGCCTCTGGCTGACGTGGCCATTGACAGCCACTCGGCCTCCCTTCCAGAGTCCTCCCCATCTGAACGACCATGTCCCTTCTCACCCTGTGGAGCCATCACACATGCCCACAGGGACCTGAAGGCCCCCCCACAAAACATCGATCCTGTGCTGGTGGCCCTTCACCCAGGCCCTGATGAAAGAGAAAGAAGCAGTGATTCCATGAGATTGCCTCCCAAGACATGCGAAATATCTCTACAAAGAGCCTCCAAGGCTGGAGCAGAGAAATTCAAAACCAGGGCACACTCTGCCTGTGCCCTGTCCAGGCTCGGACCACACTGCTTCTCACGGTGAGGATTTACCCCGCGACGCAGCAGGGAGGATGGGTAGAATGCCAGGGAGACGTCCAGCAGGACCTCAGCCCAGCCAGGTGCACGCCACTCTTCTACATCCAAGATTCTGTCGTAAATGGCTGGATTGTGTCACCCCCAACAGTCATATGAAGTGTCAAACCCTGTACCCCAAAATGTGACTGTATTGGAGTTGGAACTTCAGAGAGCTCAGTAAGGTGAAAGAGGTGTATGGGTGGGCCCTACTCCAATAGGACTGGTGTCCTTCCAAGAAGAGGAGATTAGGACACAGACGCACAGACAGAGGAGCAATGGGTGAGGACACGTTGGGAAGACAGCTGCTTGCAAGCCAAAGAGAGAGGCCTCAGGAGGAAGCAACCGAGCAGGTACCTCGATCTCAGACTCCCGGCCTCCAGAGCTGTGAGAAAGTGATTTCTGTAGTTTAAGCCCCCCCAGCCTGTGGTATTTTGTTATGGCTGTCCTAGCAAACTGATAAGTCATCACATATCCCCTTGATCTATTTAATCGTTCTTCTATTTTGAGCAATCTGTGGTTTCCTTCACTCTCAGAGTAGATTAAAAATCCTTGTGAGGAGAATCCATAGGCTGTGCCTCCTACCCGCGTGTGCAAGCACACAGGTGCGCGCGCACACACACACACACACACACACACACACACACACACACACACACCATCGTGCTGTCTATCCATTAATCCCCTAGGAAGGAAACTTTCCCTTCTACCAATGGAAGCACTGGTTATGCTTCCTGGGTAAATCTGGATTTATGCTCACACTTAAAAATAAGACAGCCCCCTTACAATGTGACAGGAGGGGCTCCCGTGTCAGCTGACCTGTGCAGTTAAACAAGCTCTATTTATTTACTCCTCACTGCCCACTCCCCACACGCCCTCCCACCCATCCCAGGTGACCTGTCACCTCGTAGGAAGCTTTTCTCAGGTCATTGTATACTTGCCAAAAGCGTCCTTGGCCACGTGCTAGGGAAAGATAATCAATCTCCTCTTCCTCTTCAATAAATAATGATGCAGATGTGATTTTAAAAGCAGATTCATCTCGTCCACAGGAAGGTGTCCCTGGGAAGCAAAGGGATGCATCCACTTCCTGCTGGTTCTGTGCGCCTGTGGTGGCTGAGGGGGCCTGAGCTGCCTGGGACCTTCCTTGCAGCGGGGACAGGTCCCGTGTGGCCCCAGAACACTTCCCTGAACTCACTCGTCCTCACAGGAGAACACATCAGCTGCCAAGCACTCAGAGTGTCACGGGGGATTTGGAAGCCACTTTAGTTCACTGCTAAAGACTGGTCCCTTCCGAAGGCAGTGGCTGCCCTGGAAATGAGGTTCACGGCTCAGCCAAAAGCAGATCTACCCACCAAGCACAGTAAGCCGTTTCGCAATGGCTCTTGTCCTTTAACTTTCCACAGATATCACTTAGTCCAATCTATAGAAGCTGTAATGTGGGATTCTTCCTTTCTGTATAGCTCTATCTGATAAATGTTTCTCCATTCTACAAAAACCTTTGAAAAAATACATTATAAAAATATCATTTTTACTTTTCACAATGTTGTCTTATTGAAAAAACTGTATGAGATTAAATCAAGAACTCAAGTCCAAAATCACCCTCAAGCCCAACCCCTAATAAAAACTCATGTTACAGCATAGCAAAAGCCCTGACTTAAGCATTGTACAAGGTGTCCATGTAACAAAAACATGTGTACCCCCTTAATGTTTTGGGAAAAAAAGAATTGATAGACAAAATAAATTCATGTGTCTCTTTATCTAAATTATTCTTGTCCATATGCAGATACAGTTTTCACAAAAATAATTTTCAAATCAAGTAAATAGCAGGTACTTGGTTTTTTGTTTTTTTCTTTGTGAGAAATGTGCTTTCACTGGAAGGGCATGGAGGTGATAACATGAAAATGAGCAAAACCACAGAGAGTGTAAGTCACAGGCTGTCACATGGCGGCCCAAGGCCCGGGGGACAGTGGGTCCTGGCTACGCACACCATCACACAAGGAGACACTACGACCAGATCTGGACGTGGTCGCTAGGATCCCCTACCATTGCGTCAACATTTCGCCTTCACCTTCCAAAAGATACTTTTGCACTCACCGTCCCACTCACTCACACGCTGGCTGTAAGTTGCTAAGTGTGGTGCCTATTTGGGGAAGATCCGCCTGTCCATGTCCGAATTTTTCCCTCTGGTGTGGCCCTTTTCTCCTTATCCGCATTGGCTGCAGGTAAGTCACATGGCCACCAAGCCAATTCAAGATGGCTCTCTTCCACCCAGTTCCGCCTCCCATCTAGGGAGCTCCTCCCCCAGGCCTTAGCAGTGCTGAGCACTTTCGGTGACAAACGACCTTGATTTGCAGTGGGAAATGGGTTTGGCCAGGCCAGAGCCCATCGCTAGTCAACAAGGACGGCCTGGCCAGGTGAGCAGTGACACAGCAGCTGTGTTGATTTAGCAAGACATTCTTTTCCTTTATTTCTTGTAAAGAAATAAAATGCTGCCATACATGAAACTCATCAGACTGCCAGACAAGAATAACTCCTTGCCCCTGAGAACTGCTCACTGACACTATGAAGCAGGGTAATTCTGGTGGGAAACTGAGGACATAGCAGACCACGGAGACAGCCCCACTTCCTGACGACACCTCCTGGCTGAGGAGCTGGGGTTTGTGCCCTGGGGAACGGGCTGGGAGTTGTGGCAGGAGGCAGCAGGGAGGGCTGGCAGCCCAGTGTCGGGAAAGCTCCCCAGTGGCAAAGCCAGAAGGGCCCAGCTTCCAGTCTCCATTCTCGCTCACTTGCTGTGGGTCTCCATATGCTCAGAGCACAGGACTGGGGTCTGCTGCCTGGAGCTCTGGGGCAGGAGGATGGAAGCTCTGCCACCCTAGTGCCCTAGTCCAAAAGAAATGAAAAAAGACCGAAGCCAGAACCATGATTGACAGAAATTAATCACATCCCCCCAAAGGCATCTTCTGCCAACACCGGCCCAGCATCCTGCTCTGACAGTGAACAGCAGCGTGGTGGTCGGGTGACTTGGGCGGGAGCTGCAGGAAAAGCCTCGAAACAGCACACACATGGCCATGGCAGGGGTCAAGTTGTCCCGGCCCTCAGAGCAGCAGGCTCTGCCCGCTTGTCCATCCACCGTCCATTCACTGTCCATTCATTCATTCATTCATCTGACCAGCGCTTGCTGAGAACATCCTCTGTGCCAGGACTGGGGGAGCCGAAATGAGCAAGATGCGGCCTTGGTGGCTGAAGCCTACAAACTAATACAAAACAGCATTTTGGTGCATCTACCATGAGCCAGGCATTTTGCAGATATTATTAATATTTCACTGAATTCCCTTACCATCTCTTTGAGGTCAGTGTTATCATCTTTATTTTATATTAAGAAGTTGTTGAGAAGCATTGAGAGGTTGAATAATTTGTCTTAAGTCGCTGTCTTAGTCAACTCAGGCTGCCATAACAAAATGCTACGGACTGGGTGCCTCAAACAGCACAAATTCATCTCCCTGCAGGCCCAGCACCAGCGAAGCTGGTGTCTGGTGGGGGCTCCCTCTCTGGTTTGCAGACAGCCACTTTCTCACTGTGTCCTCACATGGCAGAGAGAGAAAGCAAAATCCCTCTCTCTTCCTCTTCTTAAAAGACTACCAATCCCATTGAAGTAGCGCCCCTCCTCTATGACTTCAGTTAACCCCAAATACCTCCCAAAACTCCATCTCCAAATACCGTCACATCTGGGGTGAGGACTTCAACATAAGAATTTGAGGGAAACATAACCCAGTCCATGACAGGCACTCTCAGTTTCAGAACAAGATTCAAAACAGGACGCATCTGTCCCAGAGCTGGTGCCTCTCTACTCTGCCACACTTGCCACTAGCCACCTTTTCCTCCCTGACCACCTGCAAGTTAGAGACCCCTCCAAAACAATTTGGGGGAACATGCTTGGCCCCCAGCCTTGTACTGGGGACCATGAGCTCTTTGGGCAGTGCCAACATTTCAGGATCTATGGGTGCCCACTTCTCGCCTGCTGATGAAGTTAGCGTCCCACATTAATTTTACTAATTGTGCCATATCCACCCCCAGTCATCACCATTTAAGAAGGAATGCAAACCAGGCATTGCCCGGCCACGTGCATTTTGGAGTTTCTGTTTCCTTGCCCTTTGTCCTGGGCAGGTATCCACCTCTATGGGGAAGATCAAAGTGCAAATCCCCTGCCTGCCTCGCCTCCTAACAAAAACCACACACAGAATACCCTGCTGATAGGACTACTGTGGTATGCAGCTGGAGAGAGAAAAGCTTGCTGAAAAAAGAGATACCATTAAGGCCCAACCTGAAGCCATAAAGATCTTAGGTGCTTTAACTAGGATTAAGAGAACTCTGGGCAGAAACCAACAGTTGATCTTTGGCCTGCCCCTTGGTTAACTCCATATAAGCCAAAATCCTCTGTCTCCTGGAATTCCAACCCTGGATGTTCACAGTCAATTTACAGTTTCTCACAGCAGGAGAACATATCGGTCCTTTGCAATTATTGACAATATGCCGAACAGAGCATCACATAATTTGGCCTTGCTGGGCCACAATCCATCTCAGCTTTTAATGCATGTTTCCTTTAAGCAGATACTGCATGACTAGTTTCACCAATGTGGTAAAGAGAAAATACCTCAATAAAGCCAAGTAATCACTCTAGCTTGAAATACTTGCACGGTGCCTCCAATATGGACTATAAGCCAGTGTGACCAGATAAACTGAAACCCACTCAGCTTCTGTGCCGAGTGTGGAAAGCCTCCCGCGTTCAGTATGGACGAGTACAGAGCCAGGCACAGGGTTCTTGCAAGAGAGTCTCGAAACATTAAGACTAAAAAAGAGCCTGGTCCCTGGGCTACAGAAAGAAGTACAGACCAGCAGTTTGTGCTTGTCCTCGGGTCTTTCCTTTTCCTCTTATAACCTGAATGACCCTGCACGGTAACCCAAGGGAGCCTCCGTTTTTTCAGCCCATTCCTCGTGTAAAATGGAAGCAACAGTTCTGATCTCACAGCGTGGGAGCAGCTGGGGGAGGGGAGGCGTCCAACAGTGTGGACACGTGTGAAAGCTACCTGCACGCTGATCATCAAGGTGACCATGCCGAACTCAAGAATTGCTAAACAGCATTCCCAACAGGAACATCTCCCCAGTGTCCGGACACCTCCAATCTGACCCAAATCAACAGATGCTCAAACCAAGTAAATAATATAATATCGCCCATGTATTGAGCTCTGGACTCTGTGCAACCAACACCTGGTTCATCCCTCGCAGCTGCCCTCCTGGGTGTCGCCATTGCAATTTCATGGGTAAGGAAGCTAAGAATCTGGAACATTCAGTTGTCTGCACAAGTACGTGGAGCTGGCTTTGAAAACCAGCTTCAAGAAGGAAAGAGAAGGACCAAGCAGCCCACTCAAGGGAAGGCAATGGCAGGGGGACTGGGTCCTGCTGAGAGACCCCAACTTTGCTCTTCTCCCTCCCACCCCGAGGAAGGAAACCCATGTGGCCGAGCGGAGGGCGGGGCACCCGGGGCCGCTGCACACCCACCACGCCATTGCTCACACAGTCGGGCTGAAGCACCTGCTCTGGGCTCGTTTCTGAGGTGCTGGCTGTGCCATGGGACTCCCGGGATGCTCAAAGTCACAGATGGCCCCTCGCTAGCTGAGCAGCGTGGTGGCAGAGCCCCCCTACCTGTGCACCCACAGGAAGAGGAGTTTGCCATCCTTGCTAACTCTTTCTGGCGCCCTCGTTGGTCTGTTTTGGCTTTGGTATTGAATGGTGCTTGTACATAGAATTGCCCTGAAAAGAAAATTCCTTTGTTTGATTAAAAAGCATCAAACACCTCCCTTCCTTCCATGAGCTTCCGCCTTGTGACTAAACACGCTGGAAAAGACCAAACAGCACTTGGCTGAGGAGGTTTCTAGCTGAGACGATGCTGCTGTTACTTTCAAACTGAGGAGAAATGTTTCCCCTGCCGACGGGGATCATAAAGTTCGTCGTCAAATATTGAGAAACTTCAGAGCACACCATGGACTAGTGGCCTTGAACACCAAAAGCCCTTGTGTTACCTAGGTCACAAAAGCAGTATATCTTTCTCAAGTGATACTTTTATAGGTTATTGTGGACTTTTTAAGCTGTAAAGGCCCAGGGTGGGCTCGTCGTACTGCCCCCACCCGAGTTGGTGATAAGGAAACTGAAGCCCAGGGAGAGGCCGGGTCTCAGCCAAGGTCGGGGAAGAGCTGCAC
Source organism: Lemur catta (assembly GCF_020740605.2). NCBI lineage: Eukaryota > Metazoa > Chordata > Mammalia > Primates > Lemuridae > Lemur > Lemur catta. The sequence goes on from NC_059131.1 coordinate 5,203,276, forward strand.
ACAGAGCCGGAGCAGCCAGAGCTTCAGTCGCGGCCTGTCTGGGGCTGAATTATGTCCCCCAAATTCATATGTGAAAGTCTTAACTCCAAGAACCTCAGAATGTAATCTGGAGACAGGTCTTTTAAATAGGTGATTAAGTTAAAATGAGGTCCCTAGGGTGGGCCCTGATGCAGTGTCCCCATAAGAAGAGGCGATTAGGACACAGACACACAGAGACGACCAGGTGAAGACAGAGGTAGAGGCAACACCTGCAAGCCAGGGAGCCGGGTCTCAGGAGAAACCAACCCTGTCGACACCTTGATCTCAGACCTCCAGCCTCCAAGACTGAGAACAGAGATTTCTGCGGTTCCAGCCCCCAGCCCCAGTGTGGGGGTCCCTCGCTAGGGCAGCCCCAGGACATTAATGCAGTGCCCCTCTCTGCTTCCCTGTGTCATGGCAGCCACTTGGGGTGCGGGAATTTTAAACTGTATCGTTTCTGTGCACTTACTGAAATGGAAGACATGTTGGCAAAGCACTTTAAGTTAGTAAACGTGGGAGAATCCCTTTGATATTGTTTGTATCGTGCAGATGGCGAGATAACGTCGTAGAAATGGCTTTCCTGTGTCACCAGTAAGCTATCTCTGCAATCAGCTCCCAAAGGAGCCAACGAAAATACCTCAGACAGTGATGACATCCCCGGAGTGACTGTTTGAGAGGAGTGGTGCTCGCCTTCAGGGATAAGATCAAGTCGTTTGTTTGAGCAAAGTCTAAGGAGAGTCTCATGGATTTGTTTTCTTGCCTCTTAAGTCACAGAAACGGACTGGGAAGGAGAACGTGGGGGTTTCTAAGGGAAAGATGGATGGAAGGAGTGGAGGAGGGAGCAGAGGAAAACCTAGAAGGTGGAACTCGCCCACATGTGGGTCCAAGAGCCGTGAATGGGGACCTACTCCGGGCCGCGTGCCGGGGGTGCAGGGAGGGAGCGACAGCGATGTGTGGCTGAGGACCCCGGGCCACAGAGGCCACACAGCACAGCCGCCACACGTGTGGACTGGAGCCTGCCTGCCTCCAGCACTTGCTGGCTGCATGTGTTTGGGCGAGTTTCTTAACCCCTCTGTGCCTCAGTTTCCCCATTACATTTTTAAATAGAAATCACAGTAATACCTCTCACAGGGTGTGGTAAGGATCCAGTGAGTTAAAATATGTAAAGTTCTTGTCACAGGACTGGCACACAGGATGCCTCTTAGCCTTCTGTCTAGTGGGTAAAGTCAGACTCTCTGAAAAGCAGTGACAATGGCATGCGAAGAGTGTTCTAACGCAGGGCACGTGAAGGGCTCTGGAAACCCACGAAGGAAGCCCCTGACTCGGCCTGCAGATGGGCCCTGGCGGTGCCCTGGGAGCCAACTCTGGCAGGCAGATCCGAGCCTGCTCTGGAAGGGAGAACACCTGGAGGCAAAGGCGGGGTTCGTGGAAATGCTGCATGTTGGGGAACTGCGAGGAGTTTGCTGCAGCTGGAGAGAGCCGTGTTGGGGAGGGTGGTGAGAAACGAGACTGGCAAGGTTGAGAGAGTCCAGCTGTGGTGACTTTATTCCAAGAGCAAGGGGGTCGCACCACTGGAGGAGGGTGTGGCCGGATCCGAAGTTTAGACGTTTGCTCCTGCTGCCGGGAGGAGGCCAGACTGGAAGGGCAGAGTGCAAGCAGGAAGACTCGTCAGTCCAGCAGGAGACAACAGGGCTCTCGCTAGGGCCAGGGCCGTGGCAGAAGCAATGCTGGGGACACACCAAACCCTTTCCTCTCTCCACGCACAGGGGGCATTACATTTCCCAGCCTCCCAGGCAGTCAGCTGAGGGGCCAGGGGACTGAGCTCTGGCCAGGGGAAGGGGGCAGAAGAGGTGGAACCATTTGCAGGCTTGGGCCGTAAAGAGCTCTGGGGACCCTCACATCTGCTCTTCCCCTCTGCAGCCCACTCAGGAGTCTCGTGTTCCAGGTGGCACAGCTACAGCTGGAGCGACACAAGATCCCTGAGTGGCCGCCTGGAAGTGAGTGGCTGGGAGGCCCGCCAGCCCACGCCAGACATGTGAAGCCACTGAAACCTCAGGGACATTTGTTACCACAGCGTGGCCCAGCCCACCTGACTGCCAGGGGGACTCTGAGCAGGAGGCTGGGGGAAGAGAGCCATCTAGCGTGACGTGCCTGGGTGCCCAGGTGAACGGTGGCACCATTAACTATGGCAGGAGATGCTGGACGATAAGTCATTACTTTTATTTTAGACAGGGTGGTGTGACAATAAACAGATGACACTGAGAAAACACAAATAGTGTCAGGAAACAGGCTAAAGCTGCAGCTGTGGATTTGGGGGTGTCAGCTTCCGGGTGGTAGTTGACAACCGGTGGGAGGAAAGAGAACATCTGGGCGTGCTGTGGTGTGCAGAGGGCAAAGGACGACGATGGTCAGAGGAACAAGAGGAAACGGGGCCCACGAAGGAGCAGGAGGGACACTGCCACACAGGGAGGAGAACAGAGGGTGCTCGGACGCCGAGAGCGGTGCTTTGAGAAGGGTCGTCAACGGGGCAAGTCCAGCAAAGACCAAAAAGCACACACTGGATACAGCAAATAGCGGGCCACCAACAGGCCACGTGAGACCCAGAGCCGTTTCAGAGGAGGGAGGGGAAGGAGGGAAGAGGCCCAGCAGACGTCCCTGGAGAAGCCTGGCCCGGAAGGGAAGGGGGAGGTGAGGGAGATGCTGGGCCGGGAAAGGCTGGTGCCAATGAGGGAGAGGTGGAAGGACCCCCCACCAGAGAGAGGTGACACCTGGTGCGGTGACACCTGGTGCAGAGACATTGAACCAAGGAGATAGGGAAGAGAGCCACCGTCTGCCAAGACCTTCCCAGGGCGCGTCCTGCTGGAGGCTTTCGGTTCCCTACGGTGGCAGCCGACTGGGACCGGCGTAGCCTCTGCAGCTTGGCTGGGCACGAGGAAGATAACAAGGTGTTTCCGACAGTCACGACTCTCGAGAAGTTAAGGGTCTGGGAGGCGAGATAGGGCAAGTTCAGAAACAGCTCATTTGCGCAGACAGTGGTAAGTGGGAGAGGAGCAGCTAGTATGTGGGGCGGGGAGAGGGTCCCCAGCTGAAGATATCAAGAAAGAAACATTCGAGGCAGGGCCGCGGGACCCACACCTGACGTTCCGATGCCAGTGTCTCTTCCAGGCTCTGGAGTAAATTGCGTCTCTCCTTCGTCACACTGGGCTCCCTTCTCGGTCCCGTTGGCCGGTGCCCACCACGGGGAGTGTCCTCTGTGTTTCCTGCATGATCAGCAGCTTCACAAATTGGATGTGGTGACAAGCGTGAAGTCACTGGGCCCCATAGACACCTCCTGGGACTGGGGACACAGGAGAGCTGACGGAAATTGCGGCAGGTGAGCATCTCAGATCTTCTGGGTCGTCGCTGAATTCAGGCCATGCAAGAGTGTCAGAACTTCTCAAAGGGGAGGGGGACAAGGCATCTTGAGTGTGGCACACAGCAAACTGAAAACCCACATTTATTTATAGAATGTAAATTTTTTAATATAAAACTGAAATGGGTACAAAAGTCAATAAGTTTATTGAAGTGTTTTTGCATTTCTCAACTTGATCTCTTCTCACACTACCCTTTGCAGTCACCGATGAGAACACCAAGACATGTGACATTTAGATCTACCTAAGGCCACAAGCTAACTGTGGGGAGATGGGCTTGTTCCAGAAACAGCGTGGTGGGAAAAGGTGTTTGTCATTCTAGAGTAGTTCTACTTGACTCTGGGCAAAGGATGCAGAGGGAAGAAAAACTCTTTCCGGGAATTGGGATTGTCATTTTTCTATGTGTGCATTAGCTTCCTAGGGGACAGTGGTCACCTCCAAAGTCAAATTCTTGAGCCACACACTCAAAAAAGGCCTAAAGGCCAGGAGTGGAGCCCCAGGGGGAGGCCCACCACATACGTGGAGATGTGCTCACCCTCCATCCTCAGGTGGTTCCTTTACTGTCTGAGCTGATGGAAAGTCACAAATGGAGCTCGATGAGAGTGGGGATTAGACGCTGTGGCCGGCTAGAGTTGGACGGCCAGTCTCCAGCAGGGGCTGGAGTGTCTCCCCGAGAAACCAAGCCCCCAACAAGCCCCCCTATCTGCAGATTAGACCTTCCCCATTCAGTTGAGGCCTTCTTCACACTCTCTGGGTGCCAGAATCTCCCCTCACTCCCCAACACTGGACCAACCCCCAAACTTAAAGTCCTGCTGGCTGCCTTGGCCCTTAAACAGGCAGAGTGGTGAGCCCGCCAGGCCAGCTTCCACGCCCCCGCCCCACCATCACCAGGAGCAGTCCACCTCGGGAGCATCATTTGGAAGCAGAAGCCGGTGGCTCCATTCGTTTTTATTTTAGAGCTGATCTGCTAGAAAAAGGTATTTTGCAAGGCACGGTGGAGGTAGAACGTCTCCTCGGCTAGCCACTTGCAGACATATGGCCTGCTATCCCACCAGTTAGGAAGTGATTATTGGAGCCGCACAAACAGACTTTTTTGTCAAAGTGGAGGTGTGATTTTCTCAGGTTCTGTGAGAACACACACACATATTTTTACCAACCCAATCTGTTTTCCAGCAGCCGGGTGGCCGCAGGGCCTGGGAGGCCAACCCGGATGGTTGGGAGTCAGGCAGGTGTTGCCCGTGCAGTCCCCGGAGGCCTTGAGCCTACCTGCTGAGAGCCAAAGACCCCACGTTCACTGTGACCACAGACAGCACCTCTGCCCTCCCTACCTGCCTCAGCCCTCACCTGTGACAGGAAGGACGGCCACAAAAGCTGCCTCCTTCACACAGAGCCGCGTAACAGGGCTCAGCTACTACACAGAGCCAGACCTTGTGTTTAAACTCACTATTGCTAGTTTAGTTCCAAGATCTCTTTGAGATAAACGTTAAGACATACAAGAGATACTAGGGTAAAGATGGCACACGCTCCTTTACTTCCATTCCCTGTCTGAATTCGTCAAAACCAAAAGCCTGGTTTGGTTTGGTTTTAGTGCAGATCTGTACTCCCCAGTATGGCAGCCCCTGGCCACGGGGACTAACTTCACATTTTTGTTAAATAAATTCTACACTTCAGTTGCACTAGCCCCATCGCAAGCGCTCACAACCGCATGGGGCTGGGCTGCCACGTTGAACAGGGCGGGTAAAGAACATTTCCACCGTCACAGAAGATTCCACCAGACAGCTCTGCCACAGACCCTCAAGGAGACCCCGGGGGGGACAGCCCAGTGGGAAAGCCGCCAGAGTCCGGCTGAGCCAGCAGGTTAAAGGTGGATCCCAAGCTAGAATCAGAGGAGGCCACGGAGCCCGCTCACCCTCAATGCTCACTAGGTCGGAGCAGGAGTACGAAGGAAGCCTACATACCCTAACACTTAAAAAAAAAAAATTCTAAACCAAGATAATGAACTTATTTAAAGGTTAAAAACAATGCCTTCTATCCTCTACCTGGATAATTCTTGATGATGCGAGAGGCCAGTGCGTTAGCTTCCTGGGGCTGCTGTAACCAAGGCCGCACACGGGGATCTGGCAACAACGGAGATTTGTTCTCTCACAGTTCTGGGGGCCAGAAGTCCCAGATCAAGTGTCAGCAGGGTTGTTTCTCCCGAGGGCTGTGAGGGGGACTCTGTTCCAGGGCTGGTCTTAGTGCCCTATGCAGACTGGCTGTCCTTGGCATTCCTGGGCGTGCAGCTACCTTTCTGCTTCTTCTTCACACGGCGTCTGCGGGCACCTCTGTCTGCTCAGGGCGTCTTCTTATAAGGACACCGGGCATATGGCACGAGAGGCCCACCTTAGCCCAGTGTGAATTTACCTTAACTAATTACATCTGCAATGACCATATTGGCAAATGAGGCCACATTCTGAGGTACTGGGGTTAGGACTTTGACATATCTTTTTGAGGGGGACACACTCAACCCCTACCATCCAGGATCAGATTCGTGTCCTTCCCAGGCTGAGCTCTGACCAGAGCACAGCAGCATAAGGACAGCGCCCCTCCCTCCCTCCATCCCACCCCCAGCCCCATCCTACACCTGAAAGGCCTGGTCATTGCTCAGTGCAGACCTCCCCCCCACTGCTCACACCGGCAGCACCGGCCACTCTGGCAGGACCGGCTGTGGGAAGAGTCCCGCTGAGGTCCTGGGAGCAGGGTTGCGACCATTTAGGGAAGTTCAAGGCCTCATTTCCCTGAAGTATGTTCCAGAAGGAGGGAACATGGTACACATTCTGAGTGGGCATGTCCTCTTGGCTCTTGGGAAGGGACACAGCTACAGGGGGAACTCAGCACACCCTTAAAGCCTGTGGCCCGGGTCCAAGGGGGTTCCTGACAGGAAGAAGCCAGACTTACCCAGCAAAATCCACGAACGGCTCCGGATCTAGTGGCTCCCAGCACTTCTGAAAGTGAGGGTGAAAGAAGAGCTAGAAACAGAATTACTTGAAAGTTTGTTTAAGAACCAGTTAGATCCTCAAATCTTGTTCCCTACCCCAGCAGAAAACTGTAGGTTTACTCTCCAGAGAGGGTAGAACAGGTCTCAAGGCCAGGGCACCACACGGGAACAGGGGTAAGCGAAGGTTTGTGTACTGAATCGACGGACCCCAGCCCACCCCAGCCCTGTTCTCTCACTCGGCCTCCAGAGTGTCCAGCCTGTCACCTCCAAAAGAGGACTAAAGGCTCTTGTGAACTCAAACCAGCCCAAGAGAAAGACCTGAAGTTCCTGATATTGTTAGTTCCGCGAGAAAACAGCCTGACCATATTCTTTTACAATGAAGCCACAATCAACTATCTTAATCATACATTCAGCGCTTCCAGTCCACTTCTCATACCCCACTCTTAAATATGAGCCGGGGACAAGTGTCTCAGACATCTGAAGAGAGTCCCTGACATGAGAGACAGTGACCAAAGCACAGAGAAAAGGGGCAAACCGACAGAAACGGAGATAACGCACACAGAAGAAAGCTTCAAAACAGGAAACCATGATCAATATCCTCAGATAGACAATAAGATATGTGGCATCCAGGAAAATAACACTTTTTGCAAAAAGAGAAATACTTAGAGAACAAAAAAGAGCGGTTATAAATTTAAAATGTAATATCGTAAACGGAAAGCTCATTAGAAAAGTTGGAAGATCAAACAGAGAAAATAGAGCAAAAACTGAAAGATCAGTTCCAGACATTCAACATATGAAAACAGAAATCCAGAGAGAGAGAAAACAAGGAAGCGCAGGAACAGAAAGCATGGAGGTACGATTAAGAAAGGTTCTGAGAACCAAAGGACCCAATGAGTACCTGGGTGAGAAGGTGCCCACCGAGACAATCAGCATAGAATGAGAGAGCACATAGGGGATAAAAAGAAGCCCTGCAAGGTGTCAAAGAGGTAAAAATAGGCCCCATGCAAAGGATCAGGAGCCAGACTAACCCCGACACTAGAATACAATGAAGCAAAAATCTGGGGAAAATTATTTCCAAACCAGAATTCTGTGCCGAGCCAGGCTGCCCCCCGAGCTGCAGGCAGGATGGAGACAGCGTCGGGCATTGAAGGCACCGCACTGGGTACCGCTCACCCATCTCAGGAGGCTGTTGGGGATTTGCTGAGCAGAGTGAGAGAGAAAACCCAGGGCCCCTTGATGTTCCGTCAGCCGATAAAGTGGAGGTCTGAAGGAATAACAGTATTGTTTTTTTTTTCAATAAGCTTCCTTTCATGAGGACACATTATACATTGTCAACTGACTTAGTGGTACTCGTTTTAGGAGAGAAAACAATAACCCTATTCAAATTTCCCAAATTCCTTGAAACTAAAGTCAATCCCAAATTCAGTTTAGGTCCAGAGCTGAATGTCCTTATAGCCCACTTGCTTTTCTCTTGCATGTTTTCCCCTGTGGATCTTATAAATGGCTCGTTTTCCATTTCCATAGTTTTCCACCATAACAGGCAGGAGTCAGGAGAGCAGAGACAAATGACATTTTTACATGGTCTCTTCACACCCTTTCCTGACCCCATCATTTGTCCATCCATTCCTCTTCTAACTAAGGTTTCTGTATGAGTGAAAGAACAAGTGAGTGAAGAAACAGAAGATTTCATCAGCACAACCAGCACATAACTAAACCAAAGGTCTTGTTCTCATTATCCACCCAGCCAGATGCAGCCCAGGGTGCTAGGTGCCACCCCAGGGTGCTAGGTGCCACCCCAAGGTGCTGGGTGTCAGCCCAGAGTGCCGGGTGCTGGTGCTGTGCACACAGCCCTGGGGATGGCCCCCGGTCTTGCTGACTCACATCCCGCCTCCCCTCCACCTGTTGTCCCTCCCAGAGATAGTTAAACAATAGGGACCAGAGCCAGCTACACCCAGGGGGACATCGTGTCATTTTCCTGGGGACTCGGCTCCCTGAGCTTTCTGGATGAGGCAGCGGCGTTGATGGTCAATGCGGGCAGCGGAGCAGGGGAACCAGTGGCAATGTCTGGAGCTGGGAGCCTGAGCAGTGACCTCCCCGGAAGCCACGAGTTCTGGGGTCAGTGATGTAACTTCCCTGAGCTTCGGTTTCCTCATCTCTGAAATGGGGACAATGATGGCGCCAGCCTCCCAGGTAAGCTGGGGCACAGAACACAAGGCAGGCGACATGTCACTTTCGCAAAGCCGTGGTGTATTTCCCTCTTCTGTTGGTAAATTGGCCTTTTTTTCATGGTCCCAGAACAAATAAAATTTGACAAGGTTTGCCATTCATGTTCCTTTGACGCACGTATCACATTTCCAACACTCACACATATTCTCCTTCCTTGTGGGAGGTGGGAGATGGGCCCCCTACCCTGCAGCCACGCGTAGGACCCAGAGCTCCCTCGTTTATTCACGGATCAGACTCTGAGTGAGGATCACATTCTAGAAGAGGGAGTGATAGCACACTCTAGCCAGCCAAGCCAAAGTTGTCTCCAGTTTTCTTGTTTTAATTTTGTGAAAATGAGCTCACTGAGCTTTCTCGTTAAACCGTGCTCCGAGAGATGGATTTCTCCCAAGCCCTCGAGCTCCCCCACAGCACGTAGAAGGCACGGAAACCGCAGCCAGCACCCCACACTACCGGGCAGCGGGAGAGGCCGGGAGAGCCGGGTGGGCTCGGGAGGGACACGGGGAGCAGGCACCAGAGCCCCAGCGGTGCTCAGCCACCAGGAACGGGGCTCTGTGCTTTCGGGGTGGGGGGCAGGTGTTGACGCCAGGTCACCAAGGACGAGCCCGCGCCTGTGAGCACAAGCCACCCCTAAACCCGCCTTATAAGGGTTCTCAGAGGTGAGGACCTCCAAGGTGGCGGCAGTGAGGGGCAAAGCACTTTGTTTCTCAACACTCATTTCTCATCCTAGAATTCAGGCCCTGTGGTCTCCAGGTCACTCCCAGTCCCTGCTTCCCAACCGCAAGTCTTGTCAACACATGCCGACGTCTGAGCCACGGCAGCCCCAGCCAGGCGCCTGGTCACCCGCACCCGGCCACCCCTCGAGGCCTCTGTCCTTCACGTCCTGGGCTTCTCCTCTGCCGGGAGCAGCCTCCCGCCCCTGGCCGCACCAAGCAAGCCTCAGCCCAGCCGCCTCTGTGTCCTTGCCGCCCAGGGCCATCTGAGCCTCGGGAGGGAGAGGGAATCCGCACTTTGCCACGCAGGAGCAGGAGGCCAAAGCTGCTCGGCCCTGCAGCCCCGCGGAGGGACCGCGAGAGGAGGTCGGCACAGGCCTGTCCTGCAGACACCGCGTTTGGCCCAACAGTTGACCTGCCACCAAACTGTTATCTGCCCCGGGGACAGATATTTGGGACAAAACAGTCACTGGTGGTGTCTCCCCCCCTTTTTAAAATTCTGGGGCCAATATATTTCATGTGATTTGGGAGGAAGAAACTTTCACGGATGTTTCCTACACAAGGGCGAGATCGGCGCCCTCCCTTTGTCTCCCAGATGCTCTCTGAGCCTGTGAGACACCCAGGGAATGAGGGCGCAGCTGGGAGGTGAAGAAGTGTCGCCTGCCACCTCTAGACTTCCTTAGGTGTGTGAACACCCAGACGTCACGGCATGGTTCTAATTTCTACTTCACACGTAGGTGTCTCGAATTTTAAAAGAGAAACTCGTGGACTTCAAACTTCCCTTCCTTCCTTCACACTAAATACTGACAGCCCCGGGGGCCCCTGCAGTCGCTCTCTATGGGCCTAGAACTGGGGGTGTTAGGTAGGAGCTTGCCCCACGCTCCACCCAGCAGACTGTGTGCTCCCAGCTAGAGCCTGGGCCCCACGTGACAAATGACAAGGAATACTGCTCTGGGCTGGGGTGAAGCCCTCCCTTGCCCAGGACCTCCGGGCCACCAGCCACGTGCAGGAAGAAGCAGGGTGCCGGCCTTCCTGCCGCCCAGAGAGCAGAAGACCCTGGGGACAGCCTGGGGCTGGATTTTGGCTCCACCATCCACTTGCTATGTGACTCTTGGCAAACTACCCAATTCTTCTGTGCCTCAGTTTCCTCATCTCTGACTTGGAGATCCTTACAGAAGCCACCAAATGGATTCCCGGCGAGGATTGAGTGAAATAATGCGTGTGAATCATGGCATGCAGCCGCTACACTGAGCACTCCGTAAACTCTGCTAAGATTGTAACAAAAATGCAGAGTACTCAATAAATGATTAGTGCTTGATCAAATTCATTAATAGAAAATTTAATAGGAAAGAATCTTGCCACCTGTCATAAAATTCTGACTTTTTTATTTTACCCTAAAGGTCATTCTACAGGAATACGAAGGCAGCGGGTGTGATCACTGACTGAGCAACACACACAGGATCAGGAAACGTCTGCACATACATTATACTTTGACCTAAAATGTATTTTATGGGGCCTTGGGCTTCCACTATCGCTATTAATAGTCTTACATGTGGGATATACTCACCATTAAGGATTCAAGGAACAGGATTTTGACCCATAAAATAATAAAGTAAGTGCTAATGAATGTGCTTTATAATGGGATACTGTAATCAGTTTCATTGGTTTAACTTAAAAGTCTCCAGATTTTATTTTCCAAAAACATTTACTTTTTAAAGTTCCTATTCTGGCTGAGCCTGAATATGATTGCCTTCGTCCAGAATGAATTATTCCTTGTCCTAAAACCTGTGGGTGTTGAGAGGTTCACTGTAAAGGACATGGAAAAAGGTCCCCAAGAAAACAGGAAAAAACACACGACTGGAATGGAGGAGACTCAGGGAAAGTGTTTTAAGCTGGGACCTTTTCTTTGGAAGCAAGAAGTCAAAGGTTCCTCCCAAGGTGGCCTTTGCCCCTCCGAGACCACCACTGCACCCTGCTCTGCCCTGGTGGTCTCCCAGGATCCCTGAACACCCTGCGATCATTTGCCTCCTCCCCATCTCCCATGAATAGTAACCCCTGTGCTGGTCTTCCCGAGCTCACGGGATGCACAAGACCCCGGGGCTATGTCTGAAGCCAGTTAACCCTCCGAGACAGGCAGATGGTGCTGGGAGAAGTTGTTCAGGAGCTCTGTGGCTTAACACAGCCAGGTCACCCTCGTGCCCAACACGCACCCCACAGGCTTGTGGGACCCAGCCTGGTGGACATGTGGCTTCCTGTCTTCTGGGACAAGGCAGAATACAGGGGGATCTGTATCAGTGTGGCTCACAGCCGATGCATCCCTTGCCTCCCCAGAAGCTAGAAGACCCCTGAGTGCCCAGGAAGAAAAACCGGCAGGAGCACCAGGGACCTGGGTCACCTAGCTCTGGTCACGCCTGCAGATGGAGGCTTCAGAGCTGTTCTCAGTCACCAAGACCCCTCCCAGCCCCTTCCCTGGGCCACCAGAGCCCCCTCTGCACAGCTTGGTCCCTCTTCCTGCTTGCCCTGCTCAGTGGGGCTCTGCCCCTCCCCAGTGGGCCTTCCTGCTGCCTGTCACAAATACTTTCCCTTCAGGAGCTCCTACAGTGCCCTGGGGCTGCATCCCTGGCACTGCCTCGCTCTAGGGTCACCTGTGCATGAACCTTTCCCCAGCCAGCAGAAAGCCCCGGGGACAGGTGCAGGGCTCCGCTCCCTCTGCAGCCCTCATGCTCTGCCCACCAGGGGCTCCAAACCCATTTGTTCAGCTCAACAGAGCAGCTTCCAGAGCCCAGAGCATGCCAGGCCCCCTCCCAGAGCTCCCGAGTAAGGTCTGCACCCCGAGGGGTCACAGGTCGGCTGGCAGGAGAGGTGTGAAGCAGCTTAGTTCTCTGAGGCAGCACTGTTGAGTCATTGCCACAGTGGCAGACCAGGTGGGACACTTCCAGAACCTTCTAGCTCACAGATCCCTTACTCCCTGTGGCCCAGTTTAGCCCCTGTACATGTGACATGGAGAACTGTTCCCGGAAACATGTCACAAGAAAAGATGTCACCCAAGGCATTCGTTTTTCCGTCTCTAGCAAATTATCACAAACTTAGTGGCTAAAAGTGACACAAATTTATTATCTTCCAGTTCTGGAGACCAGAAGCCTGCAGTGGGTCCCACTCGGTTACTGTCAGAGTACCGGCGGCCTGTGCTCCTTCCGGAAGCTCTAGGGCTGATCCGGTGCCTCTTCTTTTCCTGCCACCCTCAAAGCCAGCCACGGCCCGTGAGTGTCACTCTAGACCCCTCGACACTGACTCCTGCACCTCGCCCACATGTGGGGCCCTTGTGATGACAGCAGCCCACCGGGGACGCCAGGCCAAACGCCCATCTCAGCATCCTTCACTTACCACCTCTGCAAAGGCCCTTCGCCACGTACAGTACCACAGTCGCAGGATCTGGGCCTTAGGGTGTGGGTGTCTTTGGGGGCCTTTATTCTGCCCCCCACAGTCCAAGGAAGGCACCTGCCACAGGACATTCTGTGACTAGGGAAGCACCCAGAGCCCGGGGCCAGAGCCTGGGAGGAGCCAGCCAGCCTCTGGGCCTCACGCTGTGTCATCTTTGCAGTGAGTGAGCAGCACCCGGGGGCACCGTGGGCTCATGGCCCTGGAGAGGCCCCTCCCAGGGACTGGCAGTCAGGGAAGGTCCCCTTTTGAGCGGCGGGAATGGTATTCTTCCCGCCCCTCTACAGGACGGTTTCACTGGGGAGGTGGCCATTTCTACTGCTTTGTAAGTCATGGAGGAAAACCACTAGAAAACCAGGGTTTGGGGAGAACACTCCAGGATCTGAACAACGGCCCCCCAGAAGGGAGACAGGACGGGGAGCCCTGAGCTGCTCTGGCCGGGGAAATCCTCAGCAGTGAGGACAGCCCAGTGAGGTGAGACTTGGTGTGCAGAGTGCACCCCGAGGAGCAGGGCAGGCCCCGAGACACAAGTGCCGTCATCAGAGAGGGAGGGACAGTCTCATCTCAGCCCCAGAGAGAGGGTGCAGGGCACTGCCCAGCACAGCCCAGACAGGAAGCCAGAGGCCTGGACCGCAGCTGCACCCTCTCAGGACACGTGGGAAAAAGCAGCGCCCCAAAGTTGAGAGCAGAGAAGACCACCAGGTGTGGGGGACATGATGCTCAACGTCTGGCGGGAGACACTTCCCGCCTCTGAGCCCTGGTCCGATCTTCAGATCTCCAGAAACCAGAGAATCATGCAATCTCAGGTGACAGGCATCCTAATCTGGTCTGCCCCACCTCCTCGAGGAAGGTTCCATTAACCCTTTTACAGGTGCTACGAGGCCACACAGCCACCAAGGAGGTAATGGTGGTCTTCCCCCAAAAATCCCGACACATGGGTAGAGCCAGAGGTGGGCCCTGGGCCTTGTCCCCAAGGCTGCAGGAGCCCGGGGAGTCAGTGCAGCTGTGGGGGCTTGGCTGGGAGGTTGGGGGACAGCAGATCTGCCTCCTCATCCCTGGCCCAGACAGTTCCAGCCGTAGGAGCTTCTGCCAACTGCTTACCCTCTCTGGCCTTGGTTTCCCCTGGAAAAGAGGGGCTGGTCTCCCCACTTCACCCTTAGCACTCGTCAAATACCAAGTCCCTTCCCTCTTCTCTCTCCCTCCCTCCTCCTCCTTCGTACTTAATTCAAATCAAGCCAAATTAATTTTCCTAATCAGCCTCACTAATTTCCGGCCCTGGCAGTTTCCAAAACTAAAATGCCTGTTGTTCAGAGCCTGAGGTCTGAGCTTCCTGTGGTCTTCCCCTGTGGGCCGCATACCGGTGGGGCCACGGAGGAGTAGGGTCAGCCCTGGGACCCTGTGCCAGCCCCAGCCCCGGGGGCAGTGGAGCAAATGGTCTAATTATTAACTCTTTCTCCCGTGCAGCCAGCCCCCACTGCATGCGATGTGCTCACCCTCCGTCTCCTCCAGCACAACTGGGCCGCCCACACGGCAGGGCCCCAGCATGCTTGGGCTCTGAGTCATCCCAACATGGGGTTTCATTCCTCTCTGGGCTTATTTATCATCAAGGATCATATACACTTCATATGTCAACAACTCACTGGGCAGCAGAACGTCCCTCGAGGCCTCCTCCAGGCGCCACTGGCTCCCTGCTCCTTCTTCCCCGCTCCAGACCTGCAGCCCTCCCTCCTTCCTCCCAGCTCCAGCCCTCACAGCCCTCACCTGGCCACCCTCTCTCCTTCCTCCCAGCTCCAGCCCTCACAGCCCTCACCTGGCCACCCTCCCTCCTTCCTCCCAGCTCCAGCCCTCACAGCCCTCACCTGGCCACCCTCCCTCCTTCCTCCCAGCTCCAGCCCTCACAGCCCTCACCTGGCCACCCTCTCTCCTTCCTCCCAGCTCCAACCCTCACAGCCTTCACCTGGCCACCCTCCCTCCTTCCTCCCAGCTCCAGCCCTCACAGCCCCCACCTGGCCACCCTCTCTCCAACCCCTTCCTGGAGGCAGCCCAGCTGGTCCCTGACCTCCAGAGCACCATCCTCCCCTCTTCACTCCTAAGCACCCTGTTTCCTAAGGAAACTCCTGACGCTCTCCCTTCTGGGCTCACCAGAAGAAGGTGTAACGGGGAGGCCATTTCCTTCCCTCTTCTCTACCCTTGACAAACACACAAGTTCTAAACATTCTCATCACACACTGGGACTTGGGCCTGCTAAGTTCCCTATCACGCACGGCCCAGGTCCAATTCCTCTTTCTGCTCCTTAGGATCTTCCAGCACCTGGCTCAGCACCTGGCTCCACCCTGCATATCCGTGAGTCCCCAGGCCCCGCCTCCCATCCACACGGCCCACCAGCACAGGCAGGCGCATTCCTACCCCTCTGCAACTGTCCCCCGTCCTCTGTCCCCACCTCAGTGAGACCCGCTCCTCTGTCCTTCAAGGCCCAGCCTCGACCTCCTTTTCCGGTGCTGCAGGGTGAGGCTGTTCCCTGGCCAGCCTGTGAGCACCACAGCTCCCCTCTCAGCGTCATCTCCCCACTCAGCCACCCCACGTCACTAGTGTCACTAGTGCAGGACTTGCAGACACGGGGCCAGGGCAAGGCAGCGCTGGTGGTGCGGCTGTGTGACAAATAACTATAAACCAGGTGGCTCAAAACAACGGGAACTTAGTTCCTCACAGTTCTGGTGGCTAGAAGTCCCAAATCAAGGTCATGCTTGCTCTGAAGGCTCTAGGGCAGGATCCTTCTTTGACTCTTCTTAGCTCCTGGGTTACAATCTTTGTCATTCCCTGAGTTGTGACTGTGTCACTCCAGTCTCTGCCTCCATCATCCCACGGTGTTCTCTCTGTGTGCGGGTCCAGGTTTCCCTCTTCTTACATGGACACCAGTCACTGGAAAAGGGCCCAGCCACATGACCTCCTCTCAACTTGATCACATCTGCAAAAACCCTACTTCCAAATCAAGTCACGTGCACAGATGCCTGGGTTGAGACTTGGACATAGCTTTGCGGGGACACAACACTAGCCATGAACCTTAGCCAAGTTACTTCATCTGCCTGAGTCCAGGTTTTCTTCACTTTAAGACAACATCCTCCCAGCGAGGTTGTGAAGAGAAATGAACTAACGCAGGTGACACCTGGCCGCTTCTCGGGGCAGATTCCTCCCCCTCTCTGTCAGGCCCACGAGACACTCTTGCGGGTAGAACGCCAGGCCCCGCAACTGTGAGAGCGATGACATTATGGCCAAAATCTAGAATCTGTACTAATTTATTTCTTTAATTAGGGAATAACTGGCAACTTTGCCACTTTAAAATGAGTAACATTATTATTATATAGTTATATAATACGTAACACACTACAAAATTTATATTATAAATTTTCTTGAAACTTATACTTGTTATCAATCTTAAACAATTAAGAGCCATCAGTTTAGAGCACAAAAATTGCTTACAGAGCATTTGTCCTCCCCCCACCCCCTTGGAGCCCGGAGTCACAGAGCTGGGGACAAGAGCTCAGGTTCCGGCTGGGACTGCCTGGGGCCAGATCCTCACGCACTGCTGTCTGCACAGTGGTGGGGGCAGCACTTCAGCTCCAGCCTCAGTTTCTTGCCTGTGAAATGGGAGTACCCACCTCTCAGGGTTGCTGTGAGGGTGACACGGAGCAATGCTGTGTCACACTCAGGACTCGCCTGGCAGATAGTGAGTGCTCGGTGCCTGCTGTGGAGGAGAGACCTCAACGTGAACCCCAAAGTCAAGGCGGGGGGGTTCTCCTCTGTGCTTGAAGGTTTGCCCCGTTCACCGAGAAGCAATTGGGTGAGAGTTACCAGAGACCCTGAAGACTCCCCAAAGCCACCGCTGCCCCACTTCCTCACTTGTCACCCTAAGAAGGCGGCTCTTTGAGGGCTAACTGCTCAGGAGAGAGCTGACATGGAGTTAAACAGAAAAAATGGCCTACAAGTTCTAGTCAGACCACCAACAGCAAACACATTTCTAGCTAAGGTGAATAAAAACTAATTTTGTTCTGAAAATGCCACGGTGCGGGGGCGGGGGTGGGTGGTGGTTGAGACTTTGGAGACCCCTGGGCGGTTTCGATTCCGTGCTCAGCACTTCCCACACGCCCCTCCCAGAGTGTCCTCCTCCTCCCCCTCCTCCCTGCCCCCAGCTCCTGCTCCCAGAACCTCCTCTCCCGAAGCATCAAAGAGACAAAGCCGCAAAGGCTCTTCTCCCTTCGCTGCGTTTCCCCCTCGCATTCCTGACGTGCTCCCCCGCTCTGCGGTCCAGCGCCAGCCTCTGCTCCTTCCGTCTGCGTTGTACAAACTGGAGACTCTAAGCAGCGGGAAGAAGGGAGCCACGAGAGGAAACAGGAGCTAACACCCCAGTGAGATGTCAACACTCGTCCGTGGGAAACGGTGCACAGTGCCAGACGCCGGTCCCCAGAAACGCTGCCGCACCGCCAGCCACCACTCCTCCTCCGTCATGTCCCATCCAGCATCGTTGTGTCATGACTTCTCATGTGTGTTCCCCGTCCACTTCAATAGCAGTGTGTGGTTCTCTCCAGGTGGGCGTGGTGGGGTTTGTTTGTTTTGTTTGCCAGGCAGTTTTTTCCTCTCCTTGTTGTGTTCTCCTTGCATAGATGGGGAAAGTGAAAGGGCAAAATTAAAGGAAGTTTCTTAACATCATGACTCCAGAGCAGTTTTACAGAAATGCTGGCCGAGTGGAACCCGACGGTAGGCAAGACCAAGAGGGTCCTCCCGGAAGGGGGCTCTGCACACGGGATGTCAGCTCCTCCTCCCTGGGGGCTCCCACCAGCTGAGAACACGCCCCGCGTCCAGCTGCCCCAAGCCCAGGGTCCTGAATACAGGGAACACACGCCTTTCCCATCAGAACGCAGGAGCCCCCTGAGTGTGGGTCCTCGGCCTTGCTGGGCCCGCGTCCCTCTCAGCAATGGGACATCTAGAGGCCAAGGCGGGTTCTGGAACTGATCATTGAGTGAGTGGCAGAAGGTGGCCGGGCATGTCACTCTCACCAATCTCACCCTGATGCTCCCTGGCCCTTACAGGGGAAATTATATTTCATATATACAGAGAGAGAGAGAGAGAGAGAGAGAGAGAGAGAGAAATCTCCTTCTGCCATTGGCAGCAAACAAATACAATATTAGTCATGTTGTTGTTTTAAATTAGAGCAGTTGAAGTTGATTTTTATTCCAGGATTCCTGAATTTAGAATCGAAGAACTGACAGGATGTCGTCCATTCAAGATCCATCAAGAAATGCTTCGTCAGCTCTGGGTATCTTCCCTAGTTTAGCTTTTCTGAAGCCCACCCGCACACCCTGCGCCCTCTCTGACCCCCCCAAAACATCAGCGCTTCTCAGCAATATTGACTTTCACGAGACTCAGCAATTACCGGGAGAATTTTGCCCCCAAACTGCCCCTTTCCCTCCCGGGGCCTCTGGAGCACCCAACTGTCTCACAGGGGCACAGACCCTCCCGAAGGGATCCCCTGGAGACCACCAAGTGCTGGGGAGACAGGCTCCTCGGCACCCTCAGGGGCTCCAGAGGCTGCTTCTTAAAACTCTGCAGAAAACAGAGGAGGTGATTTAACTCCCCTTTCTGATAAGCTCCCTGGCTGTCTTTTGCCCAAATACAAAGGTCCTCATTAGCTTTCACTCGGGGCTTTGAACTCCACACAAAACCCTTCCTTCCCCTAACTGCCCGCTGGAGCTGGCGCTGGGGCCCCGCCAGGCCAGCCTGTCAGCATTTCCTTTGTTGTCTATTTTTAAGGTGTTTATAATGGAGCCTTTTTTCTCTCCAAGCTCACCCCGCATAGGTGAAATCTCAGTATGGGAGGATGTTTTGCACTTTCCCAAACACCACCAGGCTCGTTTTTTTAATGCCTGAGAGTACACTAAGTTACTTTCGAGTACAGCCCATTTTTAGCACTTTTTGGAGGGCCTAGGTCAATCAGGAACGATGCAAGTGCCCCCACATACTAGCCAGGCAATCGGCAAAGCCCAAGAACAACGGGGAATGATGCCCATTTCTCCCATGGCCCCTACCCACCCACAAGCTGCGGTCCACAAAATTATAGGCAAGTTAAACAATTTCGATGCAAAATGCTTTTGTCCCTCAGAATCAATATTTCAGCTGTCCTATGGGTCCCAGACTAGCCCCCAAAATTTGATTTAGTCCCTAAAGTTGCTGGTCTTCCACCCTAATGATGAGAGGCCCAGGACCGGGCCACCTCGAGGAAGAAGGGGACCCAGAGAGCATGTTCCCTCCTCCCCTCTGGACAAGGCGGGCATCCAGGGAAACTGCAGAGGGGGACATTTGTCTTCAGTGAGTGTCCCCCCTGCCACCTCCAGGCCCCTCTCTCCTTGGGTGCCAGATCCTGAACTCCAGTTCCAAAGCCCACGCTATAGTACGCTCTCCCTAGAGGATAGGGTCAGATGCCCGCCCCTTACTCTCGGCCCACACTGATCTCTGCTCCCTGTGCCCAAGCACTGGGCCCTGCCTGCTCAGTGCAGCTAGGAATCCTGTCCCCTGGCCGAGCATCCTTGCAGGAGGGATGCAGCAGGGAGCCAAGAGCAGCCTGGCCCTGCCACGCCTGGCCGTGCAACAGCAGACAGGTCACTTCACCCCGCAACACTGCCTCCCTTATCAAGTGAAGGCATCGGGGCCCTAGACCATCTCATACAGTCTCCTGTGCAGTCGTGTGCATTTTTTTTTAATTATTAACCTACATGAATATCCACCCGGTAGACTTTCAGGCAGCACCAAAAGACCCGATAAAAACTTACCTGGACAGTTTAGAAGAAGGTAAACCTTCTCTCACCACACATACTCTGAAAGCTCAAGTT
The DNA here is from genome assembly GCF_020740605.2 of Lemur catta. Taxonomy (NCBI): domain Eukaryota; kingdom Metazoa; phylum Chordata; class Mammalia; order Primates; family Lemuridae; genus Lemur; species Lemur catta. The sequence continues at coordinate 5,222,936 of NC_059131.1, forward strand.
TTCCTGATGCCAAAGCCTCCTCAGCAGAAGAGGCAAAAGTTGAGTTTACAAACCGTGTGCTGGGGAAGCCGGGACCTCCTGTGTTCTGGGAGCCCCCAGGTCGTTGAGCCCCGTGTCCGCACACAGCTGGGGAAGCAGGCCTCTCCACGGCCCGTCTGTGATCAATATCATCTACATGATCAATACGGATCGCCACAGTTAAGGACTCTCAAATGTCACACAGTTTGGCCACTACCAGCCAATGCCCTTGAATTCCCTGTGTATCATATTATCTCTGTTCTCTCATGGAACTCCCGCATTGTGTGCAAAGGGATGCAATTTCTACAGTACCTCCAAGAGAACACTGGGAATTCACAATGTTTTTTCTAGACTTGCACCTACCATATTTTAGGCCAACTCAGGATGGCGAGGAAGATGATGGTCCACAATACAATTAAATTCTTTACTTTATATAACAGGTTTGCTCTAGGCTCACTTGGAATAGAAAGGTGTCTACAGTGTGTGCTTAATACATTCTGGGATCATAAGTGAATCATTTATATACAGGCAGCTTTTCCACAACTCATTATTCCACGAAGCAAATGTTCCTACAAGGATAATGGAGCATAATTCAAAGAGTAGCCCGGACTCACTGAACACGCTTGCCAGAGAGAAAAGCAGACAGCCCACGGCAGCCACGTCACTGCACCAGTGGAGTGTGACCTGCCCATGGAGCTAAGCACATACAAGCCTTAGAACGCTGCGAGTTGCACCAGCATCCGCGACAGAGGTGACTCTCCAGGCGGTGGACTGTTTAGGCTTCTTGCTTCCTTCTGCTGCTGTCCCTCCCCCGGCCCAACTGGCTGGAAGAAAAGGGAACATGCAAAACCGTTGGAGTTGTGAGGAAAGACACTACAGCCATGCACCAATCTGCTGTTTGGAATTCACTCGCCCGTCCTGTGCCGAGCTGTAGAAAATATCCCTCCACCAGCACTTGCTCACCACGTGGCTCTGGCCCAACACGAGGCTGGGCACTAGGGAGTCAGAATGTCTAACGTGTGGTTTCTGTCACTGTCACCCAAAGGCAGGTAATTTATTCAGTTCAGTGGTTCTCAACCAGGGGCAGTTTTGGCCCGGAAGGGATACTTGGTAATGTCCGGAGACGTTTCTGGAGGCCACAGTGGGAAGGGATGCTACTGGCACCCAGTGGGTGGAGGCCAGGGATGCTGCTAAGCATCCTGTGAGGCAGAAGACAGCCCCTCCGCAAGGGTAAGAACCTGTGCTCTGGGCGAGGAGGGGAGGAACGTGGACTCAGCTGGGGCCGACGGGCACAGTGTCCCGCACCCTGTAACTAGGCATCAACTAGGCCACCACGAAGTTCAGGGATAGGGAGGCCATTAGGGTGGCTGTAGCTACACACCTCATTTCTGGGCCTCAGTTTCCCCTTCTCTAAAATAAGAGTCTTTAAGCTTGTGCCTACGAAGGACCCTGGGTGGGGCTGTTTTTGCCCCTTCCTCTCTTAGACATAAAAAAATCTCCTTCTACTCACACCGTTTTAAATTAGGAATATTTGGTGGTGTGATCGTGTATGTTTAAAACCAAACAGAAATTTCCTGTTCCCCGGCACAAAATAAAATTCAAGTTTATAAAAGGGCCTTTAAAATCTCATAATCAAGCCCATTAGCCAAGCAAAATGCTCCACTTTGATTTCGTGGTGTTTAGCTTTCTTTTCTTAGCACCACTTCATTAGTGCGCTTTTAATGGATCTTCTCCAGCCTGCTTCTTGAAATTGCTGAAAAAGAAAACATACGATTTTAAAGCACAAGATACAAGAGAAATATCCCTTCCCCTTTAAACATGGAGGCTGGGAGAGAGCAGAGTGTGGGAGATGCATGGGAACCCAGCTAGCTCGGCCCGGCCCGACCAGGTCCGACCGGAGCTTTGGAATCTTCTGCTGCATTTTTGCTCACTGGCCTCATTGCCAGTGGGCGCACTAATTTCCAGCTCTTTGCTGCTCCAGCGGACCAGATTTTCTTGATTAATAACAAAAGGTTTTGTTGGGATCAGAGCTGTTTCCCACCATCTCTATGCAAACCCCGGCAACACAAACTGTGAACATTAACATTTCAAGGCGCTTCCTATTAAGGATGGCAAGAAAAGCCCCTCTTGGTGGGTAAAATCCATTTTGTCCTCTCTTGTGACATCTGTTCTAACTTTTAAAGCAGAAAGGAAACTAGATAATGCCAGAGAGTCCTTTGATTTACAGTACTTGCCCTTCGGATGCCGCCGTGCTCTCTGAAAGCCCGCAGCCTTTCCTTTCTGGGCGTGCACGGCACAGACGTGAGAATCTGCAAATTCCCTTCGCACCGGAGAACTCCAGAAGTAATTCTTAACTTGTCGTTCAAACTTTTAATTGTCTTTTTCATGATTGCTTAATTACATTTTCAATTACTTCTAAACCTCACAAAACTGAGCCTCTTAAACTTCAATTTTTAAAAACACAAAATTTTGATGTTTATTGCTACATATGCTATTGCATTTCATCTCTAATTCCCCCCAAAGCTACTTTTGCTTTAGTGGAATGAGGAAATCGAAGCACATTCGGTCAGGCAAGTGAAATACATACACAAATATGGAGGAAATCCTGCAAGGGATAGAATAAAAAAGACAAGAAGAGAAGCCCTGCTGAGGCCCTGTCTCCTCCTACCATCTGTGCTGCAAGCTCTGGGGTCCCTTACATTGGTCATCCCTAAAACAAAGCTGCAGGCAGATTCCAGCCGGTTTTCCATTCACTATTCATTCAGGGGTCCATCCGCTCCATATGCATTCAGCCAACTGCTGTGTTAAATCAGGGCCTTCTCCCAGAATTGACATGGTAATGAAGTCATGGTGTTGCTCAGTGAAAAGACCGCCATAGGTATGCCCCTCTCTGACAAATCCACCCTTTCACCCCATTGAGGCCTGAAAATTATCTCATAACATCCCAACATCTGTGCGCAGGGTCCTGCCTTTTGGAGCTGGGCATGTTTATCCCCGGCCGCGCTCACGTGGGGGGGGGGCAGGCCGGGTCCAGCCACTCCTGGGCGGCAGCCCACCAGCCCCAGGCCCCCTCCCGCTGCTTCCCACAGCCTTTGTACTCCCAGAGCCGCTTGGCCCAGAAATGCTGATGCCTGGATGCTGCGCACCAGGAATTTTTGTTTGATCATTTTCAGGTGTTAAAGGTGGACCGCAAAGCTAAACTATTTCATGTACACTTACTGTCAGAAAACCTTGTAATTAATCAAGCAAGGAAAGCCAGACAAAAATGTGAGGTGGGGGCAGGGGCAAAACTGGGAGGGAGAAGTTAGGTAATGAATTTTGCTCAGACTCTAGCAAATGGCATTTGCTCAGCTAATAAGTGTATTTGAACTATATTTAAACTGGTCCAGGTCAATAAAATGCTTCTAAGGGGAAGCAGGAGGGTCGGGGGGACTTACAGAAGGGCTACACCATCTGCAACTTATATGTGTTCTGCCCCAATACAATGATTTCATTTAATTTGATTTGACATTTAAGAGCCCTTTTTGGAAAAAAAAATGAGTATTTCTATATTCTATTTGCTATAACCTCACCTGATTCTGCACACAGCTGAGAAGAATAAATGTCACATTCACCGCATTGCAAACAGTTGTGGGTCATCCTGGAGAGGTGGTTACCATGGCGTGGGGGGGTACACAAGCGGCCTCCCGTGAGTGCTCCCAGAGTGCACGTGCCAGCCGATTCGGGCTCTGAGCGCTCAGGCTTGTTTTGTTTTCTTTCTCCATGTCCAAATTCAAGTGACGGTTTGGATAAAGTGTTCGTGACTGCATATGAGATGCATTTCTGGCCAACAGCCGGGATGCACAGAGAGCTCTTTCATTCAGGCGTCCAGGAAGCCCTGCTTCCACGGCAGGGAACAGAGAGACAGGCCAGCATGACCCGAGCAGTTTTCCAGTGCTCCTTTCCCTCTTCCAACACCTTTCAAAAGCTTTTGGGTCAAGACTGAGCTGTTCTGAAATCACAAGACCTGGAAATGCATCTCCAGCAGATATTTTTCCATAAGTCATCCCAGAAAAAGGAGCCCTCTACCTGCTGGCCTCCAGCAAGTGCAGAAAGGGTGAAAAAAGCAGGAGATGGAGGTGTCAGTGGTGATTTCACCTCTCAGGGGCCTCGCCCAGGAGCACAGTGGTACCTCAGAAATGCCTCCTAAGGGGGTCCTCTCCTGTATTAGTCAGAGTTCTCCAGAGAAGCACAATCAATAGGATGTACAGGGGTCCATGAGAGGAGATTTATTCCGGGAATTGGCTCACAAGACTACGGAGGCTGGGAAGTGCCCCATCTGCAAGCTAGAGAGCCAGGAGGGCCAGGACGCAATTCAATCCAAGCCCAAAGGGCTGAGAACCAGGGGCACCCTGGTGCCACTCCCAGTCTGAGGCCAAAGGCATGAGAATGGGGTGTGGGAGTGCCAGGTAAGTCCAGGGGTGGGGAACCTTTTCATGTAGGAAGCCACATTAATTTAGCTGTAATCAAACTTCAATTAGATACACTTAAAAATTTACATTATTTTGTAAAAATCTACTATGTACTTAATAATTTCAAAAAAATGAAAATTATTTAATTTTAAAGTTAAATAATCTTTTAATGACTTTATTGTATCTGCTTTTTGTTGGAAAGCATTTGAATATTTGGTTGCTGCATGGAGGTCCCCAGTTTCAGTTGATCCTCTAGACGGGTGTCAGTCATTTGTGACCTTAAGGGTGTCTTGATTTGGGTGAGGTAGGAGAATGTAGATTTGCAGCAATTAGTGGTTGAAAAGCAAAATAGCATTTTTCAGGCACGTTACCAAAGGCTTGGGTATTTTACTGCATTTTTCCACATTTCAATTGGATCTTTCTGAGCATCAAACAATGACTTTAAAATGTCATCTACTGAGAGCTCAATCAATTCCATTTGTAGTTCTTTAGGTGCCTTGGTGATATTAACTAGGTGAGGATGAAATGCTAATTTGAGTGTGATGTTATGATTCTCAAAGTCAGTGAACCTTCATTGTATTCTCCAATTAATAGGTCTGTAACAGCTGCGTATTCTTCAAATGATTTGCATATATCATCCTGGTCACCAATGACCTTTGCTAACTGGGGAAAGTGTTCATCTAAAATTTCTTTTTGAAGAAGAAATGTTTTGAAAAAAGATAGCATTTTTCAAAATGCTTGGATCTTTTGCCACATATCACATACAGACTTAGTTTCACCTTGCAAAGAAATATTCAAGTCATTTTGCTTTAACATGATGTCAGATAGAAATGCTGCATTCCTATAGAAATCTTCTTTCAATAATTCACATTGCTAATTCTGTTCTTCATATAAGGTAACTATCTGTTCTCACAGATAAAATTTTGGCTAACACTTGTCCCTGGGATAGCCAATGCACTTTAGAATGATACAACAAATCCACACTGAATACTTCATCATTCAACTTTACCATGTTACAAAACTCATGTCATGTTGCATTTGCACAAATATAGTTAACAATACTTATAACTTATTGCAAAGTGTCTATTAAAATAGTAGCTTTAGCATAGAGATTTTGCTAATGCAAGATACAATGAAAAGAAATGAGAGCATCTGGATCTGTTAATACTTTCTTTATCTGTGCAATAAACCCTTCGTGTTTTCCTATCATGGAAGGTGCACCGTCTGTACATACACTCACTAAATTTACCAAATTCAGTCCAACATCATGACATTTATCTTGAAAGTTATTGAAGATATCTATTCCTCATTCATGTTCCATTCATAAGAGTACCCAAAGTGAGTAACTCTTCGTAGCAAAGAAAATCTTTTGTTATGACACCAATGAAGTAAAAAACCTACACGGAGTCAGTAGTATCAGTTGATTCATCCAAAGCAACTGCATAGTATATATTTTCCTTTTGAAGTATTGCATGAAGTGGTGCTGTTAAGTTGAAGGCTAATTCATGCTGCCAAACAGTTATGGTTCTCCTTGAAAGAGGCAATTGTTTGTACTTTGAAACATTATCAGGGTCTAAGCATCCTACAACTTCAACAATCCATTCTTTCACAATTTCTACATCACTGAATGGCTTCCCTTTTTTCCCAAGTATATAAGCTACTTTGTAAGTTGCTTCAGTGGCATTATTTCCAGGTCTTATTGCTGCTTGAAAGAATTTTCTTTGCTTTTGCTTTTCATCTTTTAATTTTTGCAATACGACCTTTCATGTCTCTCTCTCTAATTTAAAATATTTGTAGTCCTTAGGAGAGTTATAACACTGATGAGCAATAAATTTCTTTAATGTTGATATTGCAGTATCACAAAGCAAGCAAATCATCTTATCTTTAGCAGAAACAAGATAATACTGCAATTCCCAATCTTTATTAAAACATGTTTTCTTCCTTCAGTGTTCTTTTGGTCTTCTTTGATATGATGGCCTGTTAAGCAGACAGAATTAAAACATACTGTCAATCTGTGCAACTATTCACAAATTCCACTTCAAACAGAAAAACTGTACAATGTTGTCAAAAGCTAATAACAGACTGGCATAATCAACCCCCATAAACTCTTGCCAACCAGCCTCATGCCATAGTGTTGCCAGTCAGGTGGGGGAATTTAGAACTAAGTCATGAGTGTAGCAGCTGTCAATTTAGCCCTTATGGCTTATTAATGTTCTAATTGTGCCAGTCAATCTGGGAGGATTATCTCATTGAAACTTATTTTATTTTTTGGTATTTTAAAGATGAACAAAAATGTATTAATAAAACTAAAAGGATTTGTTCTGTAAAATTTGGATTCAGTCCAAAGGCCACACTTAAGGACCTAGAAGGCCACAGGTTCCCCACCCCCAGGTAAGTCCCAGAGTTCAAAGACCTACAAACCAGGAGCTCCAATGTCCAAGGGCAGGAGAAGATAGGTGTCCCAGCTCAAGAAGAAAGAGAAAATTCTCCTTTCCTCCACCTTTTTGTTCTGTCTGGGCCTTCAGTGGATTCAGTGATGCCCACACTGGTGGGTACCGATCTTCTGTACTCAGTCTACTGAATCAAATGCTCATGCCTTCCAGAAACACCCTCGGGGACACCCCCAGAAATAATGTTTTACAAGCTACCTGGGCATCCCTCAGCCCAGTCAACACACAAAATTAACCATCGTGCCATCTCTCTCCCCCCGTCACGACCGAGGCTTGAGCCTTAGCACCGCCACCCCCCCCCCAAGTAACTGCAGCTTCCTCCTAACTCCCAACTCACCCTCCACCCAGCAGCTCAGTGAGGCTTCTAACACAGTACTCTGTAGACGTGGCTACACGCTGTTTACTAATGGGGTTGAACCCCAGAGTCTGAGGTCGTTGTCTGGGGTGCAGCCTGCACCAAGAACCAGGGTTCTGGGGCACAGATCTGTCTACTGTGCTTCCCGCGCTGCAAAGCCCTCCAGAGACTTCCTGCTGCAGCACCGCCCGTGTGCCAGCCCTGCCTCGTCAGAGACCCCCCACCCCTCTGGTCTCACCTCCCCACCCTGCCCTCCTCTGCAGAGTGTTCGGAACACGCACCCTGTCCCGGCCCTGCGCTGTCAGGGGCCGCACTCCAGCCTGCATTTGGCTGAGCTCTACCCCACAGGGCTGCAGGTCAGCTATGGATTGAGTTGTTTTCCCCAAAAAGTCGTATGTTGAAGTCTTAACCCCCAGGACCTCAGAGTAGGACCTTATTTGGGGATGGGGTTTTCACAGAGGTAATCAAGTTAAGGCAAGGTCCTTAGGGTGGACCCTAATCCAACATGACTGGTATCCTTATAAGAAGAGGAGATTTGGACACAGGTGCACATAGCGGGAGGTGAAACAAGGAGACACAGGGGCAGACGGCCATCTACATAGCAAGGAGAGAAGCCCAGAACAGATTCTGCTTCACAACCCTCAGAAGAAAACCTACCCTGCCAACACTTTGATTTCAGACTTCCAGCCTCCAGAACAAAGAGACAATAAATTCCTGTTGTTCAAGTGACGCAATTTGTGGCACTTGGCTACAGTGGCCCTAGCAAACTGACACAGGGTCTGTAGGGCCAGAGGGATCTGCCCACAGGGAGCCCATGCCCGAGCCTCTGACCCGTTCCCTGGGTGCTTGGGAGCACAGAAATCCATGCCCAAAGGGCCTGGCCCCGTGTGCAGCACCTGAGCAGTCCTCTTCCCTGGGTGGGACCTTCCAGGGGGACCACGCCGCAAGCCTGAGGGCCAGCTCCTGCAGGAGCATGGGGAAGGAGCTCAGGTTTGAGGGCCAGGGTGTCCACGGGCCACCCGAAAAGACCCTCCTCGATGGCACACAGGCCCAGAGGCAGGAGGGGCAGGGGGAGACTCTAGACCAGGGACCACCACTGTCCACCTGCCCTGGGCCCCACAAACACCAGGGTGTCCCCCTTCCAACCTGGCTCCGTCACAGCTGTGTCATTCCTCATGGCAACAGCATCAGGGGCAGGGAGGGGGCAGACAATGCGAGTCCTTGCTGTGTCCCCTTCTTGTCCCAGGATAACGAGAAGCTGTGGATCCGGAATAGTATCCTTGTTCCTGGATTTTCCCAACCGTCTCTCTCCCCAGGCTTGTTTCCTAATCAAGACTTGGCTGTCATGCCACAGCCTCGGGCAGCAACCCTTTCTGCAAGCCCTGGGTTCCAACGCTGGTTCCAGGCTCCTAGCGGAGGCCCCCAAAACACTGCCCATTGAGTCGGCAAGCGTGGCTGACCCGTCTCCTCAGCGTGTGACCCAGGCCCAGGAGGGGCCACCCACACAGAGCGGCGGCTGGGAGTCGAGGTGCCAGGAAACCACAGGCCTGTGCAGGCGGTGCTGCTTGGGGTGGGCCGGCTCCTCTCCCAGGCTCCACCTGGGCCCAGACAGCACGGCCTGACGAGGCCAGGCAGGGCGCGGGCCACCTGCAGACTCCACCGCTCCTCCCGGGCCAGGGCGAGCGCTGCCAGCCGGCATGTCACTCACGGGCAAGAGCCTTCCTCAGCAGCGGCCTCTCCTCCCCGAGCATAACCCGCAGCCGCACCTGCCTCAACGCAGCCCGGAGGCGCCACAGAAGCAACAACCCACGGAACAGAACCACGGAGATATGTGCCAGGCCCCCACGGCTGCTGCTTCCCTGGGGCGTGGGCGCAGGGCAGCCGCCCCAGAGCTGCCCACCTGGCGCGCGGCCGGGGCCTTCGCCACGGCAGCGGCGGCTCAGCACCTCTGGCCTTCTGCGAGGACGCTTCCCCGGCCCCTCCCGCAGCCCAGCCTGGTGCAAGGACCCCAGCCCTTCCTCGGGACCTCACTGCCAAGTAGCCCCCGTCGCACACCCACTTTCACCAGCTGAAGTCACGGCCGGCCCAGGGGAGCCGGTCGCCCACGGCGTCCACTGCACCCCCGGCAACCCAGGCAGGGGCTCCTCAGGCCTCGGGGCCAACGGTCCAAACAGTCCCAAGTTCCTCAGTGTTCTTACCAGACACTGACTTTTTAAAATAAAAAACAACCAGCCTGGGTCCTGCCTAGAGTCCCCGAGAAGCCTCTTGGGGACACATTTGCCCTCCGGGGCCCAGGGGGCCTTGTCTCTCCTGAGTCCCTCCTCTCAGGTGTGCTGGGCAGTCCTGGCCCCGAGACCGCCGGCCACGAGCAGCCTGTTACTCTCCCCGGCAGTCGAGGTGGCCTTTGTCATTCCCCGAGTGACGCTGGCTGTGAGGAGTGGGCCCAGCCAGCGCGTGCGAGGGGAGCGTGGGGGAGACAGCCCCGCGTGCTTTCCTGACACCTCCGGCCCCAAAGAAGAAACTGACGCTGACCTTCATCTCACACATGCCCTTCAGGGTCCCAAATCCTCTCCGGTGATACATCAGCCGCCTCCTGAAGTCCTGTTTCCAAAGATGGCCCCACGGTCCCCTTTGTGGGATCAGCGTGTGAAGCGGGACTTTGTCCCTGCTCCCATCAAGGGGGGTCCACCCGCACCCCAAATCTGGGCCGGCCCGTGGCTACTGCGGCTGGTCCAGTCGGGCAGAACTGAGGCAGTGTGACAGGCAGCCCCTCCTTCGCCCTCTGGGAAGATGCGTGCCAGGCGAAGACACTCAGGGTGGACTGACGGGGTGAGGAGAGAGTCCCTGGGGGCGGGAGGCCACGTGGGGGCCGAGGGGAAGGCCCTGCCAGCAGCGGCTGCTGTTTCGGGCCATCGTGTTTCAGGGCACTCTGTCACTCTGTTATACGGCAGTAGATCATTTAACCATCCCAGCAGGCCTGAAACAGATCTAGGATTCTAGGTTACCAGTGTTTGTCTGGTTTCTGCTTTCTCCATGTTATGACCTTCGTACGTCACTGCTCACGGCTTCTCCAGACGTCCAGCTTATGACAGCCAGTCTGTGCACTGTAGTCTCATTACAAAAGCTATTATCTTCCTTAAATATTCCAGAACAGTGAAACTAAAAATATTATCAGTAGTCTTTCCACAGCATTCAACTTCCTATTTCTTTGACCTGAGTTTAAAGGAAAAAAATTATATATGTTATATACATTTATATTTGTATATTTCATATATATATTACACACACACACATACAGATCATTCTGAAGATCTACCTTTTGGGAAAATGTCACATAATCATCAGTTTCCTTCTTTCTGTCAATAAGCCCCCACCTGGGCATTGGGTGCCTCAGGACTCCCCCCACTCACTCCCCTCGTCCTCCTCACCGGGGGTCTCAGGCTTTCCTGGTGGTTCCTCCTTCCTACCCAGCGTTACCGGTTGTTTGACAGCACAAGTCACTTACCTCTTATTCAATCAAACCCCACAGCCGTCAACCAGCATTTGCTGAGGGGGCTCTGCCCTGCACGGTAGGCGCCCTCCGGAGACCCCCCGGCCCGTCCTCCCCCTCCCTGTCCAGCCACAAGACTGCCCGTTCCGACCTTCTCGGTCTCCCGAAGTCCCCCCCTGCACTCCCAGGTGGGACCACCTTTCCACTCTGCCCTGGCCCAGCACCAGCAGCCAAGCAGAGACCAGCAGTCACTGGACCCCCTCTGCGGTACACAGAGGAGGGGACACATCTGTGGCCAGTTACCTTTTTGAAACTCATGGTTTATTAATACTCAGCAAAACCTTTTTAGCACAGTCATGCTACTTTAATCATTGGATGGATGCCCCTCCCTGACCACATACTAGGAAAACCATGCAAGGCATAAATAAATAAAGCACAGTACCCGACCTTGAAGAGCTCACCTTCTGGACGTGCCACGGGGACCTGTACCAGGCAGGCCACCGGGACAGGACAGAGGGGAGCACAGGTGCAGTGGGGGCGTGGGGGAGACCTGGGAGGGGCAGCTAGCCTACCCGTGACGGACACATGTGAGCAGGCCCTTGAAGGAGATTTGCCAGGTAGAGAAGGGGGAAGGGGCTGCAGGCAGCGGCACTGGGGGACCCAGAAGCGGGAAGCCTTTGTCTGGAGGAGACAGGAAAGGCCTGGAACAGTGGACTGAGGGTGGGCTGCGTGGGGCTGATTTCCCTGAGCGCGTCTATTCCTTAACCCCGGCACTGAACCTGTGCTAAGTGATGCTGGCAGCTAAGGGCACAGCGGGGCAGCCCGAGGGCCAGGGGGAGGGTTTGAGAGCTGTGAGGCCTTCAAGGTAGAATTTAAGGGAGTGTCAAAAAGCTCAGTGACCAAGATACATATTTTAAAGTGTTCACAACTATGGTTATTAGGGTACTTGTCTTAACCAATAATCTCCTTTACTTTATTTCTAGGGAAAATGAGAGAAAGAAAAAGTTCTTTTGTATCAAAATCTCATTCATTCCTATCTGGGTAAATTCTTCTGCCTATAAATTTCCTTCCACCTTTTGGAAAACTGAAACATTTTTAACTGAACGCTCAGTTCGGGAGCTGGAAGCGGCCTTCACACCGAAGGCTGCACGACACCCTCTTCCTCTGTCACCTAAGGACCAGCCAGGCCCGGGCGGAAGTGTGCGCGTCCTGCCGGAAGCTGCAGTGCCGGGCAGGAAGCCGCGATGACGAGGGGCGCTGGGCCTCCACCGCTCCCTGAATAAACCTGGCTTATCAAAGGAAGGTGAGTGGGGATGAATCTGGTCATTAATGGCACTTTCGTAGATTTCAAAGGAAAAGGGAGGAGGCAACTTGAACACCCCAGGACTTCCCTTAAAAGCACAGCCAGAAACGGCCAAGCAGCCACTGGGCAGGTCCCCAAGGTCAGGGCAGCGGTGCCTGTGCCCTGGTTCCCCTTTGTAACCACCCACATCGACTTGGTCAAGGTGCCTTCTCTCCTGCCATCACTGACATTTTTCAAGATAATGATCATTTCGGAAGAAGCTTCTTACTCCTGGATCCTAGCCAAGAAGTGAAATTATTTTCCGAGTTTAAGGAAGATTTTCAAATTTCTCCAATTTGAAAGGTTCCCATTTCAACTAATTTTAAACAAAACCTCCCATGAGCAACAACATATTTCAATTGTGTATTTCCATAAAAAAATGAATCAACTTGGCCCCCACCCGAGGACAGCGCAGGGAGGGAGGGGACTGCAGAAAGCACGGGAGGGGCCGCCCTGAGATCCCCTGGGGACAGGGGGAGAAAGTGCCTGTCTGCGCTCACCAGTGCTCTGGGGACCCCATGGCAGCCCACACCTGCCACACCTGCCACACCTGTGAGCTGATCTGTTTTCAGATCTCACTGCAATGTGGTCCTGCCAATTCCCACTAACTCGTTCAGGAAACTCAAGAGCTCAGTTTTCTCTGTAAGTAATGTCGCATGCATACCCTTCAGAAGAAAGGCTGGGGTATGAGCTTCCCAGTCACCGTTCAACCTGGCCTCTTCGCTTCACGGCCGAGTTGGTTTTCTTTCAATCTATTAGGAATAGTGACACGGGCCAAAACTGCCTGGAGATGTGGCATTACAAGGACTGCCCTGCCACTTTGCTTTCCTTGGGTTGAAGGAGCGCTGGGCGGTTTGGTTCAGAGAAGGACGTGAGCAGGCTAACACCTTGCATAATCCTTGGCGACCCCTTGGAGATGTGCATACATCACCCCTGACCTTTCCCTCAATTAAATAACCTCTATTTCCTTAATCTTTCTTCAAAAGGATCATTAACTCAGCAAGTGGGGAAAACATGTTCATAGCATTCAAGAAGGCAAGGCAGGAGCTGGCTCCCTCTTTAGTGGTGAAAGATGCTGCAAGACTTGTGGGCAGGGCTGTTTTATAGGTGGAAGGAGGAGCTAAACATTAACATTTTCATTTTAGTGCAAATTTCAGTGGCACAATCGCTCCTGGGACAATTCTCCACTTCCTGATCAACCACTAACTAGCTCTGAAAACATTAGTTTTCATTAGATGATAAATCAGAAATTTCAAGGCATATTAGGCATGCTACCCAGGAATAAACTTCTTAAAGAGTGACATTAAAACTAATGAAAAGGAAAATGTGCTTCCCCCTCCCTTTTGAAACATTCAAAACTAAGAATAGCGATGATAGGGTATTTCCGAAAGCGCAGTGCCTCTGGGCAACACCACAGCAGAAGGTACCTACAAAAGCTCAGTCATCCTGACAATTCCCACGGTACTTGTGTCCCTGGCAGGTTGCGTTTCTGTCTTGCCTTGGGAAAGGAGTAAGAAAAGAGCCAGAATGAAAAATTGACTTTTACATCCTTTGCTCCTACGAAGTTAATCGACTAACGCAACAAGGCACCAGCTCATGCTGGCATATTTCTCTCCTGCTTCTTGGGCGCCGCCAGTTCAGAGTGGCCGTGTGCTCCACCATGCCCGGCCCCTCTGTTGGCCAAAGGCACATGTGCCAGCAAATCTGGTGGCCAAGCTCTGGCTTTCTCAAGGCCAACATAATAAGTCAATCCAAATGTGACATCCATCTTCACTCTAGAGAAAGGGGTGTGTAAGCTCAGGTCTTCCTGTTTCTTATGATGTCATGCATGCCTATGAATCGGTTATGTGTCTTTTATTCACTGTCATTGCATTTCTGATGAGAATAACTTCATTCATTCAATGAATGGGGACTAGAACCTCCATATGTTTGTCCCGGTGCAAGGTGCTGGGAAACAACAGTGAACAGGAGACACTGAGTGGTCAAAAGGAAGCAGAAATATCCACAAACGGGTGCCAAACACCAGCCCTGAGCTCGCCCCTGCGTGTTCTTCATGCCCTGCCAGGAGGCGGTACAAGCAGGGTACGGCCGGAAGGAGCAAGTGGCCCCTTCTAAGTGGAAGGCCGAGCCACAGAAGGCCTCGTACGCTCAAGTCTTACGTGAGAGAACCGCCAGGCTAGACTAAGGCTGGGGACACACCGGGGACTGTGAAGGGTGAGATACCCTGACCCGTCTGCTGCGAGGTCAGGCTGCAGAGGTGAGGCAGGGGTGAGGAGCAGCTGTCCGAAAGAGCTGGCGACCACCAAGGGTGCAAAGCTCACAGCTGAGTCTTTGAAAAACTGCTCTAGTGGCAGATGGAGAAGAGCATAGGAAAGAGCTGCCGCGTGACTTGCTCACTGTTCCTCAGGAGCAGCGCACAGTGCCAGGCAGAGCAGGGAGAGGAAACCGCCTTGGCAATGGCCCCTACTCTGGTTAAATCCATTCCGTGAGAGGGGTCGGCCACAGGGAGACCCCGGGAGGAGGTCCAGGGGAAGGGGAAAGATTTCCTTTCCTGGAGACATGCAGAATGTGAATCCGATTCACAGCTACTCACAAATCATCGGCTCTATCATGGTCACTGCAGGGACAAGAGATGAAGGAACGCGTCTGATCTCCAAGGCATCGCTGCGGTCTGGTCGGGAAGGTGCAAGACTCCACAGGTGACTCTGACATGGAACAAAAGGTAACAGCAACAGGATGGGGACTGGGTAAGGATGCACTTGTCTGAGGGCAACAAGGAAGACCTGTGGAAAAGGAAAATAAAGACCAAGAGGAAGCCCCAGGGGCAGAAAGATGGAGGAGGCACCCAGGGCCCGTGAGCACATGGGGACAGGCAGGGAACCAATGGATCCTGTGGACCTGGGAGGTGATACCCGGCTCGGGGCTCCGAGCAAGACCTGCAGTCGGGGTGCAGAAGTCCGACCTACGCTCTTCCGTGGGAGCTGCTGAAGTGCTGGGACCAGGACAAGGCAGGAGTCCAGCTCACCAGAAGAAACTACTCTGGCCGCATTTGTGCGGAGGAGACTGGCCTGCAGGCAGCAGGAGCTCCGCAACGCACAACTGTGGTCTCACCGTGACCACAGGGCTGCTGACTGCCAACCCTTAGGTCTAATTCTACTTACCCCTAACTGCAGGGCTGCAAAAGTCACTCTATAAATGGTGCACACAGATAGTGGTGACACAACAGGGAACCGTCAGCTCCAGTCACTGACTGTGATGACAATTTTGCATGATGTTTATGCTCGGTTGCAACACGTCACTAAAAATTCTTCACAATTCCGTGCGATGTGTGTGCCGTGCTGCACTCACCCAGATTTGTCTCTCCACGTGGCATGTGCTACAGTGAATGGAAATTTCCCCTTTGCCCAAGAACTGGGCAAAAACTGAAGAAAAAAAGGAGCCATGTACCCCAAATTCTAAAAAAAACCTCCAACACTTGGGGTTAGAAGTTTTCTCCAAACTCCTTCACCCCTTCCCACTCCCAACCCCCAGAAGCCTCTGGAAGAAGAGGAGGGTCCATGTCAGCCCTGGTGGGCAGGGTGCTCCTGGGGAGGCCCCCCCTCGCCCCCAGGATGAGCAGCTCCGAGGGCATCGGTATCGCTGCTGGGGACCAGGCGGCCCGGCCGGCGGGGAGGGGCAGGCGCCCCCTCGTCAGCGCTCGGCCCGTCCTCTCCTCACTGCAGACCTGTGTTTCTCAACTGCAATTTCAAAAACAGCACAAAGTGGCCTTTAAGGCTTCTTTTTGGCAATAACATTTCATGAGTCTGTGAACATGACAAATTCAATGTCCTAGTCCGATAAACAACAAGCGTCACCCCTAGAATGCTGGACAGCGTCCACCCCTCAGGTCCTGGACTTTCACCTGCACCTCCTGCTGCCAATCAGGCCTTGTTGGTGTCATCTCCTAATTCAGTCAGGTGCCGCTCCAGGCCCCCGGGACCAGGCAGGGGCCCACCGGCCTTTAGCTGGAGCCCAGATGGACACACAGCCCCCTCTTCTTCCGGAGGCTGGCTCTGGCCTTGTCCCAGTGGGCTGGTCGACATTTGATATCAAGCTATGGGTAACAGACTCTATTTCCTCTGAGTGTGCCTCCAGGACACAATGTCACCATCGGTGGCTCTGGCACGCCTATGCTGACGTCTGAGTGCCCAGGAGAAGGCTGCCAGAGGGGCTGGACGGACCTTTGCCCACCTTCCCATCTGGGGCCCAGGGCTCCCGCACTCCGCCCAGCAACACAGTCCCCTGGAGGTTTTGTCAGAGCCGCTCAGCAGCCCAGGCTGGGCCTGAGACTTTGCATTGATGACGAGTTTCCAGGTGATGCTGAAGTGCTGGACCACACTCGAGAACCGTGTCTCTCAAGCATCGAGAAAACAGGTAGCTCTGGCCCCTGCCATGTCTTTGATGAAAGCCCCCTGCCCCGGGCCACCGATGTCCCTCTGTTGAAGGAACTCATAGAAAACGGCAGGAGGCAGCCTGCCCAGTGTAGGCCGGGCTCTGGTGGAAGGGGCCCAGGCAGGGCATGTAGCCCAGGGGACCAGGGCAGATTTCAGAGGAAGTGACATCTGAGACCTGAAGGACAGAGAAGGCTCGGCCAGGCCACGAAGGGAGGACGAAGGGTGTTCTGGGGAGAGGGACAGGTGTGAGCAAGCACCTGCCCTTGGTTTCCTGGGGATGACAGGGACGAAGGGGTGAAGTGGCATGGGGGAGGGCCAGGGGACGGGAGTTGAGGCTGGAGAGTGATCTGGACCCACCCTGCCGGGCCTCAGGCCAGTCAAGGAGCCAGGACATCAGCCGGGTGGTGGGCTGAGCGGTGCACTGCCCGCTGTTAGCTGGTGGGGCCGGCCGCGCACAGATGGGCAGGGCCGACATCAGGCCCTGGGCCAGGGCCAGAGTGACTGCCCAGAGGGAAGAGGGACAGCCCCAGGGACCTGGGATTGAGGGGCAGGGAGGATATTGAGGAAGAAAATTTAGAGCTGGCTTTTTTTTTTTCCAGAAGCAGACTCAAAGCAGATACTGCAAGTTAAAAAATAAACAGCAAAATAAAACTCTGACCGTGTGGGTCCCACACTTTTAAAAAAGTAATCAGTTACTAACTTTCTCTTGCTCCCCACGACATCAAATAACATTGGTGTCCCTCCGCGGTGGTCCGAATCCATCTGTAGATGGCTACGCGAGTCTGTGTTCAGCTTCACACGTCCTGTGCTTCCGTGTTGGATCTACATTTGTCAGCCTTTCCTTCTCCCTGGGATCCCTCGCTCAACCATTTTCCACATCCACCTGCACTTCTCGGCACCCTACTCTCGCTGATCTGGGGGGCACTGGAAACACTGATCTCTCTTATTTTAAAACCAGAATCAGTGAATGGACTTCGATGCAGAGAATTTTTCATTACAGCCAACTTTTCCAGCGCATCTTCATTCCTTCATTCCGCGCGTGCTCTGTGCCGGGGGGCTCTTGTGTTAGAACTGGACGCGAAGGGTGAACAAGCCTTGTTTGGGGAGCTTATCATACGAGAACATTCCGAGGGCAGTAGATGCTGTTGGGGCAGGTTGGTGGGGAGAGCACCACGGAGGAAGGGCACCCAGCCCATCTGCCCTCATGGTGTACCCTGAGCCCAAGGTTAGACCTTCCCCCAAAACATCTCCACTTGCAAATCTCTATTTCTCATTCCTTACTCCCAGACTCTTAAAATACTCAGTGCAGAGTCAAGACATTTAAAAACAAAAAACAAAACCACCACAAAAAAACCCCCCAAACTCTTCCAACCTTCAAACTCCACCTTCTGACCTAAAAAGCAAAATCTTTCTAAAGCTACTTCAGCGGAAGAAAACTCCGAACTCTAAAAGGCGAGGAATCCGGCGTCTGTTCTCTACCACGTGAACACCAAATACCAAGAAACCATCCCGGACGAGGAGGCCAGCCCGAACCAGCTGCTTCAAAGAGGCTGCTCTTTCCCGAAGGCTTAACACAGTGACCCCAGAAACTCGAGGGGAAGCAGGGAGCTCCCGCGAGTTCCAAGCCCAGTGCCAGACCGGCCCTCGCCTTCACCGCAGGATTCACAGCATTAGAAGCCCATTTTCGGGGGCTGCCAAGTGTCAGCGGCTGCCCTGTCCTTTTTAAACAGCCACGCTTGCATGCAGCTGAAAAAGAAAAAGAAAAGAAGGGGAAAGTTCACTAAACTCAAAAATTTGGAATAAACTGTACCTCTCCCCGCAGATAAATAAAACTGGCGCAGCCCTAGTGGCAAAGACTTCAAACAAATGGAGCTGCTTCCTCCTTGGCTCTGTCATCTTTGAACTGAGGAGACGCGTCCATCGGCGGCTCTCCACATGGAAGCCCACGGCCCAGCGTCTCCGTTCTCCCTGGGCCACCTTTGGGCCACGGCCCCCACTGCAGCCCCAGGGGAAAGTGGCTTTTCCAGCCTGGTCCTCTTGTCCTGCAGTTTGGGAGTTTGGAGATCTGAACCCTTTTCTTTTCCTTGGCATGTTTAATTTACAATGATTGTGCTCATCAGTGTGAATGTTTACCATATGTTGGTTGTGTGGCAAAATATTCTGGCTCCCATAAAAAGTCAGGTCGCTGAGTCACGCTGAGTCAGGCAGCTAGAGAAATCTTGGGAGAGGTCGTTAGCAGCAGCTGGGGCAGGCACGGTGCCCTCGCGGCCTCCTGGGGGACACAGGAGGGGGAGGCAGGGCTGAGGGGTAGACGTCGGCGCAGTCCCCAGCTGCCGGAGCACGCGGTGCTCACGGGACAGCAGAGCCGCGCTGAGACTCCACGTACCAGAACTTCGCTTACGCTGGAGAGAACGCAGCGGTGGAGCCAGGGCAGTGAACGGGACCAGGGAAACTTGCGGACAGAAACACTATTCAATGAAAAGGAAAAGCAGAACTCAAGCACCGTCGAAACTCAAAGACTGCTTCAACTTAGTCTTCATCAGTGCTTCGTTCTCTCCAGTAGTACATGGTTTAGGTTCAAAAGTGAACAAGCGAGTTTATTTTAATGACAAATATCATGGTTTTAAATGGAATACGGGTAAGCGCAACTGGTGAAATCCTGCAGTTCTGGCAATGTCCCCCAAAGTTAGAAGCTGCCTTCGATCATGACACGGCCACTTCTAGTCACCACATGGCCACAACTAGTGATAAGCGCAAACGCCAGCACACGCCGCACACTATGGACGACTGGCTGGGGGACCGAGGCTCTCGAACCGCGTGTGCTTAAGGACCACCTGGGGAATCTCATCCAAGACGCAGGCTCCAAAGTCGCGTTTCTACCTCTGCTGTCAGCTGAGGGTCTGGGGAGTGTTGCTTACAGCCTGATCCGAGGAGTGCCCAGGAATCCTGTGGAAAATCTAAATTCCTTGGGCCTCCTCCCCACTCCACCCCAGATTCTTACGGGATAGACAGGGCAGGGCCGGGCACGGATCCACATTTTCCAGAAGCCTCTGGACCATTCTCGTCAGGTTTTCCCCAGTGGTGCTTTCAAGAACAAAACAGCCAAGTGCCACTCCCGCCTCGGAGGCTGTCAACGCCTGAGCAGACGTGGAAATGCCGTTTACGGGTTTTCTCAGTCTGCCCCACATGAGAATAACTTTCCGCACTATTTCCCCACGCTGGACTGAAAAACAGAGCCAGGAGATGAGAGAAGCAGAGGGAGCGGGATTGGCCATCGTGACTTTGCTCCCTGGCGTCTCAGGGCTCTGTGACCTCGGACATGTTGCTCTACCTCTATTTCCCGGGCCGTGGTGAGGACCGAGTGCACAGCCCCCGCCTGGCCCGGCCCCCGCCCGGCCGCTCCTCCTCCACTGTCGTCAAACTCCAGTCGCTGTGAACAGGGAGGAAATAAACGTCACTCCTCTGAGCATTATCACTCCGTGGAGGGGGCTGAGTGCGATCTCTCAAAGTGGAAATTGAAAAACTACTCAAACTGTCTGGAGAACGTCTAGATTAGCCAAATATCAGCCCTGGGCAGCCATGCACTTTAAAGAAATAGTACTTTTTTGAATAAATCCAGTCAAGGAGGCTGACCCAGAACAGTTGTTCTTTTGTGTCACACGTGTTATGCAATCGTTGCAGTATAGAGCACAGTATGACAACACACAGGTACTGCCGTCTGGCCCAAGGACGGAAGCCTGGGACACGGGCCGCAGGAGGTCCTTGAGTAACCCCTACCCCCGGGCCTGGCCCCCGCAGAGAAGTGACCATTCTGAATTTAGTGCCTCTTGCTCTCCTCACCGCTTCAGACTTTTCTACACGCTGAAACGACGAGTATCTCATGTCGCATGTTTTAACACTCCGTATACACCAGTATCGTATCACACGTACTTCTGCAACCGGTTGTTTTTCTCCCATCTTTATGTTTTTTATCTCCTTCCATTTTCCTGTGTTCCCCTCTAATCCACTCACTTTCACTGCTCCATCTTACCCCACTGGAGGAGTCTACCTAGTGTATTCATCCCCTCTCCTACAGATGTACATTTAGGCCATTTTCATAATGACAAACAAATGCAGGGGTAAACACGTGTGCATGTTTATTCGAGTGCCCGTGACTGGAATCGTGGAGGCTGGCATGGGCACATCTCCCCTCCTGCTCGGAAGGCCACCTTGCGTGCAACACGGTGGGATCGACGCCCACCAGCAGTATTTGAGAATTCCTACCGCTGCACATCCCCACCAGATTTGGCATTGCCAGACTTTTTAATTTTTGCCAAACTCGTAGGTGTGTTGCATCACTGTCAGCCACGTCCTTTCAATGGCCTATGAGGCCTTATACCAACGCCATCTGGCCGCCACAATTCTAAACCCCCACTCTACCCCACCACCCCTCTTTACCTTTATTCCTTAGTTCCTCCCTGGACTCGCCACACTCCTGCCTCACCAGCCTCCTTCACGTCCCCCGTATGCACCAGGTGCTCATGCCTTGGAAGGTCTGTGCTGGTCGTTCCCCTTCCGCAGATGCTGTTCCCTGGACGCTGTCATGGTTCTCGCCTCGCTGTCTTCAAGTCTTTGCTCAAATTCAGCCTACCAGGGCCACCTTCGTCAGAATCGCACCCCATCCTTGCTCCTAGCACTTGTCATCCCCTCCCTGCCTTACTGCCACAGCCTCGATCACCTTCTGACACCCTGTGCAATTCACTCACCAGCTGTGTTTCTTTGTCTCTCCCAACGAGGATGTAATGACCCGGTGGTGAGGGATTTTCGTCAGTTCACTGATGTTTCCTAAGTTCCTAGGAGAGTGCTTGGCACATAGTAGGTGTTCAGTAGGTACCAACTGAAAACCTGGATGGATGGATGGATGGATGGGCAGATGGCTTCAAGCCCCATTTGAGATACCATCCACACTGCCTGCAATTTCTGAGCTTGGAAAACCTGTCCTCTTTTCCAGCCTGAAGAAAGATCTGATTCCTCTTAAGCCTGTGACTTCCCCCCTTAAAACCAACTTTGTTGTTTTATTACTGACATGTTTTCATCAGATATGTTTGCATGTTCATTAACTCATGTAAACATTAATAAAAGGACTATGAAAACAGCTTCCTACATGTTTCTTCTTGCTTTCATTCGGGAATAATTAGGTGAACACAGCATATACCATACATACCGATGGGGCAATCCCCTTTACTGTGCTTCCAGATGACAATTCCTCTCTGGGAATACACCCAAATACCAGATTTCTACACCCTCTCTACTCCCAATCCATTCTGCCTTCTGAGTAATTCAGGGGTCCTCAAATAAGGCAAAGCTTTGAAGCCCTTCTCATGGTTGGACACAGTGGCCAACCATGTGCATTCTCGCCCCACATGGACACTGGTGGGAAACAGGAACCCCCCCCCCGAATCACACATGAGTGTCCTCATGGCAGCAAAGAAGACTGTATGCTGAAGGGATGGCCGGGAGCCTCTAGGCCAGGGTGATTTTCTTCCTGGCATCCTACCAGGCTGGGCCTCCAGCCTCCCTTACCTTAGGTATGGCCACATTCCGAGTTCTAACTAGGGGTTCTCAACCAGAGGGATTTTGGCTCCCCAGGGGACATCCAACAAGGTCTGGAGACATCATTGGTTGTCACAGCTGGAGGAGAAAGGAGGGTTCTACTGGAACCTAGTAAGTCTCAGAGGCCAGGGAACATCCTGGACAATGTTCCACAATACTCAGGACACCCCCCCACAACAAAACACACCATTCACAGGCTTTGTGGCTCTTTGGCCAGCTCAAGTCCCTGGTGCTGAACCCTGCACTAATAGTTCAGAGACCTGGTTCCAACCAATGGAATGTGATTGCCCTTGGCCAACGGTTGTCAGCCAATTCTGGTCTGGTCCATAAAAACCACCCCAGCGTGTTCTCCAAGCTCTTTCCTCTTCTTCAGGCTTGGTGGGAGTGAGCCCAGACATCTTGGAAGCCACATGTTGAATATGGTATGGACACTAAAATGGGAAGAGCCTGCATCCCTAAGTTGCTGCTTGGATGACAATTCTCTGCCCATCAGTTAACACCCATTTTGAACTTCGAGAAAGAAATTTCTAGCATGTTGGAGTTCTAGGTTTGTTCCATAAAGTAGCTGGCTTAGCTAACTCAATCACAGATACTTTTACATGCTTTCTTCAGTAGGTTCTCCTGTGTGGGGCTATGCTTTAGCCAGTCCCAGGAGGAGCAGACATCACCTGGGGGACATCTCGAGCAGTCAGTCCCATTTCACATGGGAGACAAACCTTCAGGGAGTATTTCCCTGGAAATCGATTTATAACTGATCCAAGCTGGTTTATGCAAAGAGAGGGAAGGGGTCCATGGGCCTGCCTACGCCTATGAGGGACTTTTGAAACTGGGACTTCTTCAGTAAGATCTCTAAAGTTTACCTCTAGCCATTCTAGTCCTATAGGACTCAAATTAGAATTTCTATACTCGACATTCTGCAAGTTTAGTTAAAGACGTCTTTTCCCACCCAGTTATTTTAACCGGTCAGAGCTTTGTAAAAATAAATACAAGTTCCTATTTCTTTACAGACTTATTAGATGTGTCAATCATAGTGATCATTTACTGAGGAGCTTGCTAGATTTAGCAGATAAAATATAGAGACATACTTACACTTAAAAATGACTCATTGCCCATCTGAAACTTAAATTTAAATAGGTGTCCTGCATTTTAGCAGACAAGCCTATTCACTGAGCACTTATATTCTCCCAGGTATTACTTGTGCGGTACCTCGAATGCTAAAAATAACACTCACTCAGAGGGAAGCACAGTTATCACCTTCACTTTCAAACCAGGCCAGAGAACGTAAAGACTGGGTACTTTCCCTGGGTCACATCCCACCTGCTGTCGTGCACCGCTAGGATCCCAAAGCAGGCTCACTCCAAACGGACTCTTCTCACCTGGTCCAGTGCACGGAAGACTGCCCGCAGGCAGGAAGTTCTCTGGGAACGTTCTGGACTTCACCATCAGCCCTTTGAACCCCACAGAAAGCATGGTCTTCTTTCCCCAAGGCCAAGCACCAGAACAAAGTAGCTGCAAAGGAACCTGAAGATGTGGTGAGAACAGTTAACAATATTTTGTTCCAAACTTTCATGTTTTAGAACTATTAGAAAATACCCATGGTAAATATTTCCTTTTTTAAAGCTAGCATTTCTCCTGAAGATAATTACATGGATGTCATACACTTTCAGAAAATCTTAGGAGGTAACTCAGTGCAAAGATTAGGAACACAGACTTTGAAGTGAGACAGGCATGTGCTAGGACTCTGATTCCATCGTCTCCTGGCTCTACCTGGGCACCCTTCTTATTAGCAGTTTGCTGGCCTGTAAAACGGGAAGGAGCAGTCTCCGTCGGAGGGTTTTGTGAGGGTCTAGTCGGGGAGTGTTGCCCTCCCTTTACAGATGGGAACTCTGCGGTACAGGGGGAGTCACTTGAGGACACACTGCCAACGAGGGGTGCAGAGGCTCCCAGAGCAGGAAGGAATAAAGGAGCCAAGAGCTTGAGCTCAGGGAGTGGGGGGAGCCCTCAGCTCTAACCTCCCCATGTACCCGACTCCCACAACAGCAGCCACAGCCAAAGAACCTCGGCACATGTTCTCAAGAGGTTGGCCCTGCTACATACACTTCTGCAGAAACTCCTCCCTGGAAGTGCGGGGCGCGCGGCTTAGAAGCAGGACTTGAGGAATGGTGAGTGCATCAGCCCACTCCTGACTGCTTCCTCAGGATCAGACACGGGATGGTGTCTCTGGGGAAGAGCCATCCCAGCAGTCCTTGGACGTCAAGTCAACAAGACAATGGGACAGAGGGCCTGACCCTTACTATGAAGCATCACTGCCCCACGCTCAAAGTCTTCATGTTGTATATATTTTTAAAATGTTGAAATCGCCTTAAAACCTTGATGAAGAGAAGTGTTGCCTCTGAGATGTTTCCACGATACCGTTTCTGCAGCGTCTGGAAGCATCAGATGCTCTTACGGCCTCTCTGGGAAACTGTGTGGTCCAAACGCAGCCACCTCTCAACAGCTTGGCTTCCTGTCCTCTCTGAGGCCCCCAAGCCGTTGGGCCATTCATTGTGTTTTTGTTCAAAACATATAATCATCACGTAGATGTGTACATCTGTGTATTGGGGGAAAGTTGGTAGGAATTCTCACTGGCTAAAAGAGATCCACAGTATATACCTGAGTATATACTAGACACAAAATGTCAAATAAAACCTGTATTTCTTTTATAATTAAGGCACTTTTGTTGGATGTGGGGATACGTTTATTTTATGCACTATCAATCATTTGCTGTTCTGAGACTCGGGGGGAGGAAAGAAAAGCCCAGATAAATTATCAACCATTACAACTACAACAAATGAGCAAAATTGGACCTAGAAACTTTGATTTTCCCCCCAGTTTCTCTGCTGGAGGCCACTGTAGTTAGCAATGTAACAAACCAGCCCAAAATGTAGCGGTTTAAGATAACAATGTGTTCTCCTCCAGCCCTCCTGGCCGGGCTCCAGTGGGCACTCTCGCTCAGGTCAGTGCTCAGCTGGGACAGCTGGAGAGTGTGGGGCTGGCCCCTCCTTTAGCCCTTGCTGGTGGCCTCTTCATGCCACCAGCATGGACGTCCTCACAGCACAGTGGCCTCAGAGAGGTCTGGATTTGCTACATGACAATTATAAGAAAGAAGCCAAAAAAACAAAAACTTTTAGATAATAACTGCCCCACTCTAACCAAACACCACAGAAAAAACACTGTGGCCCCAACCCCACCCCCATCAGCAAAGGCCGAGTGGAGAGCTAGACTCAACCCCCAGCACCCGGGCCAGCTTGCTGTCAGGAGGCAGCACCCTGTATAGTAGGGTGGCATCAGGGAAGGCAGAGTGGGGAGCAGACATTCGTCCCTGCTGGTCGGACACGAGCTCTCTCAACACAGCATCAGCAGAGGCAACAAGTCTCCCCCACCTAGGGGTAACCAGGCACTGCTCTCTCCCCACTAGGGTGGTCTCAGAGAAAGCTGAGTGAGAACCAGGACATTCGCCACCTTCTAGTGGTAAGAGGCCTTCTCCCCTCCAGTGCCAGTGGGGACAGGTGGGGAGAAGGAAGGAGGTGCCCGCCCCCTCCCAGCCAGGGTGGCCTCAGCAGAGGCCTGGTGTAATAGAAGACTTAAATAAGCTCCAGAGTCTCATAGCTTAACCCCCAAAATGTCTAGGTAAAATCACTTGTCATTCCAAGAATCAGGAAAAGCTCAACTTGAGAAAAGACAACCAACAGTTGCCAACACCAAGTTGACATGGATGCTGGAATTATCTGACAAGGATTCTACAGGAGCCATCATAAAAATCTTTCAAGGAGCAATTACCAATGTGCTCAAAAAAGATGAAAAAAATAGAAAATCTTAGCAAAGAAATAGAATATATAAAGAAGAACCAAGTAAAAATTTTAGAACTGAAAAATACAATAACCAAAATCAAAACTCAAAAGCAAAGTGGAGGGAGCAGAGGAAAAAGCCAGTGAACCTGAAAATAGAACAATAGAAATTACCCAATCTGAGCAACAGAGAGAAAACAGATCTTTCAAAAAATGGACAGAGCCTCAGGTGTGACTATAACAAAAGATCTCACGCTAGTGTCATCAGAGTCTCCAAGGAGAAGAGGAGGGCGGGGCTGAAAAAGTATGGGAAGAAATAATGGCTCCTAATGTCCAGAGTTTGGCAAAAGAAGCTGAAAGAATCTCAAACAGAATAAACTTAGAGGAATCCATGCCAAGCTATATCATAGGCAAACTTCTGAAAAATTAAAGAAAGTAGAGAGAGAGAAACAATGCCTTACCTGCAGGGGAAAAGAAAGTAGAGAGAGAGAAACAATGCCTTACCTGCAGGGGAAGAAGTAATTCGAATGACAGAGGATTTCTCCTGAGAAACCTTGATGGAAGGAAGGATGGACCACATACAACATGCCAAGTGCTCAAAGAAGAGAACTGGCAATCCAGACTTTTTTTTTTTTTTTTTTTTTGGCACAAGGACTCACTGTGTTGCCCAGGCTGGCCTTGAACTCCTGGCTTCAAGCAGTCCTCCTGGAACCACAGGCTCTTGACACTGTGCTGGGCTCAACCCAGAATTGTATATCTGCGAAAAATATCCTGCAGGACTGAGGGGAAAAACAAGTTTTCAGATGCAGGAAAACTAAGAGAACATGTCACTACCCTGAAAGAATGCTTCAGGACTGCTCCGGAAATAGAAAGGAAATGATAAAAAGGAGAATAGTGGAGCATCAGGAAGCAAGAAAGAACAAAGGAAAAAGTAAAAATGTGAGTAAATATAATAGATTTTCCTTCTCCTCTTGAATTTGTAAAAACAAATGTACAGCTCCTTAACGGGTCCAAGTTGGCTCGTTCTCACCCAGTAGTTTGCCCACGCAGGGCTGATTTAAGAAGCCAGTTATTCATCTGAGCTTGTCACATTGTGGTCCCTGTACCACCGGCATCAGCCTCTCTCCTCAGGTCGCTCAAAATGCTATTTCCCCGGGCAGCTTACCAAACCCACTGAGTCAGAATGGGTAGAGATGGGCCCAAGACTCTGGGCATAAACATGTGATTCTTACATACATATGCTAAGGCTTTAAAAGTTCTAAGATCTGAGTTGACCCTTGGTTAATAAAGGTCAAGCTAAGTCACTCAGTATTAACTTTGGAGGAAAGTGAGAACAAAGTGGTTTACAAATTCCTGGCTCTGGGCAATCCAGCCATCCAGAGTGAATAAATTTCAAGGTGAAAAAAGTAAGCAATACCACCCCTGGGGTCAAGGTCACACACCTCTGCACCAGGGCAGGGTGCTGCCCCAGGAAGTGTAGGCTGGAGTCTAGGCCACCAGAGAGGGGTCTGGCATTCATCTCTGCCTCAGTTTCTTCCTCTGTGAAATGCGGGCGGCAGCGGCATCTGCCTTTCCAAACTCTCAGGGTCATGGTGAAGAGCAAAAGAGGTGAGGGGCACACAGGCTTCCAAGAGATTAGTTACTCTCAGCCACTGTGAATGTTTACCCTGCCCTTTAAGAGGCCCATCGTGCTGCCTTTTTCTTTGAAACAGAACGTCTCTGTGTTCTTCACACAGACTCAGACAAAGGCAGCATGCTGGTTAAAATTAAATGTCTGGGTAATTCACTGCTCTCTCCTCCAGGGTCCGGCAGCCTCAGGTGTAATCAGAGGCCTGGGTGTCAGCGGCCGTGGGAATATCGAGGAATCCCACAGAGCTGAGCGCATAGGCGTCGTGCGCTCCCACAGCACCGGTGCAAATCCCCTGCCCTGAGCCCAGGGCTGCTTCTCCACGAGTCCCTCCAGGTCCCTGCAGCTCGCTCATAGTGTCCCCAGCTGTCCCTCCCTGAGGATGCAGCCCTAGGTCTTGCCCCCTACCGTGGAACGGGTTGTGGTGACACGTGACAGGCGCGCGGCTGGGGGCTTGCAGACCCCGCGAGTGCGCCCTCCCTCTAACTGGGGAGGAGTCGGTGTGCAAATTGTCATTTTTATGGGGAAGGAGGCAGAATCTGGGAGTGAAAGCCTTAAAGATGCGGGAAGAGAAAGAAATAACGGGGGTCAACCTACTGGAAAATCAAAAGTCCACCAGCCAACCCGCGCAGCGTCGCGTGGGTACCGCTAGTGTGCGTGGGCGACGGACACGCCGGCCCCTCGGACGGGAAAGGGCAGTGCCCAAAGCTCTGCGGGCACAGGACGTGCGTCCGCCCGGGGCGCCCCGGCCCTGGCCCCAGGACAGGGCGCGCGGGGCGCGGCGGGGTAACTGCCCCGGCGGGGCGCGCACGTGGTGCGGGGCGGGCGGGTTCCTCCCCACTGAAGTCATGGACTTGGCTCCCTGCTGCCGGCCGGCGCGCGAACGAGGCTATAGCCAAAAAAAAAAAAAAAAAAAAAAACGCACACAATATGTTTCTTGTTAGGGACTCGCAAGCCGCGGCCTCGGGTTTTGCCTTCGGTGCCACATTATAATATTAAGCAGCAGTTTGATTCCGGACGAGCCCGCCCTCGTCGCCGGCTGCTGCGGACTGCCACGGACGCCGGTGGGCAACGGGGACGGCCCGAGCGCTGCGCTCTGGCGCGGGGGCGCACAGCGGACTGCGGGGGGTCCCCGCAGTGACCCGGTCGCCCCGCGGTGGCCCGACCCTGCGACGCGAGCCTCCGGGCGGCGCAGACTCGGTGACGCCAGCCTCGCACCAGCCAGCTCGCGGGCAGCCCGGGATTGTTTTCCAAGACCTTATCTCTCGCTCAAGTTAATTTTCTTTTTTAATTTGGTGACCGGAACAAAAGTCACAGGAAAATCCTTTGTGAAAGCTAAACGCGGCCACAAATCGGGGCACTTCACAGCATTGGTAACAAAATATTTGCAGTGCTGGTAGTTAAATCGGCCCCCTCACCAAACTTCCCAAACTTTGCTTTCTTTGAACGGAGCTGAAAAGTGATCTCCCTAAAAGGGGATCAGACGTTTGTGGTGATTGGATTTAGCATGGCGTTTTACCCGGTGCCCTGGACACCTTGGAGCCACAGGACCGCGGGAATCCTAGAAGGAATTATGGTCGGACCGTGGCCGGGAGGGGGAGGAACGACCGTTCTGCCATTGTAGTAGCTGAAACGCTTTAATACCATTTATTAGTTGTGTGCGACAGGAATTGTAAGAAGTTGGGCAGGTCTTCAAAAACACCCCAAAAGAGAAAAATAAACATCCCCTTGTTTGCTTTTTGTGGCTCTGCTCATTTTCTTCCCCTCTCGTGGTCCTTCATCTAATGCCGTTTTAAACCCAAATTCGGTTATCTGGTTTCAGGGGAAGGGCTCCCACTTGCCAAGGTATTAAATAAACAAGTAAAGCAAAAACTCGAATCCTTATGTAATCCAGATGCTGTTTCCTCGAAAACCACAACAAACGCTGCTAAACTAGATAGCAGGACCGAGGACGGTGGCGCGCCCCCCCCCACGCCCCCCCCAAACACACACTCCCTCCCCAGTTTTAGGGCAGCAGAGAACATTTATGTCCGGGAACTCCCCTCCAGGACAGACGATAAATAACTACTGCTAATACTCTAAACTGCAGATGAGCACCCTTGAGGGATCCGGATGCCGTAAACTGTCCGGGAATGTTGGCATCTGGTTCTTAAAATGGAACTTTCCCTGGAGATAGAGCCGGGGCCGAGGAGGCGTCTGCGTCTGCAAGCTGCCTTGGAAGTTTCTGGCCTCTTGATGTTCTCAGTCGAAAGCGGTGCACTATAAAGGGGCTCAGTCTGGGCCCCGCTTTGTAGTGGTAATGAGGACGCAAACGCGGGCTACGCTCAGCGAGCCGACGCTCCGCGGAGCCAGAGGACCCGGGCTGCACATCCTCCTGCTTCCCCCGGGGCGGGGAGGGGGCTGTTCTGGAAAAATCTAATGAGTTCCAAGCAAAAAGCTAGTAGGACGGTGGGGGGCGGGAGTGGGGGTCCTTCAAAGGTATTTTTAGGAGTCTGGGATCAAAGCCATCCGGCGAGGACCAAGATCCAAAGGAATAAATAAATCTCGCCATGCGCTAAGACAGTGACCTTCTCCCCATCCACCTCCCTCGCGCCAGCCCCACCCTGAACGCCTCGGTTGCAAAAGCAAATAAAATAAAGCAAAACCTTTTGCTTTGGCAACCTCTGAGCCACACTATGCCTCCTTTAGCAAAAGGAAGATTTCTTTCTTCTCCCTCTCCCGGCTTTTTTTCTTCGTCCTCCCCCCTCTCCCCTTCCCTTCTCTGTCCTCCTTCCTTCCCAAATCACTCGAAACTTAAGAGGTGCAGCGGCTGCAGGTGCGCGCGGGCCGGCGGCCGGGCCGGGCGAACCTGGGACGGCCGGGCCTCGCAGGCATTGATCAGCTGGGCGCGCGCGCTGAGTGACGGCGCGGTTGCCATGGCAGCCGCCTGAGCGGCGCCGCGAGGACAAGGCTGCAGGGCGGCGTGAATGGGCGGCGTCACGCGCCTGGCGCCAGAGAGTCTGCTCCGGGGCTCCGGCTCCGGCCCCGCCGCGGCCTGGCCCGCGCGCCGCCGCCGCCGCCGCCGCCGCTGCCAATTCATCACCTGTCAGGGATTACTCGGGGGGTCACGGGCGGAATGGACACAGCTGTGAGAACAAAACCGGGGGAAGAAAGGCGAGCGCTCCCCGTGGCGCCAGATGTGCAGGGAGGACCTTGAGCCTCGCCCCGCGCCCCCGCAGGCCGCTCCCGCCCCCGGTTGCATCAGGCGGGGGCTGCAAGGGCCGCCCGGCCGGCCCGACCCGCCCGGCCCAGAGCTGCTTCTGATTACGGCGCGGGGAGCAGCGGCGGGGCCTGTGGGAGAAAGGCTGCGTGAGTAAGTCCTGCGCCCGGGCGGAGGGAACCCCCGGGCAGCTCTGCCGCTGCCCACGGGGGCGTCCCTGTGTCCGTGTGGGTAAGGGAGGACGGCGTCTCCACCCCCCGCCGGAAGCCCTTCACACCTTCGCACCACCCACGGGTCTAGCCCTTCTTGCAGCTGGGGCCATTTGAACTTCGGAGGCCTGCCTCACAAGCAAACCCACACAGACACCGATTGACAGATTTTTAAGTGCGTTTTAACCCGCCCTGAAAAAGCTCCAACTCCACGAAAACATAATTTTTAAGGCGATCTTCTCCTGGGCTAGGTGAGACAGACATATTAGCAACTGAGGCCGCTTTCCAATCATTAACTTATACAGCTTCATAATCCCCTTAAAATGATCTTTAAATGAATGTACAACTGGGTAGCGTGCCAACAGATTCGAATCAACACGGCCCAGCAGACTGGACTCTGACATGGCAGCTAAAGAAAGAAACACCAGAAAACTTTCACCATATTTAGCAATTTTACTACATCAGGGTACAAAAACGATCATGGGAGAAGGCGCTGCTTTAATCAACTTTGCAAAGTGTAAAGTAATACTGCACAATGCTCATTACCATCCAGCCCAGAGCCTGGCTGTTGGGATAATGAGGCTGGCACGGATGTTAACATACGGTGTCCTTGGAGAGAGCTAGGAATGCGTCAGTATCGAAAAGCTGCAATGTCCAAGAATCATAAGTAATAATTTGAGAATCCCAAAGATGTTTGTTTACATTGGCTATTATTGTAAAATAGTCAAAGTATAACATCATGAACCAAAATAGTGTCAAAACAAAATCTGTTCCACTGTGGCACGTATGTGACAGAAACACATGCACACAAAGTACATCAAAAGGCTCAAACTGTGGGGGACTCAGATAGTAAATCACTTCCAGACTTAATATCAGAGATCTTTGTTAATCAGAGCACTGTCAGGAATGGAGTTGCGAGGCTTCTGCCCGGCCTTGCGAAGGCACTTCTCTTCTCGGGTGGGCAGGAAACCATCCACCTGCATCCTCCAGACCCCAGTGGCTGGACTCCCCCCAAGGTGATACCACCTCAGCGCCACCAACTCTGCCTTCCTGGAGAGAAGCCCTGAGGCGCATTGCTGTCACATGGAGGTCAGAGACCGCCTGGCCCACCAGCTGAGGAATTAATCATTAATTGAAGGGGAAAAGGCCGTTTCTCCATTATTGAGCTTTGCTTTCGGCTTCTAGTTCTGCCCCTTTCCTTTCTCACATGCAGTAGAGTTGGAGATTGAGACAAAAAGTAAATAAGATACGAATGTTGCCTCTTCTGGGGTTTTCTAGTTTGTTTTCTAGAAAAGTATCATTTTCAAAACACGAAACTAATATACTGTGGTTTTGTTAAGCTAGAATTAATGTGTGAATTAACAAAATATTTGAGTAAATAACTGCAAACTTTTTTAGATTGAATGAGTTCTTAGAGATCTGCAGAAACAAAACAAAACAAAACAAAAAACCCTGAAGCTCCATCCAGTACCAGTGCTGAAAAGATTCCAAACCTCACACATGACAGACTTATTAAAAAAAAAAAAAATAGTGTGAGATGTCAGTCAGTAGCTTGGGCGACCTACCTATCACAAAAGCTTTGCTATTACTCTAGGTCCCAGAATGTGACACCAGAAATCTCGATTCGTGCATAATTAATCACATCACTTTGCCACCTACACTGAAGGGCACACACCAGCAGCTTTTCAAGGGCAGCGTATGTAAATGTAGTTTCAATATGCAAATTCTCCTAATGATTTCCGATTAATAAGATCATTGCAGTAGCCCTGCCTCGTTCTTGAAAACAGACCCCGAAAGTGCTCTGCCTCCGCGCTGGGCGACCAGCGCGAGCCGGGCACCGGTTCCAAAGAGATCTCCTTTTACCGCGTTTACAGTAACGCCTCCCCCGTTGCTCCGGGTTGCAAAGCCCCACACCAAACCTGTCGCTGAATGTGTGCGTGGGTGGCTTATTTAACACTTTTCCTTATCTTAAAAGACAACCCACTCTGCAAACGGGGCTTTTCAGTGGCAAACTTATTTGCGTTTTCACTTTCTTCCGAAATGCTTTCTGTCGTTCCCGACGCTCTCCGGTGGCGTGCAGGGTTCCGTGGCTCTCTCCTGCCGTGCTGAACTCACCCGCATCGCTGTGATTTGGGGCTGCTGAAACCTCTGAGGTGTGCAGGACTTCACGGGGGCACACCCCGGGGCAAGGGTCCGACCTCGCGTTTGGAACTGGCGTCGAGAGCGCGCCCCCGGCCGTGGGGCCCGCCCCTCCTCCCGCGCCGCGCGCCGTACTCTCTTTACCGCCCCCCGGGCGCGCGCCGCGCCCCGCCCACCCCGCGGGATTGGCTGCGGACGCGGAAGGACCGAGCGCTCGCCCCGCGCCCGCGCCCGCCAATGGGGGCGCCCGCTCGGCCTGATGGACGCGCCGCCTTCCTCCAATGGGGGCGAAGGGAAGCCCGAGCGTGTAGCCCCGGCGAGGCCGCATAAAAGCCGCCCCGCCGGGCTCAGGCTTCATTCTGAGTCGAGCCTGGTGCCGAGCGCAGACAGCTCAGCGGGCGGCGGCGGCCTGAGCTCCAGGGCAGCGCGGTCTCTCCCGGTCTCTCCTGCCACCGCGGTCAGCATGAAAGCCTTCAGCCCGGTGAGGTCCGTTAGGAAAAACAGCCTGTCGGACCACAGCTTGGGCATCTCCAGGAGCAAAACCCCGGTGGACGACCCCATGAGCCTGCTGTACAACATGAACGACTGCTACTCCAAGCTCAAGGAGCTGGTGCCCAGCATCCCCCAGAACAAGAAGGTGAGCAAGATGGAAATCCTGCAGCACGTCATCGACTACATCTTGGACCTGCAGATCGCTCTGGACTCGCACCCCACTATTGTCAGCCTGCACCACCAGAGACCCGGGCAGAACCAGGCGTCCAGGACGCCGCTGACCACTCTCAACACGGACATCAGCATCCTGTCTTTGCAGGTAAGACCTGCTCCTGGCGCTCCCGCCCCGCCGCCGCACACTCCTGCGATCGCCGGGGCTGTCACTAGCAGATCCGTTGCCGAGACGGTGACTTTCAGATGAGCTAATTAACTTTATTTTCCTAAAAATCTCCTGGAGATCAAGCCGTGCGTGAAATTTCAAATAAGTTCTAATATGTTAATGCATCTGTCTTTGAATCTGAATTGTAGCGTAAATGGAACTTATGGTCTATGGACTACTTAAAAAAGAAGCTCTTTTTCCGTAAGATTGTCTAATATCTTGCCTTTTATCCTCTTTCTCTCCAGGCTTCTGAATTTCCTTCCGAGTTCATGTCAAATGACAGCAAAGCACTCTGTGGCTGAATACATGGTGAGTGTTTGCTTGTGCCACCCGTGGGTAAACTGCCTCTTAGTGTGTGTGCTTGCGCACGTGTGTTTTTGTCATTTGCTCGTGTGAACGTACTTGTGTATCTGTAAAATGTTTGATTTGATTAAATGCGTGCTTACTCCCGGCATTACCCGTAGTATATTGTCTCACTAGACATGAAGGGGCTTGTAGCCCTGGATACTCAAGATCACACATTTTCATTTAAAAAAGAAAAAATATATATATAAGATGCCAAGGAAAGTGTGTATTGGCTTTTGCAGCGAACGCAATGCCCTGCCTGGCTCTTTCTGCTATTCCTCTGGTACTATGAGGTACTAACCTCCACTGTAATTAATCTTATCGCCACAAATTCCATAGTGATCCGCCTTCCCTAAAACTGTAGTCCTCTGGGATTCTCTGGGCTAGCTGAGGATTGCTACCCTGTGCCTTAGACCCTGTGATGTGGGATCCCAGACTTCCCTATCTGTTAGCTAAAGGGCTGTTTTCAATCAAATAATTGTTACAAGAAGCAGACTGGCGCCTGTGAGCACTGCTGTTGGAGATCCATGTAGGAGATTGGGTTGGGAAGTTTTCCCCTTGAGTCTCTGCTATTTTAATGTTTAATTTGCACTGTCGAGGCCGAGTGTGTGTGTTGCATCTGGACGCCAGGGTTTGCCCAGTCTTTGAGTGTTTGGTTAAATGTTCAAACTGTGGCTTCCTGCAGGCGCCAGTCTGGCCGCCTCTGCCCGTAGGTTACATTCTCCTAAACATGCCTTTCTCTCCCAATCTTTTGCAGGTGTTCATGACTTTTTTTTTTCTTTGCACAACAACAACAACAAATCCACAGAATCGTTTAAGGCGCTGAACTTATTTTTCAACCATTTCACAAGGAGGACAAAAACAAGTTGAATGGACCTTTTTAAAAAGAAAAAAAAAATGGAAGGAAAACTAAGAATGGTCATCTTCCCAGGGTGTTCTCTGACCTGGACTGTGATATTCGTTATTTATGAAAAAGACTTTTAAATGCCCTTTCTGCAGTTGGAAGGTTTTCTTTATATACTATTCCCACCATGGGGAGCGAAAACGTTAAAATCACAAGGAATTGCCCAATCTAAGCAGACTTTGCCTTTTTTCAAAGGTGGAGCGTGAATACCAGAAGGATTCAGTATTCAGTTACTTAAATGAAGTCTTTTGGTCAGAAATTACCTTTTTGACGCGAGCCTACTGAATGCTGTGTATATATTTATATATAAATATATATATATTGAGTGAAACCTTGTGAACTCTTTAATTAGAGTTTTCTTGTATAGTGGCAGAGATGTATATTTCTGCATTAAAAAGTGTAATGATGTACTTATTCATACTAAACTTTTTATAAAAGTTTAGTTGTAAACTTAACCCTTTTATACAAAATAAATCAAGTGTGTTTATTGAATGGTGATTGCCTGCTTTATTTCAGAGGACCAGTGCTTTGATTTTTATTATGCTATGTTATAACTGAACCCAAATAAGTACAAGTTCAAATTTATGTAGACTGTATAAGATTATAATAAAACATGTCTGAAGTCAACACCTGAATTCTGAATGGTTTTTAAGATCTCTCTTGCTCACTTCTCTCTCTCTCACCCTCTCGTCGTTTTCTTTAACCCTTTGTCGCTAGCCCCCTCCACATCCCCTGAGCCTTGGGACCTGTGCACAGAGACTCTCCTTATCAGATGTGTGGTCAGTGCCAGCATAGTGGGGCCAAGGGCTGGGAAGGCCATAAACACAGAAGTTTTTCTTCTGTCCTTAACAGTCAACTTAGTTGTGTGTCTTGGGGCTGAGTTTAAACCTAAGAATGAGTTGTGGGTTGTGACTCCTAGGAGTTAGATCATGCAAAATAAATGTGGAGTCTGGAAAGATTACCTGACCAAGTGGGTCTTAAGACACTTCTCTGGAATAAATGAAATGGCTTGTTCATCAGGAGAAAAAAAAGGGCTGTACAGAATTCAGAACATGACTTAAGACTGAGAAGCAAAAGGCCCCCTGGGCGTTACTGTTTGGCGCGGGAAGGAAGCTGCCCCTAAGCCAGACCTGCGGGCTGCCGCCCTGCCTCCTCCACCTGTGGCTCACGCAGGCTCCAGACTGTCCCCTCGCCCTTCACCCTTGACTGCTGCCCTGGACTGCAGAGGGAGGCGGAGGAGAAAGACCGCTCCAGTTGGAGAAAGTGTCCCAGCGCGCGCAGTGCTATGTCCACTGCGACCCTACTTTAAAATAGATATTTAATATAGACAAGTGTTTAAAATTCATTCGTATAGTACATTCATATCCCATTAGTACTCCCAAACTGGAAGACACTAATATGGGTGTGAAAGGGTGGGGATGGGGGAGGTTCTGGAAGGCCACCTTGGACCAAGAACCGGACGAGGGGAGAGGTGTCTCACCTGGGGCCCGAGCAGGTGTCTGAGTGGCGCCACCGCGTCTGCGCGGGCCGCGCTGGCCTCCCTGGCCCAGACACTGCGTCCGTCGCGGGGCGCGCGCGGAGGGGGCGAGGGTGAGGGGCCGGCCCCGGGAGGCGGGCTCTGGCCACCGCCCCGGGCAGGACACCGGCCTGGACCGACCGGGGCGGCGGGCCACCTCCAAGCCTGTCACCTGAGGTCCCGGCCACCTGCCGCCGGCCGCAGGCCCTGCGCGACCCGCCACCTGCGTGCAGCCGGGCCCGGCGGGGCGGGGCCGGAAGCGCGCGGACAGGTCGCTGCTCCCGGCCTGTCCTCCGGGAGGGGACAGACATCAGCCCCTCGGTCGTCCCCAACCTCGGTGACTCGCGCGTCGTCTGCTCGGACGGAAACCGCGCGGGCGGGACCGTGCCCGTTGGAGCAGCCGCGCGGCCACTGGGCGCCGGGCGCCTTCCGCCCGTTCGGACGAGGACCCGGAGCAGCCGCAGCCGGGAAGCGGCCCCTGTCGGCGACTCCTCTCGCCGAGCCACCGCCCCTCGCGGGCCCGGGCGGTGGAGGCCGCGCGCCACCTGCTGGCCGGCGCGAGGACGACGGCTCGCGCGCGCCCGGGCATGGGCCTGGGGAGCCCGTGGGGCTGTCGGCGGGAGCGCCGGGCCGGAACACCCGGGAGACGCAGCCGTTTCTAAATGAGCAAAGCTGGCGCGAAGATTACACCTCTAGCATGTGCACAGGCGTTTCCACATGTGGATCTCATTTCCCCATTACTACTTACTGCATAACACATAAGAGCCCCTTCTGCAAACCTGTACCTACCGCTGAACTCCACACTAGGTGCTGCCCCGGACTAGATCACGCAGGATCCCGGGCCTGAAAGAGGCTGTGACTGCACTGTGGAGGTAAATAAATTGTGAAGTCAAAATGAAAGCCAGAAAGCTTTCTTGTCTCTTTCCTTGAGTGTTTTTTTTTTAATTTGGTTTTATTTTTTCTGAACTGCTTAATAACATTAATCAGGACCTCCAATGTTACCTTGAAGTAACAAAGGGTGAGAGTGGGCATCCTTTTTTTATTGCAACTTTTCTCCATTATGTATGACATGGCTCTAGGCTTTTGTTGTAATGTATACTGTTTCTCAGTTTTTGGAAGACCTCTTCAATTGCTAGGTTTGTTGGGTTTTGTTTTGGGGGTTTTTTTGTTTATTTGTTTGTTTTGTTTTTTAAGAACCTTAAATCATAATTTGGGGTTCAATTTGTTAAAATATTTTTACTGCATTTATTGATATTTTTCTCTGGTGGATTATACTGAATTTTCTGATGCTGAACTAGCTGTGCATTTCTAAAATAACTCCTACATGAACATGATGTATTATTACTTTTTATACCCACTGTGGATTCTGTTAGCCAATTTTTTTTTAAGAGATGGAGTCTTGCTGTTACCCAGACTGGATTCGAACTCCTGGGCTCAAGTGATCCGCCTGCCTCAGCCTCCCAAGTAGCTGGGACTACAGGCACACTAGGGTGCCTGGCTTGTTAACCAATATTTTATGTGGAATTTTTGGAAATGAAATAGAGCTTCAGTTTCTTTTCTTGTACTGTCCTTATCTGGTTTTACAATCAAGATCACACTAACCTCAAACAATAAATGTGCAGGTCAGTTTACACTTAATTTTAGTTTTCAAAGCCATGGGCATATTGTTGGAGGCAGGCTGACATGTAATCTATCCATTTTACAGAAACTAGACTCCAAGATGTACAGTGAGTGGCTAACAGCACACCACCAGTCAGTGGACAGACTACCTCAGTCCACTGCTTTTTTAGGAATGTGAAAGAGACTTCCAAGTACAGGGCAAAGATATAGACTCTAAAAGAAAATAATATTCTTTGCAACACAGAGCTATTTTATGGAGCTTTTAAAATTCATGAGGCTCTCTGCAAAGTAGGTACACACTCCCAGAACTATCAAAGTCCCCTCCCGCTGGCCTCCCCACATGCACTTCCAATTTCTGATGCACTTGGCTACTGGAAAGGGGGTGCCAGGGTTTGAGTATCCTTCTAGGTGATGGTCTTGCCCAGGCTTTGGACGTAAAGATAATTCTGGAGTAAGTAAGATAATTTGGGCCAGAGGCGGTAGGATGAGTGGAAAAGCTTAACAGCATGTATTCTGTTTAGTGTCAGCTAAAGTAGGCACTATAGGAGTACCACCTGAGACTGCAAGAAAGGAATGGGACTTCCCAGAGGACACACATGAAGAAAGAATGGAAAGTCAGTGGGAAGAGTGTACACACATTCATGGCCGTCCAGGATAGGGGTGCTGATCTCAGTAAACCAGGCCATTGGCCAGGAATTGAAGACAAGGTTTTGCAATCATGTGAAGCAAAGCATTGGAACTGAGACCAGCAAATAGGCCCCTTGATGGCCTGAAATCTCAATTATAGAATAGAAAAAATATATATACTCATTAACTCAAGATCATAAGAAGGCCTATGTGTCAGCCTGAGCTCAGAATGGGAATGAAAGTATCCTTTGAAAATTTTTAACCATAGATCTGTCCTTATGGGGGATGAAGACTCAAATATATACTATCCATTTGGTTTTAGAAATTCTTACATTGAGAAATTAACATAAAAATGGGTTCCTGGCTGGTGATACCCTTGGGGTGCCTGGCAGTGGCAAATGCAAAGCTTCTCTGTAGAGAAAAATCCTCAATACACACTACACAGAATTCTCAGATTTAATAGTTGGGCTAAAGTCAGTTTACAACTAAAAAATTTTTTAAAAACTGGAAATAATTTACTATAAGGGAGAATCAGAAGATGCCATGAAGAGAAAGATTAGAAACAAAAGAACAATGAAGTCTATACAGTAAGAACAACTAAAATGGTTAAAGAAATTAAAAAATTAATTGAAAAACATAGGAAAATCACAAGATAGAGCACTATATAAAAAAGAATAGGTAGACTTGAAAATGAACAAAATAGAAGTGATAAATATAGTTATTGGAATTGAAAACCCAATGAAGAGGTTAAAACCCAGATTAAATACTACTAGAGAGAGAATTAATGAACTAGAAGATGGATCTGAAGAAATTACTTAGAATAGAGCATACAGAGATAAAGATACCATAAATATGAAATCAAGGTAAGAGACACAAAGGATAGAAGGAGAAAGTCTGACACATAAGGCAGACTCTACCCATGTTTGTGGCAATAGAAGGGAGTACATCACACTAAGCTAGCAACTTGAATGTTAGACATGTCTGTTCTTAAAGGCTTTTAGTCAAGCTAGTATTCCACACATAAACATGTTCTAAAAATTGAAAAGAAAAAGTCCAACAACACAATACAATTAAAAATGGGCATACTTTTTTTGCCTATGTTTGGGAATGTTCATAATAAGTAAGTTAGGAAAAAAAAAACAGTCTTCTGTCCACTCTAGCACAGGACTCACCTGCAGCCTACTGTTCCACAAAGGTCCCCGCTTCCTGGCATGTTACTTGGCACCCTCAAGATTTACTTTCACTGGTAGACCAATAGAACTCTCCACCCCTCCAGCTCTGAGCTGCCTTCACACCTGCTGAGACGCTCACTGCTTCAACAGGGACACCTTACAGGGATCTCACTATCTGGCAACAAAGAAAAAGTGGCCACGACCAAGAAAAGTCCTGCCTTCCTTTCCTCTTCTCCCCACTGCCATTGTAAGTAGAAGAGACCAGTATGTGTATTTCAACATGTGATTATGCCATCTCTCAGACTGCATAAATAATTAGTTTTAAATAATTCTCCACCTAGAGATAATGCTGTCAATTTTATTTTACATATATAGTCTTCTAAATAAGTTCTAAATAAATTTCATCACTTCTGGAGGAAAGTTCTTAAACATTCACACATTCCTTCAAACTTTATAGGTTTCAAAATCCTATGGAAGCAATGCAAGCAACAAAAAGCGAAAGGCCATTCTTAATGTTCTAATTTTACCAGAGTTCGCCAAAGCCTACCGGGGAAAAAAATACTCATAAAAAATGTCAACTGAAACTTTAATCCCTTAAAGTAAAATATTTTAAAAAGTGAAAAATTTCAAGTTTAAATTTAATGCAAACTGGTTGAGTTGATCCAATTTAAAAATGTCTTGACTGAGAAGGAAATTTCTAGACCAGTTTGCTGTGCCCTGGCTTTGAACCTGACAATGACTTTTGACAGTCCTCCCAAAACAAGAATATGCCCTTGAAGACTCTCATTGCAAACTCCATCTGATGGGAAGCAGTTCCAAATCACACAGGCCAAAGGATAATATCATAGGATTCTTTCTACTAATGACTTTTGTTGGACACGCTATGGTCTCCAAAGACAAAAGGTCCACCCTAGCAAGCCGCCCCTGCTAAAACAAGGCGACACTTCTTCCCACTGAACAGTCCCTGGTGTGTCAACGGCGTTAACATTTATTAATCCGTCTATTCAAACAGATGCCTACTATGTGCCTGGCATTGAGGTGCTGTGGACCCAGGGGACGAAACAGACAAGGATCCCTGTCCCTGCAGCGCATAAACAAGTATTATATAGGCGACATAGTAATATATGTACATATATGTGGGTGGTGAGTGCTATGAGGAAAAATAAAGCAGGGAAAGAGGAGAGACACCCTACGCTACCAGTTACTAAGGTGTCGGGTGTCGTCTCAGCTCCAAACCCGCCCTTCCGTCCGCACCTTCCGGGAGCCGGGCCGCAGAGCTGAGCCGGCTCCAGCCCAGGATCACCAGTAGGGGCGGGAGCGCGCAACTGCAGCAGAGGACCGGCGCTGCCGCTTCTGTGGCTTCCCGGGGACTCCCGTCTACTTGGGGTTCCAGAGGCCACCCCCCCAACTGTTTACCCTGGCCTTACCACGGCAGCAGCTGAATCCACACTGCAGTTTTGCCAACACTCAAAGGACCCGTCTGCCGGCTCCCCTCTCCCCGCGACTGCAGCACTAGCCTCGCAGGCCGGTTCTTCCAGGGACCCTCCTGGAATTACTGACACGTGAAGCTTGTAAGTTCAATAATTCCAGCCTTCCCCTTCCTGGAGGTGCAAATGGTTCCTGCAGTCAACCTGAGAGACACCTTGGAGTTCTGGTTTTGCTTGTTCAGTTACCTGGTTAACACATTATACCTAGTTAGCAATGTTATTCTCTCTCTTAAAGTTGGGGGGGGGGTGCTCTGTCACCTGACTGGTACACTGGGCATCATTAAAGCAGACTGGAACGACACAAGGAACCAAACCACGTGGAATCTGCAATAAGAGGAGCTCGGGCCTTGGGCAAGGCAGTGCAAAGTCCCTGAGGCCTTGGGCAAGGCAAGTGCAAAGTCCCTGGGGCAGGAGCCTGCCTGGGAAGCGCCAAGCAGGAAGCAGGCGGCAAGCTTGGCCTGCAGCGAGAGGGGCAGTGGGAGAGGAGAACAGAGAGGGAGGGACAAGCCCGGTCACGCCCAGCCTCTCAAGACGCTCAGAGCTTTGGCTTTTACTCTGCATGAGCTGGGACCATTGCAGGGTTTTGAGCAGGGGGGAGATTGAACCATTTAGCAGTCACATTTTTTAAATGTTTCTTGTACATAGTTCACATACCTGCTGTTATTACTGGCTTAATAATACTATGTCAAGATGAAGTTCTCAAAATCACAACACTCAAACTTCACATTATAAAATTTTGATTACAACTTGTTTTATCACAACTTTACAACAATTGAAATTAATATTATAACCCCCCAAAACGAATATATAGTGTGCACCGGAGGTGCCTTTACAAGTGCTTAGCCGTGTTTGGCGTAGATCACAGGTTGTCCTGCTTTTACAGGGCTCTCTCCTGGAAATGAGTAAAATGAAGACATTGCTCAGAGGAGCTCACTAGCAATACATGGGCAGTTTCTGTGAGGGGGGAAGAAAACAGCCATACTTACCACTCTTAGAAACCCCTGCAAAGTGGACCACATTATTAACCTGTAGGTAAATTCTGTTTGCATGGACTCAGCATATTAAGCTAATGTGTTTCCACATTTGATTTGGATTGTTTCTCTTAGGATTTTAGTAGCTGTAATTACTACATTGCAATATGCACTAAAGTTGAAAGCCTCATTTACAATACACTTCTGTTGTTATCCTAGGGACTCGAAAATAATTCATCTTTCTCATTCTCAAAAACCTTTCCCCTTTCCAAAAATACACATTTTCAGTTTTAAAATGTCTTACACTGGCACTCTCTTATACATTATTCCACCTTTCATTCCATTAATTACCTGTGAGAAAGTCTCATTCTATTTTTGTTATATTTGCACACATGTGGACAGGAGCAAGGCATGACTAGAGGAACATATTTTCAAAAATTAACAGCAGTACCTTTGTTCAGTGTGACTTTGGGTGATTTTAATTTTCAGTCTTAATATTTTTCAAAAGTTCTTTAACTTGTTCTATTTTATATTTTAGTAAATATTTTATTTCCTAAAATTAACCATAAGCACTAGCTGACTGAAGGATGAATCAACATTAAGTCAACCCCTATGGAACAGGATTCCCGGGGTCCTGAATCTCCCCTCTTTAGGTTTTTTTCTGGTTAGTCAGTTAGAAAGTAAAGGTCACTATCAAGGACTTATATGCCCAGTACTATGTGAAGCAAGAGAAATAGAGAGGGAGGGAGAGAGAGAGAAACGGTAAGGTCTCCGCCTTGAACCCCATGGTTATGTGGCAGGAAACAAGAATTACCTCAATGAAGCCATTAGGAGCGAGAGACACAGCGGATAACACGATGCCAGGTGTGTTGTCACAGGGGTGGAGACCAGAGCTGGGGGGCACAGAGCCCAGTGAACAGCTCTGGTTAGGAGCTGGGTGGGGAGGGGGTGCGAACTTTGAGGGCAGAGGTGGGAGGAGGAGACAAGGTGAGGAGACAAGAGCAGGGAGCCTGCGTGGTCCACGTGGGGACAGCAACCGTGCACGGGGAAAGCCATCATTTGTCACTTCCTGCATTTGATTCTGGAGTAAGACCTGGTCAGTGGAGAGCAATGACCAGCCACAGAGGAAGGAAGACAACAGTTTGTGGGGGGCAGAGGATGGCCCCAAGGATGTCCAGGCCCTTAGAACCTCTGAATGTGTGTCCCCTCCCGTGACAAATGGACTGTGCCACTGTGATTAAGAGCACAGATCTGAGGTGGGGAGATTACTTTGGATTCTCCAGGTGAGCCCAGTCTAAGCGCTGGAGAACTTACAAACAGAGGCCTTTGCCATCAGCAAGGAGAGATGAGATGACACAGGAGGGTCAGGGAGCTGCGACGCTGCTGGCTGAGTAGATGGGGGCCCTAGAAACTGGAAAAGCAAGGACACCAATTCTCTCCCGGAACCTGCAGAGGGCACACAGCCCCGCCCACACCCGTGAGACCCGTGGCAGTTCTGATCTACAGAACTGTAATATAGCAAATTCGCATCAGTTTAAGCTAGTGAATTTGTGGTGATTTGTAACGGCAGCCAGAGAAAACCAGTACAGGCTGTGTTCTTCCTGAGAACCGCAATCCATGCGACTGCCCCCACACATAGGGGAATGCAAACAAATTTGCAAAAGAAAATCAGCGAGGTGTGTGCACAGTGGGTAACTAGAATGACTAGGCCTGGCATCAGTGCACAGTGCGGTGTGTCT
Organism: Lemur catta; assembly: GCF_020740605.2. Taxonomy (NCBI): domain Eukaryota; kingdom Metazoa; phylum Chordata; class Mammalia; order Primates; family Lemuridae; genus Lemur; species Lemur catta. The sequence continues at coordinate 5,267,320 of NC_059131.1, forward strand.
TAAATCCCGAGTGTTTCTGTAGATTCTGGTACTTTGGGGCATCCATTGGAGGAAGGGTTGGTGGCTCCCAATAGCTCGGGCATTGGAAAGTCTCTGACACGGGTGGCTTGAGGACCTGCCACTTTTAAAAATGAAGAGCAGGAATGGGCTGGTGGGAGGGTATCTTCTGCCACCACAGGGAAGAGTAGCAAGGAAACTGGGAGTTTCCTCAACTACAGAGGATATTCTGCTCCCAAATTACACATTCATAATGGGTGTCTCGTGTTGCTGTAACGGAATACCACGACTGGGTAATTTACAACGATGAGAAATGTATTTGGCTCCTGGTTCTGGAGGCTGGGAAGCCTGAGAGCCTGGCACCAGGATATGGAGGGAGGCTTCTTGCTGCGTCATCCTGGCAGAATGTGGAAGGGCAAGAGAGGGGAGAGGGAGCCGCACCTGCTTTTATAACAAAGCCCTCTCAGGACGATGAGCCCACTCCCACAACGACATTAGTCCATTTAGGAGGGCAGAGCCCTCTTCAGCCCTCTTGAAGGTCCCACCTCTCAACACAGTTTCATGGGGCATTAAGTTTCCAACATGTGAGCCTTGGGGGACACATTCAAATCATAGCATTGGGTTCCACACCTGAGGGAAGAGGTGACAGCAGTTCGGGTCTGCCTTGCTGGGTGCTCGTCCCAGGGTCTGGTGCAGTGCCCCGTGTGTGGGAAGCAGGCGCTAGCTATGGATTGAGCTAGCGTGAACAGGTATGCTTGAGTGGATCAGACCCTTGCAAGTGCTAAGTTCCTGCCCTGAGAGATGTTCCAGCAGTGGCAGAGGGTCCTGTGCCAGGGATGTTGTAGGAAAAGAGCTTCCTGCATCACACTGAAGCCCAAACCCCAGTTCACTCCTCAAGGCCCTTCGCATCCCAATTCTAACTGCAAGCCCCACTGAGACTTATCACGACACGGGGTGACATTCAGTGGGTCCTAGAGCCCGGCAAGTACTGAGTGCTCGGTGCTGGCACAAGGTTAGCACAAGGGGCCCAGCTCAGGGGAGAGACGGCCCCACTACAACTGAGCATCGTGCAAGCTGTGCACGTGCCACTCAGGAATGAAGAGGACGCCGAGAGAGCAGGGATGGGAACGTGGGTGATTCTTCCTAAATTCGGATTCACCCTTGTCTCGGATGCACCATGGACGGCACAGCGGCTGGCTGAGGCACTCACATGAGCTTCGTAGGCATTAAAGGTCCAGGCCGGCATGGCCTCCACCTTTCCTTCCGGACTCATCCACAGTCGAGTGCCCACAGTCTACGTTCCAACCACCAGACCACGATAAAGAGTTTATTCAAGCAGTTTCCTTGAGGAAACGTGTGTGTGCGTGTGCGTGTGTGTGTGTGTGTGTGTGTGTGTGTGGTGAAGACACACTTGTTTTCTTTAGCGGTCACCCACCCTTACTCATGAGACTAACCAGCCCAAGGGATTTATGGGTCTGGTTACTCAGTGGGTGATCTCACTCAGTCCCCACAGCCCCACCGTGACGTAGGTGGTCTCAGCAGCCTTTAAGCCTGAGGTTTAGAAATGTGGAGTGGCTCGCCCAGGGGCACACAGGGAGCCGGTGGGCAGCTGGGGCTCAGACCCGCTCCCAGTCCCACCCACGTGGTACCGTCTACCAGCTGCATGACGACCTGCGCAGCTGCCCTAGCACGACGCCGAGAGGGAGCACCAGGAACTCCGAAGTCAGCAAACCTGACTGTGATTCCTGAGTGGGGATGAGACTTCAGGCCAGTGTCTTATCCCTTCTGTGCACCAGTCTCCACATCTGTAAAATGGGTACCTCCTTCCTTGAGTGAAGCCAGCAACGTGCTGGCACACCACGGGGCCAACACTGGGGTCTCAGTGTTGATTCTGAATTTTGAGTTCTGTCCTTTCCCAGCTGTCCGGCTCCAGCTGCACCAAGTACATTGATAGGACAGTCAAGCCCTCAAGCGCTTCCTCCTTCCCTTCTGTAAACTTCCTGTGCGAAGTGAAACCCACACAGAGAACAAAGACCAAAGGCTCATCAAGTATTGGATTTAAAAAGAATTTTAGTCATGCATTAGTTATCTATTGCTGCATAACAAATTATCCCAAAACTTAGTGGCTTAAAACAACGAACATGTATCCTCTTGTGTAGTTTCTGAAGGTCAGGAATCTGGGAGCAACTTAGTTTGGTGTCCTGGCTCAGGGTTTCTTACAAGGCCAAGGTCATTTCAAGGTTCCACTGGGCAGGAGAATCTGCTTCCCAGCTCACTCCTGTGGTGGCTGGCAGGCCTCTCTCCTTAACTGCTGCCGGCCAAAGGCTTTCAGTTTCTTGACCTACGGGCCTCTCCATAAGGCTGCTCATGTCACGGCAGCTGGTGTGCCCCAGAGTGAAGGAGAGAGAGAGAGAGAGAGGGAACGTCCCAGACGGAAGCTGCACTCTTATAACTTAATCTCAGAAGCGACCTACCCTCGATACTGGTCACACAGACCAACCCCACGAGGCAGGGATTGCCAGGGGCCATCTGGGAGGTACTTTTATTAAAAGCTTTGGGTTGCAGGGTGGGGTGGGATCAGGCCAGGCCAGATGTCCTGATTCCTTCATTGTTGGTGAAAACCCATGTAGAGACCCCGAGATCATGAGCAAGCACTACATTCCATAGGTCCTACAAGTAGGAAATGCCTCTTTAAAAAATGGCTAACTTCCTGCTGCAGGCACCATTTTAGGTGCTCTGCAGAAACATTTGGTGGAAATGGCAGGGATAATTTTGGCCATGTAACTCCTCCAGGCATATCTTGCTTTGTCACTAAAACTCTCGATTTAGGAATTATGCTGGCATTTCCTCCAGCTGCTGAAATGTCTAGATGTCAATGGTTTATATCTGTCTTTTTTAGTTATAGCCAAGATATTTCAAACATATTTACTAGACCACAATTAACTTGGTTTTTTAACCCAAGAAAATAGCATATTAAGTAATCACGTGTCTTTAGATACTTTTACTTTTTCTAAATAATGTTCCCAACTGATTGAAACACCTGACCATCAATGGTACCTTGAGCTGAAGTAGATAATAATGTAATATTTCCACTTCTACAATGGCAAGGAGAATTTTGGCATATCTCAAAGATATGTATTTATTACATAATGTATAGTTTATATTATTTTATTAAATATAATATATATTATCTATATCATATATATTATATTCTTCAGATGTGCCAAAATTCTCTCAGCCATTGTAGAATATATTTACATATGTAAATAGAATGTATCTATTTCTATTCAGAAGAACCACACTATTAAATTATTTGCACTTGAAATGATTATTATAATAATAAATTAAATGACAAAGCAAAATGGGTCCACAGGTAGAATAGCCAAGGAAGAACTTTAGGCGTTCTTCCCCCACCACATGCACGCAGCTTGTCTGTGGGAAGATCTTTTAATTACTGAAAGCTCACACATGGTTGATGGTGTTCTTCAGTCTTGGCATTGCAGGTGACAGCCCTCAAGTCCTAGTGCTTGGTTGAGGTAGACAGAAGGACCAAGGTGCTGGAAATGCAGCTCATGCCCTTGGCTATTTCCACACATTTACACATAGGAAGGTGGTAGCTTTTTCGTAATATCTAGATAGATAAAGACAAGGGACTTGAATCCTAAATCTTATGTTGATATGCAATCCCAAAATAGTATATATTGAAGATTTTTATACACTTCAACATTTTCTGTGTAAGGCCTTTATATTCTTAGTTATAGGCAAGAGCCCAAGTTTTCTGAGATCCCATAGCCAAATCATCAGTGAAATAGAAGAAGAAAAAAAAACTCTCACTGGAAGCCATATGCAAAGGGTGGCGAGAGTGTCTGCAAAGAACGCCATTTCTATTTTTTACATCTCTTCCACTATAGTAAGGGTGTGAATTTTAACTGACATTTTCCAACTAGTGAAAATCATTCCAGGGTGGGGAGGGGAACGGAGGCAATTAGACACCAAAAGAGGGCTGGAGGCTGCGATGTTGAAGGAAAATATCTACTTGGTTTCAAATATTTTCCACCAAGACAGCCTCCTGCCCCAAGCCAACCTCACAGAAAGCCTGTGGGGCAGGAAGCTTCGGAACATTGTGCCCTTTTTCTCTGCCGTTCACCACGGGGTGTGAGGGAGTGTGTGCACCAACTGGCTCTCAGTCCGCCAGAGGCGAAAGGAGGGGATCGTTTCTGCTCTGTTCTCCTGCCCCAGATTAGCAGTTCTTGAGATCAAGCTGGGACGCACCAGGCATGCAGCAGACGTGTTTTTCCACTCATTTTCTGCCGTGATAGAATCAGTCCCTACAAACTATTTGTCTTCCTTCTCCCTGTAGTGATCTGTGGCAATTTGTATCTTCCTAAAATGGCTGTAAAAATACTTCTGGTCCCACATGCTCTTGTAGAACCCTGCCACTCCTGCAACAGGAGGGGACATCTATGTCTCCTGCCCTTGACTCTGAGCTGGCCTTTGTGATTGCCTCCAACAGGATGCCATGAAAGGAAGTGACATTCTGTGACTTCCAAGACTAGGTCATAAAAGGTGATAGGACTTCTGCCTGGTTCTCTCTCTTGGGACGTTCATCCTTGGTTTGTAGCTGCCATTTTATGAGGAAGCCCAAGCTGCAGAGAGAGACCATGTGTAGGAGTTGCCACCAATAGCTGCCGTCCCAGCTGACAGCCAACATTGCCTGTCAGACACGTGAGTAAGGAAGCCTATGAGGCACCCCCAGCCCCAGCCACCATCTGGCCACAACTGCATGAAAGACCTGAAATAGGACACCTGGCTGAGGCCAGTCAACCCCAGAACTGTAGAACTATAAGAAAAAAATATTGATAATAAATATCTATAATAAGCAATTGTTTTATGTCATTCCATTTGGAGTTATTTCTTATGCAGCAATTGATAATCTGAATATGGTCTGGAAAGGTAAGAGAGCAAATAGAATTACTATCTTCAAATATTTTTCTTTATGTAAACCATTTTGAAAAACTATGTATTCACTCACACATTTTTTTAAGTTGCCATCTAAAATTTTTGCTGTCAGTTTAAATGTCTGCAAAAGAAAATTTCATGCCAAATAGTCAGAGTATTCTCTTCAGTGCATCCACTGGAATATTAGCACCATTTAATAGCCATGATCACCCATATTTAAAATACAAGAACCATTTCTTCTTTAATAGTCAAAAACTTCACATTATTTTTTCTCTCTGAATTAGTGTTTCTATTTCATTTCCCCCATGGGATTTTATTCTAATGTGATACATGTTTATACTTGAAAATTATTTATTGATTACCCTATCATACTTTTCTGTAAAAAAAAGAATATATATATAAATGTACTGCAATTATAAATGTTTTTATTTCCAGTGATCACAAATCATTCTTCAACACTTTATACTTTTTATATAACCATTAAGATAATATTTTATAGGAAATAATCTCCTAATGAGATGAGCTAGACTGATATATTTTTGTATAGAATGAGCTAGAGTTCAGCATGAACTTTTTTTTTTTTTTTTTGGAGAAAGGGTCCCACTCTGTCACCCTAGCTGTAGTGCAGTGTTGTCATCATAGCTCACAGCAACCTCAAACTCCTGGGCTCAAGCGATCCCTCTGCCTCAGCCTCCCAAGTACCTGGGACTACAGGCATGCGCCACTACGCCCAGCTAATTTTTTCATTTTTTTTGTAGAGACAGGGTCTCTCTTCCTCAGGCTGGTCTCGAACTCCTGGCCTCTAATGATCCTCCCACCTCGGCCTCCCAGAGTGCTAGGATTATAAATGTGAACCACCATGCCAGCATGAATTTTATTCCTGCTTTTTTTTTATTTGCATAGATATAAGTACCAAGAAACTTTATTCCCATAAATAAGTAGATGGAAATGGAAGCAGTTATGATGGAACTGTATCATTGGTTCTTTCAACTTCTTCCAAATGATATGCTAGAAATTACATAGTGATTCATCATCAAACATCATTTTCAGTATTCTAGCCAAGGATAGCTCAATTGCATTTGCCTTCAATTTTATTGAGAGTAAAGAATTCGAAACCACTTGGCTTGAACAGTTCCCCAGGCCTTTGAGTTACTCAACTTTTCCATTTCTGAGAATTATAGTATAATAAAAAGGCTTCACCAAGATTTATCAAGTGACTATTAATTTTACCATTTATTCTTTTACTTAGGGGCACCCTGTTGAACAGCTAATGCTCAGAAAGGAGTGAGAAAATGGTAATATCCATCGTGTCAATAAGCCTTTCCCCAAACAATATTTTTGATAGAATGCTTTTTATATTGTGGGCTTTAAGTACATTTTGTCAAAACTGGAAACACAGAAAGTTTGTATAATTATGCAAAATGTCCCCATAAAAACTAAGTGGTAAAGGGTCCTCATTATCAAACAAGTCAGTCAACTCTTACTTTTTGTCTTTAAAAAACTAACTTTATTTTTCCATTCAAAATTCAAATAAACGTGTCCGCAATACCTCCTGGCAGCCAGGTGGCTGTAATTCTAATTCTGCAGGGGGCCTGGCCACGTGGGACGTCTGAGGACACGCCCCCTTCAAGTTTCCTACGGGGCTTGGGGGTCCTCCCTCGGCAGCACTTCCCGATAATTGAGGGAGGGAAGAAAGGGTGTTAAATAAAAACTATCATTCCTGAGCCCTTCTCTCCAATCTATCTCGGCTCAGAACATCCCAGCTCGGACTGACATTCCTTTCCTATATGCGGGCCAACCCGTAGCAGAAACGTGTTTGAGACGCGGAAAGACGGGGTCCTACCGCAGCTTTGGGAGCCTCCTTGAAGCCAGCCTTGCAGGGGTCTTCAGTCTGCTGCCTCTGGGGTTCGCCTCGGGCGAAGGGTTCAGGCCTGTCTTCTGTGAAGTGGAGAAAGGAGGTTGTAAGAGGCAGGAGAGGGCGTGCTTCACTCCCCCCTCCCCGCAGGTGCGATCCCGCCCGCAGGTGCGATCCCGCCCGCAGGTGCGATCCCGCCCACAGGTGCGCTCCCCGCCCCACCAGCTCCGGGAAGAGAACAAGGAAAGGGAGGCCGTGAAAGCGAATCCCTCACCTCTTGCTGCCTGCATGTCTCCAGTTTGCAGACACTCGGTTTAGCACGGAGAGAGGCTACACTTCAGTGTTGGCCGCTCATCCCGGTGTTCGCTGACTGCAGCTCATGAAGGAACATGAGCAGTGCGCTTCCGCCTCCCGGCCTGGAAAATCTAGGGTTATGGGAGTAACTGAAAAGAAATGAAGGCCGGGCGCGGTGGCTCACGCCTGTAATCCTGGCACTCTGGGAGGCCGAGGCGGGAGGATCGCTCAAGCTCAGGAGTTCGAGATCAGCCTGAGCAAGAGCGAGACCCCGTCTCTACTAAAAATAGAAAGAAATTATATATTAAAAAAAGAAAGAACGAAATGAAACTTGGATAGCTTTAGATATGTAAATTTTTGTTTGTTTTCATTTTCATTTTTAACCAAGGTAATATATGAACATAATTTAAAAATCCAAACAATACCAAAATGCTCATAATGAAAAACAGCATCTCTGGCCCATCCCATTGCGCCCATGCCTCTCACTCCCCAGGAGAAACCGGCTTCAGCTCTGCCGCCTTCCTGGATTTACTGCCCCATAGCTAAATAGTGCGCCAACTGCTCTTTCTGGATTTATCAATTCGGGCACCCTATATTCACTTCCTACGCCAACAGTATACATAGACTCTCTCATCTTCACAGAGCTATAACCACAACTGTTATTAAGTCAGCCGTTAGTGTTTACATTATTAAAACCACCAAGTAGCACACCAAGACCATACCTCTATTCTTGCATATACCTTCAGTTTTTCTGAAGCTGATTGTCATATTTTCTCAATTGTTTTCTTTCTTATAAACTTACTTTTAATTTCTCCCAAATTCTCAGATACATCTGTCACCTGTTTGTCAATAAATTTTCCATACAATAAAATGTATCAGTCTTCCCCCTGTCCATGAAGATTTTTTCATCCTGCTTCAGTCTGGCTGCATGGCTGTTGATATGGAATGTACCTTTGCTATAATCTTGACATACTTGACTCTCTTCTCTTTGGAATCCCATTTCCTGGATTGTTTCTCTTCCTATCTCTTGTTTTGCTGGAGTATATCTTGCAGTAGCTTCCTCAGAAAAGTCCATGTATTGCAATCTATTTAGAGTTCTTGCATGTTTGCAAGTCTTTATTCTACACTCTCACTTGATGGATAATTTTTTCCTGGGTAGAGGATTTTAGGTTGAATGACATTTGTCTCTCAGAATTTAAAGGCTTGTTCCAGTATCTTTCAGCTTCCAATATTGCTCTGAGAAGACTATTATGATTCTTTTATTTATATATGAATTATTTACATATGACCCATTTGTTCTTTTCTGCAAGCTTTTAGAATCTTCTATTTATCCCTGAGATACTGAAATTTCATAGTAATGTGCTTTGGAGCAGCTGTTTTTATTCACGATATGGAGTACTGGTGGGCCTTTCCATCCTTCAGTCTGGGTACTTTTTCTTGTAATGTTCTGTGATAAATCCTCCTCTCTGTTTACTGTTTCTAAACCTGCAGTTTGTTGGGTGTTGGATCTCCTGTATTGATTGCCTCACTTTAAAAAAAATTTTCCCTTGTATTGTTCTTTTGTGATTTTATTGTACATTCTGGGAGATTTTCTGAACTTCATCCTTATCCTTTCCATTAAATTTTAAACTTTGTCCATCATTTATTTAATTTCCAAAAATCATTTTTTGTTCTCTAATTGTTCCTTTTTTATATATCGCATTCTGTTCTGGTGGCAGTATCTTCTCTTAGCTACCTGAAAATATTTATTGGAGTTTTTTTTTTTTTTTTAAGTTTTCTTCTGCTCCTCTTTGCATTGTCTGTTTCTTTCAACTATCTTTTTTCTTTCTTTATTTTTCCTTGTTTGTCTGTTTTAGTCATTCTTTTTTATATTGGAAGCTCTCTTAAAGTGTTTCCTGATACTTGGATCTATTCAATCATGTAGCAAAAAAATAGTTATATAGAAAACACAAAAGCTCTATGTTTATAAGATGGAATATGACAGCTGGTGGGCATCACTGAGGCAGGGGACGACACCCCCTGAATGCCAGGCTCCGGTCCTATTTCAGGACTCTTCAGTTGTTCTAGGATTGAATCCCCCAGTCTTCTGCCTGGGGGGGTCCCAGTTGTCAGCTTCCTGAGCGCAGAGCAGGGCATCAGGCCTCCAGCTACTCAGTGTTGCAGAATCTTACTTAATCCCCTTGTTTTAGAACCTGTGCCTCACCCTCCATCCCGTGTCACCAAGTTGGGGGTCTCTATACCAGTTTCTCCAAAGAATCAATGTTCCCTCTCCCCCATGCAGGGGGGAGGAGGGATCAGAGGGGCCAAGAAAGGGTGGTCACCCGCCATGCGGTGGAGCAGGGGCTTTGTGTGGCCATGTGAAAACCGTCAGCCAACCTCCCTAGCCTTACCCCGCTTTCCTCTTGGCCTCAAGAGGACATCCTCGGGCTGCAGGTTCTGTGAGGGCCTGGCAGGGCCCTGTGCATCGACGCTCATCTCTCCAGGGCCTTCGGCAAGCCTTGGGGATATGGCTGGTTCCTCCGCTCTCGAGCCCCTTGTCGTGCCTCATCCGCTTGCCAGGACGGTATTCACTGAACCCTCCCACCTACTCTACTGTCACCTCCCTTCCTGTGCTCTGTGTTCGTGGGCTGACACCTGGGTCAGGAAGGAGAGGAAAGAGGTGCACGTGGTCACTCTCCCAACCGGAACCGGCAGACAGTGACTTGTACTCAGACCTGCGCAAATGAGCATCTCACACCCTGAACAAGCAGCTCAGGCGGCCTCCTCTTTTGGAACTGATTTCAGCAATTAACATCATAGTTTTTTTTTAATATGCTCAATGGTGGATTTGATTTATTGAAATTGCCAAAAGTCATCTGGAGGAAAGGCCTGCATTAAGCAGGCCCTTTATAGAATGTTCTATGGAATACTGTCCTACAGGTTGCTCAGGGGAAAAAGGGTTTGGGGTGAGTTAATTTGCAAGAGATTGCACAACGTTTTCTCTTCTTGGGGTTCAAAATGTACACTGAAAGTTCTAGTAAATTATGTAACAAAGCAACCTATTTGGTTGGATTTTCTAAATGGACCACAGATCCGGTTTACATGTGCGCAGCACCTGCTAACATCTTCACATGCCCCATCCTCCCCAGGACATTCCCAGGGAAAGGCTGAGCTAAGTGACAAAGCTGGTGACAGACTTGGGCCAGAAGCTATTGCAGCTCTTTCGGAAAACCCCCTTCAACTGGGCCCCCGTCGTGGTGAGGCCCCGCTCGGCTACCTGTGCTGCGAAGCCTTCTTTGCACCGTTGGGAGGGTGAGCAGGATGCCGTGGATGGACGTCTCAACCTCAGGGACTGAACAGTATCACAGAGGTCAGGGGAACAAAGCAACGCGTTCTTTGTTTGTGATTTTGACATGTGCACTAGTTGGGATCTTGGGAATGTTGTCATTTTTCAGTGCAAACTTTGATATTTTGTTTCTGGGTTCCAGAGAAAACACCATCTCTCATCACCCAGTACTGTTTTCCACGAATCCATGCTATTTTTGTCCAGTGTCCTTAGAAAGACTACAACAAATGTCAAGGCTTTGATTTATCCGTTTGTCACTCAAATTCACGGTATATCTTTCAAAAAGTCTTACCTGGTATTTAAGTCGTCCCTCAGAATATGTGATCATGTCTTGAAAGTTAACTCTTCATTCTCCCAGTACTTGTCACTTGGCTAAACTCACATCTTTCCCACGATTCTGTAAGTGATGGCCTGTTCACTTGGATTGTCTTCCATACCTTCCATACCCTGTTTCATTTTCTCGCCACACTCACTTTTTATGTCTTTCATTCCAATAAAGGCTTTTATTTATGTATTTAAATTTTACATGAAAATTTAACTTCACATGAACTTTGATATTAATTCTTTGCTCCAGATAATGTCCACTTTCTTTCAAGCCAATGCATAATACATTATTCTGTTTTTTTAGGCTGCTAGAGCAAAATTAATTTAGACAATGCTGAGATTAATGCTGCTACATGTTAAAACAAGTTGCAACATGCTGGAAAACATTTTGAGCCTGGATTTTTAAATTTGCAAATTAAGAATACTGGACCAGACTCCAACTCTACAGTCTCTTTGGAAACCTTTAAAATGCTTCGTCTATTGCTAAGCTCAGGACTCTTCTGTTTCCATAAGTTACACAAGAACATTCTTATTAACTTATCATTCATTAAATTTATCTAAAATTTTTGAGATTCAGTTATGTTTCAGTCTATTGTAGCTCTTTCAGGAACAAATTCTGTTAACTTGCACACCAAGTTCAGGTTCGACCCTTGGTCCAGCACCTTGCATATAGCAGTGACTACGTGAATGAACATTTTCTTAGTCTGTGATAAGTTTTCAAGCTTCAAGGGTTACCCCCCCACACATACAGACAAATGCACTTCAATAGAAGATGTCGAGATATTGTGCCCGGAGGCACAGCGTTGCAGCATGCGAGGAAGAGAGGAGCGTGCATTCTGGGAGTCTGAAGTGAGGACAAACTCATGAAGATAAGGTCCATCTGTACATTTAGTTTCCTGAAGATATTTGGAATATTTAGGAAAAACTAGTTAGGTGGACAACTTCAGCTGAGAAATCAGTTTGCACAGGAGTAAATTTGGGTCGGCCATTGCAGCGCCTGAATGCCCACCTGGGTCGTTAGAATTTGATTCTGCGAGTGACAGGGAGCCGGTGAACAGCGCCGGGCAGGAGGTGGCAGTGGTGAAGGCCGCACTTGGGAGGCTCCTTCGGCGTTTCTGTGCCGAAAGGAAAAGGGGGGCAGGCTGGAGGCAGGTGACAAGGATGGCTAGGTTAAAGATGGGGGGACCCCACAGGGAGCCGAGTGGCGATGTGCTGTGCAGCGGAAACCTCTCAGACTTGGAGTCAGAAAACCGGAGTTGGTGTTTTGTTCTGCTTACAGCTGGGTAAACTTGAGGGGTAGAGAGATCTCAAATTCTTGAATCTTCTTTCCCCCCAACCAAAAAATAGAGATAGTGATAATGTCAGTGTTCTAGAGCAGCGGTCCCCAACCTTTTTTTCCACCAGACGGGGTGGGGGTTGGTTTCGGGATGATTCAAGCGCATTACATCTATTGTGCACTTTATTTCTATTATTAGTACATTGTAATACTTAATAATTATACAACTCGCCACAGGTTGGGGACCCCTATTCTAGGGGACAGTTATAAAAATCAAATGCATTATTAGTATGTAAAAGTTGTAACTTTCTGCAGCTCAGTCTTCTCATTTGTGAACTAGGGATAATAACACTATCCACTTTACAGGATTATAGGCCCTAACGAGTTACTCCAGGCGCGGTGCTACATGATGTCTGGCGCGTGGCAAGTGCTCCAATTGTTAGGCAGACACTTGTGTAAAACTAAAGTGTCACCAGACCGTCTCAACCTGCTGTCTGTTCTCTGTTACTGATGTGTCTGTTCGTCTCTTAACTCTGGTGACTGATTTGTCATTATGAAAGGGAGAAGGGTCCTTGTTTTGCCTATTTCCTTTTCTTCTTTCCTTAGGAGACAATGACCAGAATCATTGGGGTAAAAACAAAAACAAAAACAAAACAAAACAAAAAAACTCTACTGCAGGAATGATTTTTAAAATAGATATATATTTCTTATCTATTAACATTTATTAAGCATTAAACTGTTCAATAATATAGTATGAAGAAAAATACATAGAATGGTATTTGGATTCTATCCAACACAGAATACTGACAATGACATATAAAAGGGCAAGTATATGAAAACCAGATAACAATAGCATTGCAAATAAGATGAATATATTCAACGTTATAAATAAACTTTAATGTAGTGGTCTAATCCATGAATAATAATGGGATGAGGTACATTAAAAATGTCAATAGATTTTTTAACCAAATATTGAATGTTGTTAAAATAGTTAGTAGGAACAAAGATGTCTGATGTTAAAAATAATCAAGACTTTTTCTCTATAAATATAATTTACATGGCTATAAATTTTTAAGAGTTTTACCTTTCTAAAGCAGACAACTCGCTGAGAGACTCCAAGTCCATTTTAAAACAAGAAAAAAATGATGATGATGATATAGCAAATAGAGCTAAAATTAAAATGTATCTTGGAAAAATGTGAATGTTGACTCATTCCCAACTGGCAAGGAACAATGATGATAAATCTAGAACCCAGAGTGGGCATTCTGGAGCCACACTGCCTGGGCCTGACCCCCAGCCCTGCCACTTACTAGCTGTGTGACTTTGGGAAATTACGTAACATCTCTGTGTCTCAGTTTCTCATTTGTGAATTGAGGATAACAGTAACTATTATATGAGGTTGTCATGAAAATTATATTAGTTACTACATATAAAGGCCTTAGAACATTGTCAGGTATACATTGTATGTCTAGAAAAGGTAAGCTGTTTCTATTACAATAAATGCATAAATAACCAAAATGAATATAGGATGATTAGCTAATAAATATTCAACTAATATTGAATAACTAATAAATATTCAACAGAAAATGTTGAATTTGGGGGTCAGTTGAATACAAGTCATCACCAGCCTATTCATATTGCTAAAGATACAACTCAATATAACCAAATTTAACCATGCCATATATTAAAATAATATCACATTTCATTAAGTCTAACAAGATAAAATCAACTGTAGGAGCTTTAGGAACCATTAAAAAAAATGTTGCCATTGATATTATGGATTGCAAGACATACTCTAATATCACATAAGTCAAAAGGTAAAAAAAATGTGCATCTTAGAATTGAAAAAGTCTATGAAAAAACTGGAAAGTGGTCCAGGGAATTGGACTGTAGAAGAGTTTGTTTAAAAACAAAAATGCAGACATAAAGTCTAATTTGCCCCACTGACTTCTAAGGCGGGGGCAGTATTTCTGGGACAGGAGGCTTAGCGTCTGGTCAACTACCAAGCCCTGGGCCGCCAGGGACAAGGGCATGCCCTGGGCTAGGGAGCCTGGCAGGAACACATCCTACCACACCTGCCAGGTACAAGCAGAAGCCACCAAGAGTTACCATTGCCACTGTTGGGGGCGGGGGGAGGAGGCTAAAGAAACAATAGCACCAGAATGTTTATATCATCAATATATATAATCAAATCTTAAAAATCAAGCAGATTCTGGGTGGGTTTGATGGTCTGTGGGAGTCCCTTGAATAAAAAGCATCCCAGAAGAGCTGTGAAACTTCATCTTCCCACCCACCCCCTTTTTTTTTTTTTTGAGACAGAGTCTCCCTCTGTTCCCCTGGCTAGATAGAGTACAGTGGCATCATCATACCTCATTGCAGCCTCAAACTCCTGGGCTCAAGCAATCCTCCTGCCTCGGCCTCCCAAGTAGCTGAGACTACAGGCACGTGCCACCACACCTGTCTAATTTTTCTATTTTTAATAGAGATGGGGTCTCACTCTTGCTCAGGCTGGTCTGGAATTCCTGAGCTCAAGCAATCCTCCTACCTTGGCCTCCCACAGTGCTAGGATTACCGGCGTGAGCACTGTGCCTGGCCAATCTTTCCCCTATTCTTAACCTTGCCTGCAACCTGCTCTGCATTAGAAATTAAGCTTTTCAGTGCATGGAAAGAACTGGCTTATTGAAAACTACCCTTCCCTAAAACCCTTCTTTGAGTTAGGTGTTATGATTTTAACAGACCTCACCATCAGAATAAAAACTGCACATAAAGTAAAACTTAAGAGATGTCAACAAGAAGAACTGACTGCTGTTCCATACCAGATGAATTCACCACATGTGGTCTGCTGTGGATAATCCATGTCAACATCTAAATGGCAAAGACTCCGAAACGCTCCCCTTCCGCCAGGGCGCACAGTCACAGATTTCCCGTCTCAGTGGGAGCCCGTGACTTAGGAAAGCCAAGGGAACGTGGGTGACAGTGCCATGTGCATCACTCACAGGCCTGGACAGGTGTGCTCCTCCACCCCGTCTCCTCCCCTAAGTGTGGACCAGAGGCAGAAGGCGGGGCAGAGGGCTCTGAAGCCTTGCAGGACGGTGGAGCCCAGGATGAAGGAGCCTGGGTCTCTGGAGTCTTTATGTGAACTTAGTTGACAGTGAATGTGACATGAGCAAAAAATAAGCTTCAAATGGATTAAGTTAGTAAGGTTTGGGAATTGTTGTTACGGTGGTTTGCCTACCTCAACGTGATAAAGAAATTTTCAATCACCACGTAATGACTCACTCATACATAAAGTCGTCTATACGGAATCCCAAGATAATATGCTCATTTTAGGTCAATCAGAGTGTTCTGAGGTGGGGATGACAGCAATCAGTAAGGACGGTCATTGGAAATAAGCAGCCTCCCTGAAGGAGAAGTTGGAAACTGAGCCCCGGATAGCGTAAGTCACATCCCAGACTTTGTGATGGTCCTGATATTATCCCAAAGAAAATGTAGAGTGGAACCATTTAAATTTGATTCTAGAATTATATCAATTTATAAGATGGGCATCGTCATGGAGGACTAAACCAAGTACACAAAAGGATTTAAAAATACAGCCAAGAAGGACGCACAGCCTAGCACGTCATTAGCGCTTGTGGAGATGGGCTGTGGGTACCGTCCCTGGGAGTTTTTACCAAAACATGCTATTCTGTCTTGGAAGAGTCCTGAAATCATACACAGAACAGCTTACGGAGCAGGCGGGTGACAGGGTGAGTACAGAGTGAGCGGGAAGCTGGGCCTGTGAGGGGCTACAGCACCACCTCAGTATTTTTAAGGCTCTGGGTGGGATTTGCGAGCAGACCACCCCAGCTCAGCTCCCCACATAGACACACTTGATTCACTCACTCAGCAAGTGTTCACTGAATGTCCACTGGCCATCTGACATCTAGGATTTGGTCTCAAAGCTGTCTTGAGGTTTTTCCCATTCTACTGCTCTAAGGAATGTTTTCTGGTAAAATAGGATGAGTACATGACAACCTCAAAAAAACTTAAGACAAAAGAAGACTGAAGAAAACCAGGTAAGGGACAGCAGAGGGAGAAAACCACAAAGCACTCAAAAAGAAAATTCCTTTCTTTCTAAATAAAAAGTTTAATTTGCAGTAAGTATAATAATATGCAGTCTACAAATTCTCAGAAACACAGCTAAAAAAGTGCAAGTATCAGGAATTATGATAAATTTGAAAATAATCTAACTTTTTATCAGATATCTGACCAAGAGGATGCTATCAGATATGAAATGTCAGTTATGTAGTTTATTTTACATGCTTCTTGCTATATACATTTGGGCTTTTACCTAAAATTTCATAAAAGGAACACTTCATTGGAACTAACTTAAATTCTACAAGTACTGAGAACAAACAGAGCTGGTAGAGGTGAACACATCTCTTCTCCGGCCGACTGGACAGCAGGGTTACTGAACGGTGGGCAGGCCGTGTCTTCTGTCCCCCCTGACATTTGGCGAGGAAACCAACTGTGAGGACCGACCCGCGCTGCCAGGAGAAATGAGAAACGAGCTTGGGTCTACGGGCAAGGAACTAAGCTCTAGAGCCCTTGTTGCCTTGAAAGAAAACGAGGTAAATAAGTATAAAATGTTAACATGAGAAAATGACAGTGGACAATCAAGACGATCTTAATTACTTCAAACAGCTTAATTTTAATAATATGGAGGATATAGTTCTATATTCTTTCTAAAGGTAAAATGTCATTTACTCAGTTAATTCAGTTTGATGTTATTATTCCATGTTTTGCTGACTCCCAGCAAAACTCAGAGAGGGTTCCTCATACGTATCACTAGTGTAAGTAACTTTACAAAAAGCATATTTAACCAGAAGTATGAAGGACTTAAGCGTATTCTTCGTGAACAAATGACTCCTAGGCAGACTCTGTGTATTTTGTGTGTTTGAAACATAACACCGCCTGTATTTCACATTAGGTGACTCAGGCTATTGCTAATTTAGGTTGGTCTTCACTCCACATAGGTGTTTTATTGACCTTTAAAGAGTCATCCTACTAACAGTTTGGAAATAATTGCTCTTCCTTCTTGACCAACCCTTTCATTCTTATAAATTCTTCTTTTTCCAAAGTGCCTCACTGTGCTGGAAATTCAGGACGGTGCTCATCCTACAACTACCCAGGCCCCACGCCAAAAGGGATTCTGCTCCAAGTTCCACAAAGACCCTGTCACGAAACCTTTCACCCCCAGCGCGGGCGTGTGACACACCAGACTCTGATGCTGGAGTCAGCCAAAGTGGAGGTCTGCTAGTCATTTTACTTAAAGAGCTTTGACCATGTAGATAACAGTATTTAAGTTCTAGCAATCATTTTAGATGTTGTGAAAGCGATGAGAACTACAAATCCTCTAACTGGTGAGAACTTTTTCAACAGCTGGCTTTAGAGTGCAGTCATGCACCACCTTACAAGGGAGACACGTTCTGGGAAACTCATCTGTAGGTGACTTCATCCTTGTGCGAACATCACAGAACGCACTTAGGCGAACGCAGCGTGCAGCCTACGACATGCCTAGGCTGTGTGCTCTAGCCTGTTGCTCCCGGGCTACAAACCTGCAGAGCGTGTCACCCTGCTGATTACTGCAGGCAGCTGTAACACAATGGTAAGTAACTGTGTATCTAAACATAGCTAAACATAGAAACGGTACAGTAAAAATACGGTATTATAATCGTATGAGGCTACTGTCACACATGCGATCTACTGCTGACCAAAATGTCCTTAGCGGGCACATGACTGTAGCTGACTTTGAAAACTAATTTTTTTACATACCTTAAATTGTATCCTCTGAAGAGCTATCTATCTCAAGAACAGCATTTTCTTCCTAGGCATGAAAGGGTTTAAAATTACGTAAGATTCTAAATTCTCTATTTAATCAGTCTCAACCAGGGATTCTCAACCTTTGTGATAAGCAGTTAAAAAGCCATCAGTGCTGGCTCACTGTTATCTATAAATTTCTATTTTTCAGTTCATTTGCATAATTATGGCCTATGCTTAAAATCCTGAGGTAGGGGAGGGTAAAGAGGCCCTTGACCTGGAAATTAGAAATGAAGTCATTTCTGACAGCTGCCCAAGGCTGCCCGCCCCGCCCCACCCCGGCAAAGTTCACGGCTGTTTCTTCCCTTCTGCCTGGTGTCAGGGCAGGTCCAGAAGGGAAGGTGGGGAGTAACGGAGCACAGATACTCAGTTTCAAGCATTTGCCAAAGAAGTTAATTTTATGGCGCCTTTCCTTCGACCTGTTTATTCTCAAGGTCACTCACGCCTTAGATAAAGGGGAACAGTGCATCTAGTTCGCTCCAGTTCTTGCTAGCTATGTCGAGGTACTCAGGAGTTAGCCAGGTACCTCCCCGAGGTACCTCAGGGATTTTTAAACTCCGGGATACTTCTAAATAGGCTGAGAATTCCTGGTGTAACTAAAAATCATGTGGTCTTAAAACCTTTTAAATTTAGTATGTTAGCCAGAAGAAAAAAGGATTTAATTTCATTCAAAATATATCTTCTAATGGTTAGTATTTGTAAGAAACAAATCATAATTACAAATATATTTTACTGCAGGACTGTAACATGCAAATGATCTAAAGAGTTCTCGAGATGAGGATGTTAGCGAATAAGTTTCCAAAATTACTTGGCTAGGCAAATAAAATGATTTTAACCACTATATAAATAAAACTCATGTAAGTAAAATATAACATGAAGACAAATTTTCCTTTTAATATTTAAAATGTTGGTTGTTATGAATGCTCAAATTTCCCAGTGTTAGAGAGGTGCTCCTGAAACATCCAGCACTTTGTAAGTTGCTTCAGTTGAAAGATCAAGAAGCTTCTTTTCATTTCTAGTCTTCTCTTGAAGAAAGGTTGCTCTCACAGGTAGCACTCCAAAAGGCCAAGAACAATCTGCTTAATGTTAGGCTACATTAACGGGCCTATCTGTGGCTTTAAGTAAAGGTAAAATGGTTTATGAAGCACAGTCTCTAAATGAGACAGAATCCAAGGGATTAGCAAGTTTAGAGCACCAATTTTCTTTTCTATCATATTTTACCCACCTTAAAGCAGAGTTTTGCATATGTGAGCATTGCACTGAGCTATGTATTACAAATTGACACAGATGAACACAAGCATTGACACACAGGTTCAAAAGGATGATGGTGTGTGATTCAATAACTCAACTGATTTGTCATTTTCTGTATCAGTATGAAAAAGCAAATCTTTCCAGGATGTTCATGTAATAAACTGATATCCTCCCAGGATCTGACAACCTAACCCTGTGGCTACAGAAATGACTGCTCTGTGCTATCGGGCGCTAATGCTTCATGAAAGCACCATTCAGGCACTGGGACTTAGAAGCCAAGTTCTCTCAAAAAGGCTATTTGGGAGCAGTTCAGAACACTCCTGCCAACTCCACGGCTGTACGTGAACCTGAAAGTCTTTAATAAACTTTAGACATATGATAAAACAAACACACAGATTACTTTTTTATTTTTAATCAAAATGTGAATTATCATCACTGTAGTGAATAAAAATTCATGACTCAGAATAGCATGCAATGTTTTATTGTTTTCTAAATCTATTTGTACACTTAATACTCTAGTCTTAATTTCACAAACAGTATAAAGAATGTGCTCTGATGATATTAAGCTGCAATTACTCACCTGAAAAGAAACAAAATATTGCCTCTGAAATAATTACTAATTATACATACTGCAAACTAATAAACACTATAAATATTGAATGTTAAGACTTCAATATATAATGTAAATAACATCCTGCCTTTTTTTAATTGCTTAAAACATTTGTTAAAGATCATGCAAAATAAACACTTCATTAAAATGCTAGATTACACTCAAGCATCAAGGCAATGAAACACAAAAGAGCAACTATTTAGCACAATGACTGGCTAGGTAAATAATTTGATCACCACATTAATAAAAATCCATTAAGTGATAAACATTGCAAATGTAACACTGAATCTAGACAATCGCATATCTGTGACCTCGCCGTCTCTGACCCTATCTGTGACTTGGGATATGCTGCCAGAATTAACTCTACATGAACAAGCTACGTTAAAATGACAAAAGAAATTTCAGTACATGATGACAGGGTACATTTCTAGTCCACACAATACGTAAACATGATTATTCTCTCAACTCTGCTAAGAATTAATGGAAAGTATAGTTTTATAGTTACATCAGTTTTATCTTTTTTTTTTTAACCCCCGCTTTGTTACATGTTTTTAAACTTTTTTAAAAAATGTTTTTCCTTTCTTATGCTCCTCCTCAAGAATTAATATGCTGATTTAGGAACAGATGAAGTAGACAAATTCTGCCCTAGTAAAGGAAAGCAATGATTTAGTTTTACCTAATTAAATATTTCCTTGTTATTTGTCAGTTGCCACTGACCTTTCTGATGTAATTATTTCCTCATTCACTCATTCCATAAATATTTATTAGTGCCTATTATTATCAATGTCTCCCTGATTTTCCAAAAAGAAAATTTGTGGGTTTTTCCCCCCCTCTCATTGCTAAGCTAAGAAAAAGTTGGACACATGATTTAAAAGGGTTGCAGAACACACCAGGGTGGTTTCCTGGGCACAGATGGATGGTGCTGGAAGCCAGGTCTGGGGTTTAAGGAGTAGAGTATCCAGGTAATAAGGAGGTTGTTGGCCTCTCCCCCCACCTACTGTAACCTATAAAATCTTATCTAGATTAAATCCCCTAAGAGCAAAATTTGTTTCTGCTTCATCTAATACCATATCATCCTTCAAATATTTGATGACTGAATATTCTACAAAAGGGGTCCCTAAATTTTTATTTTCTTTGCCAAATTAAGCCCTTTAAATTTAATAGAATATTTCTGACCTATCTTTACATTTAGCTCATGCCTGTCTCATCTCAAAAAGTTTCATGGGGTTATGGGCCAATGAAAAGTATAATGATATTAGTGAGTTTTAAGCTTCTAATTGCAAAGACAATAGAGGATGACTGGTGTACCATCATTCCTTATGCTTCCTTGTTGCACAGTGTATGTCTCAATGACCAAGGGCCTTCCCATCCATTAATTATCTGTAAACGAAATGTATAAACGTGATGTGCACAGACGGATTCTGAATTCAGGGCAATTTTGTCATAGGGCATAGTAATACTACTCTGCTTTTGTGTGTTTCTCTTAAAGAATGCTTTCTCTTTCTTCTCCGAAGCCTGTGCTCTCAGACGGGGCTACGGCATGGAGCTCTGAAGAATCTTTGGAGAGCCTCGTGTAACTCGGACGCTGGCTTCGCTTGTGCGTCATGCTTTTTAGATTTTCATTCTGAACAGCAGTTGGGTTGGGACTGGAACTAGGCCTCAGAATGACTTGAGAAGTCTCCCTGGGCCCCTCCATTTCGTCGAAATTCTGATTGGCCCTGTTGGCCGGGGCACTGTTGTTGTTCAGAGTCAGGGTGCTGGGCGTGCGGTTCAGGTTGTAGGCTTTCTGACACGCAGGCCAGCTTTCTTCAGGGCTGCTGGCTATCAAGCTGCACTCGGAAGGGCTCTTCTTGTCCTCTGAACAGATGGACATCCGAGCTATGATCGGGTCCTGCAGGCCGCTCAAGCTGTGCGGGATTCCGCGCTTGCCACTGTGGCTGTCGTCTTCCAGCTCTATGAGATTCGCCTTTTCGAGCTGGGACTCATCCGCCGCTTCGTTGTGAAGAGAGTGATTGGGGGAACTTTCATTGGATCTCACTCCTGAATCTGAGGAATCCTTTTTGTCCAGAAGGGCATCCGATAAATACTCTTTTGCTTTAATGAAGGTTCTAATTGGCTCGGCGCTGTGTTCAGGAGACTTTGACACTCTCTCGACTTTCCCTTCGGCCTTTTTGTCTTTATCATCCTTGAGCAGTGGCGTATTATCTGATTCTTCCGTTCCAGATTCATCTTCGTCACTGGGCAGTTTCTGATAGCGCAGCCCCCCTCCCTTAAGCTTCAAATCCGTCTGGAAGAGACTGGACCTTTCGGAGGATTTCTTGCCTGGGAGAAGCTTACTGCCTGACTGATCAGATTTTTCATCCTCTTCAGTGATAGGATCCAGGGGTGAGGCATCGTTAGTGGACACCCCTGAGGATGAATAATCTATAACATCTCCCCTCTTCATTAAAAAGGACTTCCTTCCATCATCTTGTTTGGGTTCACTCTCCTTCCCTTTCTCTTGCTCTAGATTAGAATGAATAGAGCCCCCTGACGAACTCTGACCCATGTAGTATGTGCTATGTGGAGAAGATCTGCCGCTAATGGTTGCAGACCCTGTACCCCCTTCTAACTGGGACATCTGAGCAATGTATTCTCTATAGGCATCTCTATACTCGGCCTGCACCTTATCAGTAAGCTTTGAAATTTCAATACTGGAATCCTGGGAATTGAGACTCGAAAGACTTGGGGTTCTGCGAGTTTGTGACTGTGAAGACAGAAAAAAAAAATAATTTAAAAATTCAAATAAGCAAAACAAAAAGCATAATAAACATCAGTTTAGAAAAGATATATGTACACTAACAATTTTAAAAGTCATCAAAATACCAAGTTCTTTTAAAATAATTTTATATGACAGTTTAACAAAAGCTGTGACCTTATAAATAATTCTACTGTTATTAGAAAGCTTTATATAAATTTTAATAAAATCAGTTTATTACTAATATTTAAAAGTATAATTAAACATAGTATTAACAAATAATCTTAGCATTTGTTTTTGTTTTGTGATTTTTTTTAATTTAATTTTTTTTTAAGGGACGGGGTCTTGCTGTATTGCTCAAGCTGGATTTGAACTCCTGGCTCAAGCGACCCTCCTATCTCAGCCTCCCTAGTAGCTGGGACTACAGGGGCACACCGCCACGCACAGCCAAAGCACTTGTTTTTATAATTTCAAACTTTTAACTTTTATTTAAGGTAAAGTCACCTCCATTGATAAAATATAAAAAGCCATGAGACCAATAGTTGGGCCCTAGTAAACACAGAAATAACATTTTTTAAAGTTTGATTTCCAATATGAAGTTTTAGGGCTAGAATTGCTTTAGATCCCAGAAAAAACTAATAAACAAGGGGTAAAAAGCACAGATTTGGAAAAGGGAAACAGGAGAAAAAGAATCAAGAAATTTTAAGAAGGGATGAGAACAAAGGTTAAAACAAAGTAGAAGCAAAGCAGAGTCTTCCTTCCAGAGGAAGAAGATGTCCCATGTCCTTAAGGCCCCAGTGATCACATTCAGACTGTGAGGACAGTGCCATTCTCCACCCATTAGGGTGGCTGTTCTTAAATGTAGCGTGCGCCCCTTTCCCGGGACCCATAAGGTCAAAACTGTTCCTCTATGAATAGGAAAACGTTATCTGCCTTTTCCACCCTCACAAGAGCATCCAGTGGAGTTTCCAGAGGCCACATGACATGTGATGTCACAAGAGATTTGCCTGTGGAAGCAGGATGGGAACCTGGGGGTCTTCTATGAAGCCAGGCATTTAAGAGATTTGCAAGACAATACTATTCTCACTAAATTTTTTGTTTTGGAAAATACAGTTTTTAAGAGTGTAAGGGAGCCGAGACTAAAGAAAAGTCTGAGAACTGCTGCACCAACGGGAGAGCTCTGAACTTCCAGGTCCTGTAGGAAATACCAAGCACAGTGAAGCTAAAACTGAGGGTTTCTTAAGAAATTTCAAAGGGAACCCTGGGGAAAAGCAAAGAGCTGCTGCCGTTGAACAGAGAAATAAGAGGATCAAGTGAGGACTTCGCTTATTGTAAAATTTTTATCTTAATAAGAATTTTTATTTTAATAAAAGAGTAATACTATAATAGTCAATGGTTTCCCAACTTATAGAAATATAGGTAGATAGTATGGAGAAAAAGATAATAACAACGAAAAAGTATTTTTACTATCAAACAAAACACTGTTAACAACAGTAGACCTACCCAGTACTTGCTTTTCCTGAATACTGACCCCGTTAGTGTGGTGCTTCTTTGTAGCTACTTTTATTTTCCTCCCTTGCTTGTTTCCTGTACCCTGCTCTGATTTCTCCTAGAGTATTCTCCTTCTCAATCCCCTCTCCTCCTCCTCCTCCTCCTCCTCCTGCATCTCTCACTTCGTTCTGTTCCTGCTCCTCACCTACACCCAACACCAGCTGAGAAGAAGAAAACCAATACCCATAAAAAGCATGCATATGTACTGGAAAACCAAGTGACAGTGCTCAAAGGGAAACATGTGGCAAATGTTCCAATAAAGACGTATTTTAGCCGATGATTAATGAATGTAACAGGAACTTGCCAGCGAAAGGCCGAATCTGCAGACCACCCTCACTGAGGCAGCCCCACTGCTGTCTACTCTCCCAGCCATCACCCTGATTGGTTCACAGGTCTTAGCAATTTCTAAATGGTCTCACTTTTTTCCTTCATTTGACTGACTGTCCCTCTCCAGATGAAAGCAGCTCCCTGAAGACATGGCACCCTCCACCTTGCCCACTTAAGTATACAGTAAGCATTTTCCGAGTGAATGTATAAATGTCCGATATATTCTCAGTGAACTGAATAGTGTCCTTATTCTTCAATAATATGAAAAATGATATTTAATAAATACCTGCCAACTTAGGTTACTGTGACGTGGGGCACCTTCATCTAGGCCAAGTGTGTTCAACTCTTCAAAGCTGAAGTTCAGTGTGTAGGGCGTCTGGCTGGCGAGCTCGGTGTGAGGCAGCTCGCTGTGTGCAGAGCGGCGAGCGGCTTCCCCGTGAGGAGTGGGGCCGCTGCTGTTCTCGTTAAGGAAACGCGGGTCTTCAGGAACCACCTGGTTTTCTGCGTTTCTCATTTCTAGTATCTTAACAGAAGAAAGCATATCATAAATATCTACATTGATCTTCTTTCTTCCTCCCTTCCTCCCTCCCGTTCCCTTCCTGAGACAAGGTCTTGCTCTGTCACCCAGGCTGGAGTGCAGTAGCATAATCACAGCTCACTGCAGCCTTGAACTCCTGGGTTCAAGCAATCCTACTGCCTCGGCCTCCTGAGTAACTGGGAAAGCAAGCACATACCACACCACACCTGGCTAATTTTTTTTTTTTAATAGAAATGGGGTCTTGCTATGATGTCCAGGCTGGTTTTGAACTCCTGGCCTCAAGCAATTCTCCCCCTTCTGCCCCCCAAAGTACTGGGATTACAGGCATTAGCCATGGTGCCCAGCCAACAAATTATATTTTAGAAGCTTTAGAAATAGCTTTTTAAAATAAAATAGCATAAAATTATTATAAGGGAAATGAGTAAGCATACTTCTGGTAAGAGAATTTCTAGTGAATTTGTACTATATCTGCTTACAATTAATACTAAAAGAAGTAATGGCAGAAATCACCATATATACTACCCCTTGGTTTGCCCATTATATTATTACTCTAGTTTAAAACTTAACTTGAGAACAAAGCAAAATGCAACTGGAGTGTGTCAAAGAAAACCAGAACTGGACAGTACTTAGAGCAGTAAAAACAGATTTTATGCAGGACTACTGCAGTAGGGTAAAAGAGATCTCAGGGTAACAGTGGGCTCAACTCTGAATACAGCATGGACAAATGGAGATTTACAGCCAAGGAGCAGGGTGGGGCCAGTGACTGGAAAGTGACTAAGAGGAAGCATCAGGTGGGCGGGTCTGGCTAACCCAAGGCCAGGATGACCAGACATCACTTGGGGTGGAGGGGTGAGGAAGCTGATCAACTGCCGAGGGGGATCACGTATGGTTGTGGGGGGCGGGGCTCCTTCTAAACTGACCTCACAGGATTCTTGCTAAAACTGGGCAATGCAAGCCAACGGACAGACACTGAAGGTCGGGGGCCTAGAAGAGCCTGACCAGAGTTAGGTCGAGAGTCTGTGTTAAGTGAAAGCATGAAGAACTGGCAGTGGCCTCTTCCCCAAATTTCTGAGTGAAATGTCAAAGAAGGCAAAGGTTGCCAAATGCTGCTGTGTATATTCTCCCTAACCTAACCGGGTGTACACAAGTATAAAATGTAGTTTTAACATTTTTTTTAAATATGGAGAAATACCAGTTTAGACCAGTATTGGTTTTATGCAATGTTATAAATAATCTTGGACATTAAAATAATGTTATAAATATCTTACTGTGCTTCTGAAAAGGTGCCAGTCTCCAAAATTCATATTCATCTCTTTCTTCAGTTCATCAATGTTACACTGAGCTAACACACGGCCATTTATGTTTGCCTGAGGAAAAACAAGTACAAGGACAAACAAAATGTGAAATATTCTGAATTACTAGTGATTAAGAGGTACGCTTACATTTAGTTTTACAAAAGTCATTAGAGACTAGAAAGGCTGACCCTAAAAAAAGGTTGTCATCTCCTGTAATAATAGGTAAAAAGCGGAATTTGAACAACATAAGCCACTCTATATTTTCCCAAGTGCCTTAAGCATTCAAGTAAACAATTCACTCTTCAGGGACCAACCCAAGAACCTACCCTCCCAACTATTTCCAAAATCACCTACCCTGTCATGAGCAACAACAAAACTGCTAGTTTTTCTTTTCTGGCCTTAGAAAATATGAACATGAACACAAGCTTCAGGGAAGCAACAAACACATCTGTCCCCACAGGTGTGTTTGGTCCTGAGAAGTTTCTAAGTGAAATGTGCCTAACAAACTTGTTAATCAGTTACAGTAGATACTTTCAGCTATAAAGAACATCCGCCCACTAACTTCCTAGTCTATTAAATTCACAAAAACGATTTTATCACTTTTGGTTCTCTATAATCTTAGTTTTCCCCAAATAAGGAACACAGCATTTTCTTTATTAATAATAGGCAGCTTACCGATTTTATGAAATATAAAACCTGCCTCTATTAACTGTGGTAAAATTACGGAATACCTATGCTTAAAATCGATGCAATGTTCAGTTACCAAGTTAATTCTGAAGAAAAAAAGAGCCAGTCTGTGGTAGAAGTCCCACTATAACACTGCAAGGGAGTTTGCAGCATGTAAGAAACTACAATAGCTGCTATGATGGACTTCAGAAAGCCAGGGCCTGGGAGTAAGGGCTGAGTGGGAAGGAAACCACCGTCCTGATGGAAACGAGACTGCCACAAAGGACTAAGTGGGAGACCTCACTCCTTCCTGACGCGTGCCGGTCGCCTGGAGGAGTCAGTCTGTCACGAGAAAGGCAGTGCTTGACTCATGCAACTGGACCAGCACGAACGAGCTCTGTGAGAAAACCTTTCTGACTAAACAGTGGCTAAGATTAGTAAAATGGTATCTATATATGCTCATAATTCTTTTAAAAACTTATTCTAGAGGCCATTCTTTAAAGTATGTAAATATCAGAGGCTTGCTTTTTGTTTTTGTTTTTTTGAGACAGGGTCTCGCTCTGCCACCTGGGCTAGAGTGCAATGGTGTGATCATAGCTCACTGCAGCCTCGAACTCCTGGGATTGAGCAATCAGAGGTTTGTTATTGATGTTCTATTCTACTATAGTACTCAGATATATAAAGTATAACTTAGTGGAAATATCTACTACAACTGGACTTGGTTAATCTCGTATAGGGGAAGCTGCCTCCAAAATCTCTGCCTCACTGCCCAACTTCCTGGTAGCTATTAGAATTGTAAGAATAGGATGTTGGAAGAAATAAACTGCAAATACATTACCCTGGCAAACCCAAACCTATGTGGTTTCATCAAATGTGACATGATCCTAAGTCCTATATGACACAAAAATAAGAATCTGGGGAAAATGAAGCAAGTGTGGCTTACTTTAATGGAGTCATACATACAAATATTAGAATTAAAGAAAATGTAACATAAAAGAAAAAGTTCCCTGTTCCACACTGGAAAGGTGAGTTATTGATTTTCTCAACGTAAAATCCCTTAGAGCCTTACATTTCTTGCTAAGGCTTTCTTTTACTTATATTAGGTCATTACGAAAATAACATTGTAATACAGCTATTTTATTCTCTTTTATCCATTTATAAAGCGATAATAGGGCAGTTCTAGGAAACAACACAGTAAGAGTCATGCTTTCCATTTAGAGCTTTCCCATTTCAACAGGGAACCTGTCTCTGAGATGCTACTTGGAAGGGTGCTCTGTCCACCACACCCGCAGTCCCGTCCCTACCAGCACGTGAACCGTAGGTCACCTTTTTGATTGTTGCACAGTACTGCGGCAGCATGCTCTGGTCCAGCCCTTCTATCTGTTTCAGTTTCTCACATACTGCATCCACACTGAACGAATTCAGCAGTATCACTGGTCCTGGGGCCGGGCCTGATCCCTGGGTAAGTCGAGGAAAAATACAGGTATGAGTAGCATTTAATGCTAGATGTATGAGGTCATGTGACAGACAAACTTATTAAGTTGTACTATGAAGTAAAGTAAAAACAAATGTGTGTAACATAAGGAAACGCTATTAGGAGACAGATTTAGCTATTCTTACACCCTAATGAGTAGCTTTTATTATAGCTGATACAGCCTTCTCAAAACTACTCTTCTAAGAAGATTAAACATTCCATGAACCAAGCTTAGGCCAACTGCTCGAATGTTTACAGCCTAACCATAAGAGAGAAGGGCGCTGTCCTTAAAAAGAGGAAGGACAGAGGTTAGAAAAAAAGCAACAAAGGGTAAAAACTACTGATGCCTGTGTTATAGGAACACAAAAGATAAACCTAGGAAATCATTTTTAAAGTGCCTATGATAAACACTTACACAGCTTTGAATGTTTCTACAGACTAAACAGCTGAAGTTTTCATATCTTGATCATATTTTAAGTCCAAGAGATCTAAAATTTCCTTTAGAATCTACGTGTAATAATCATGTAAATATAAAACTATTATTTCTTAACACGTGAAAGCAAATACAGCCTATTATAATTTACTCTCCTTTAAAAGATAAGTCAAAATAATAAATAAGCCTAGTATTTATTTGAGAGAAAAACATTTCCTGAACGTGGTGACGTATCAAAGAAGGATCTGCTGTGGTCAACGACACCTGCATCTCCTCAATTACAGATGCGCACACTGAGATCTAGAGCATTAATTCAGGACTTCAAAGTCACAGAATAAACAGCTAGTTAGTGGTAGATTTGGACCAGAACGCTAACTTATCAGGTCTTTTAACTTCCTATTTTCATTGCTCCAACTCTCTATTTTTGATGAAGTTATATAAATTACAATCACAATAAAGAGAAGACAAATACAGAGGAAACTAATATAAAGGACAAAGATAATACGCCAAACAATATGTCCTGTTTACCATTCAATCTAATCTTCAAACAGAAAGTAAAATTTATCATATCCTCAGGGTATATGAATTTATATTTTCTACGGCCTTTTATCCCTATAAGGGCAAAACTAGACTACGGCACAGCCAAAAATGCCTTTTGCTAAACATTCTTTATAATATGAAAGCGTAATGTAATATTCTTATTACTAACTGATAAATATATACATATAGTATACATACAACATATATCCGTATTACAGATAAATATAAATATAGCTAGGGAATGATACCATATTGAACAAATAGCTGTAGTAGTAGCTGTGTAGAAAGAGAGAATTAGGGAGTCTTAGCAAGTTTACAAGTATGACACAGGCCCATAAAAGTTTGGAAATTAATGACCTGGAACATAATGCAAACACATTTATTTATAGTTTGTTTTTAATTAAATAAAAATTTTAAATATGCCATATTAATGGTCCAGGGTTCAACTGCTCCAAAAATACTAAGAGCAAAACACTAGTCTTTCCATAATTTAGTTTTCTTATCTCTCCATATAGTTCCATTTTCTGCCTGGCCAAGTAGAACCAATATTCAAAGTATTAATTATCCACTATCTACCAGGAACATGCTTTCTATGAATTTTTAATAACTATAATTGTTTTATCTTTTCTTTTTAAATAGCTTTATTGAGATATAATTCACACACCATACAATTCTCCCATTTAAAGTGTACAACAGAGTGATTTTTAGTATATTTATAAACTTGTGAAATCATCACCCCAAACTGAAACCCCTGCACCCATTTGCAGTCATTCCCCATCTCCTCAACACCCACCCCTGTCTCCTGGCAACCACTGATCTACTTTCT
Organism: Lemur catta; assembly: GCF_020740605.2. Classification (NCBI taxonomy): domain Eukaryota; kingdom Metazoa; phylum Chordata; class Mammalia; order Primates; family Lemuridae; genus Lemur; species Lemur catta. Next base: position 5,297,457 of record NC_059131.1, read on the forward strand.
ATCTCTAGACATGTCATATAAATGGGATCATACAATATGTAACCTTTTGTATGTGATTTCTTTCACTAGTATAATGTTTTCAAGGTTCACCCACATTATAACATACGTCAATACTTCATTTCTTTTTACTGCTGAATAATATCTATCTTTTAAAAGATCTTTAATTCTGTCTTTCAAATGCTTTTATTCCTCAACCTGTCTCCTTACTCTGGAAGCATTTACACTTGTCTATATTTTTTTGGTTCAAAAATCACAAAAGAATGGTTTGATCAACAAAATAAATAATGATCATATGGGATTATACCTCACAGATAAAATAAATATCCATGAGTCCATACTGATATAACTAAATAATTGAATAAATAAATGAGTTAGGAAGAAGAGACAGCTTTTCCTTACAGAATTCCAATTAAAATATGTAGAAGAGGGAAATCAAAAATAATCATTAGGCAAACATAATAACAGTGATTGTACACATGATCCACTGATGGATGCTAAAATTAATGATCTAGAGTGTAAGTAGAAACAAGAAAGATATTTGCAGCTTCAAAGTATCTCCCCCAACAGACTTTTTAGTTACAAAAGGAAAAACAGCCCCTTACAGTGTTGAAACCTGGCAGACACCACCTTAACCAAGTGATGGAGGTTAGCATTCCCAGTGGGAAGACTCAGGGACACCGCAAAGCCTCACTATGATGCACCAAGAAGGACACGGCATCATTCCTGCGGTTTTCTCGCAATGAACAACCTCCTTCCAACCATGAGGAAACATTGGACAAACCCAAGTTGAGGGACACGTTAAGAAATAACTGACCAGTATTCTTCAAAAGTATTAATTAGGAAAGACTAAGGAATTGTCACAGATTAGAGGAGACTAAGGAGAAATAACAACAAAATGCAAATAAATTGGATCCTGGACCAGAAAAATGGCATTAGTGGAAAAGCTGGTGAAATTCAAATAAAGTCTGTAGTTTAGTTAATAGTAGTATACCAATTTTAATTTCTGCCCTTGATAATTCTGTTTTTGATAACTTTAATTTCTGGTTATAAAAGATGTTTACATTAAGGAAATTACATATTTTTTGCACCTTTTCTTTAGGTGTAAAATTATTTTAAAGGAAAAAGTTGATTAAAAATTTCCCCCAAAACTATTTTTGATTGTGCTAAAAAGGACAAGCATAATAGGTATGAACCAGATTAACTCTGTCAGCTTAGGGGCCAAATGTAAAATATTAAAGAGTATTTTATTTCCATGGAGAATCTAAGAATTCTGCAACAGACACATGTTAATAAAGATACTACACTTTCCTTTAAAGCAAAAAGTTCCACACAATGTTACTACCATAATCCTTTAAAACTTTTATTAGTTACTTTAAAGTATATTTTAACCTTTACTGGGGATTATGTAGAATACATATATTAAATCTGAATGATTTTTAAAAGCTGTATAAGAAAAGATAGACACACACACGGGCATAAGATCTTTGTGACTACATCAAAACTATAGTGTGACTCTCAATTATTTGTAAGTTGGGCTTTATACAAGGAATATATTATCAATTAATGAAAATGTGTTACAATATGCATCTTTGAATAAAGGAGAAATGATAAATACCTGCCAGGTCTTTTCTAAAGTAATCATGTATAATAAAATTATTTTGAAACTAAATAAATCCTATAACCAAAATAATGATTTTGGATAGAAATCTCATAAAAGAAAGAAGAAAGTATAAAAGTGATAAGGAAACAGTAAAAAGCATATTCAATAATTCAGTAGGTAAATTCTTAATAGAAACTAACATACTACTTTGAAAACACACGAAATAGTTCAAATACTTTAATATTTACCATGCATTCTTACTTGAAATTTACATGTAAGTCAAGAACAGATCATTTCAGCTTACTGATTTTATAAATCAGAATTTATTAAAAAAAATCTAATTTGGAAAACTGAATGCAGAAAATGTTAGTTTGTTTAAACTGTTAAATACAAACTTCAAAATGCATGCAGATTAGAATTTCTCCAGGTAAAAGTAAAGCTACCAAAATACTGAAGTTAACTTGAGGTAACTGTATGATTTTTATATTGTAAGTAGATTAAAACTATACTCCGAAACATTATCATCTTTGGTAAATTTGTCAAATAAGCTTAGAAATGATTAGCCAGAAATAATGCCATGCAATGGCTAGAAGCAACTAATAAAATAAACCAAAGGTATCGAAATGAGCAGATTTATAAACAGCCCAGCATGAAGTTGCCAATGATTGCTTATAGAAGTCTAATAACAAAAGTGAGTAAGATTTCACTGAGAGTTTCTGTACCTGTCTCTGTTTGTTAAACCCAGAATCACACGACTTTAAGGAAGGAATAAAACAGAAGGAACAGAATGAAGGACAAGAATGTAAAGTAGCACATTTAATATACATGTATAAATGTATAATATACACAGGCACCCCTTTGTCATTCCTCTTTTTTCCCCCTTAATTTTGAACGGACCACTCAGCAGCAACACAGCAAGGAACACACGTGCATGTGTGCATATACAGTTTAATTTCATTAACATGCACTTGGTAATTCTCAAATTGTACTCTCAAAATTTATACTTTTTGTATCAAAAGAATAAATCATGGGGTATACATTCAATAAGAAAACCAGGTAAATCAAACTTACTATGAAAAGTCAATATTCCTGCTACATACAAGTTTAAAATTAATTTTAAAACATTTAATAAAAAAAAGGCTTAATTACTTGGGCTATCACACGATCACTTCATAAAATGAAATACCTAGCCACACTACTGTTCATGTTCATTAACACACCTTCAAATTGTTTTGTTTCATTGCATATGTGGCACAAGCAGATGCGCTAAGATATCATTTCAAAAGAAAGGCCCTAAGAGCCTCACAGGTCAAGAAATAATAAGCTGACTGGATGAGAACTTGCCAACTATGATGAACATACCCATTTTAGTGAGGTAGACTTTTTAAAACTCTCATTCAAAGCAAACAATCACTGCTGTCAATTATTGTTCTGCACTTACTAGACTGGTGGAAAAGATTCTTAAAATGCTTAAATGATCTAGAGATGACTGACAATATTGTATCAAATTTAATTTACAACATTATTTTAGCACAATAAAATGCCAATACTTCGCTAGCCTAATATCAGGTGTCTTTCTTTTAACATATTCAGTATCTGGAGTACTTCATGGGACTCTTATTTTTTAGTTTATGTTATCAACCTTGTTATAAATAGATTTTTTAAAAGTTACTATATATATCTGTGGAGACTTGCAAAAACACCAAAACAGGAGTGCTAATGAAATTACAGTTTACTATAAGACACTCAAAACTCAAGAGAAACCTATTGTTGACCTAATTGGAAAATGTAACTTACACTTCAAACTAGTTGAGAAACAATAATTAGGTTAAAGTTGACAGGTAAGACACTACATTTTAAGGGCCGTCATTTAAAAAAAACACAAGTACTAAACAACTGCAGTGAACACAATTTTGTTATTTTTTAACTTTTAACTGTACTCTATGATTCAATGATAACATTACCGTAATATCCTTTCTGTGAAAATATCTCAAGCAAGTAAGTTGAAATTTATTAAATGTTTAGGGAAAAGGTTTGTTTGAGTTGAAGTCTGGCACAAAGACCTTCTTCAAGCACAAAGTGAATACAATTTTTCACTGCACTTCAATAAGAGGAAAAACCAGTAATAATTTTCCAAATTCAAACAGAATAATAAAAATCCACTTCTAAAATACTTTAAAAGGAGTGAATGATGTTCAAGCTGGTTGAAGCTACCGAAGGGAGTCCCGGAGAGCTGACAGGAAGTACCTGTCCTGAGCCCGCAGTCTAAACAAAATCTAAAATGTCCCCAACTGCTTGCCCACGGCATCTGTAACTTTCTTGTCCAAGTCTCCTGAATGATGAAGAGACAGCCTGGTTGGACACACGCTTGTTTGAAAACAAGTTGTAAGTTCTAAAGCAGTGGTGGAAATAAAAATGATCTACAAGTGAGCCCTATCTTTTTATGCTTTTTACTTGATCACTCCAATAACTGGATCCTGTTTAATGAAAACTAAGACCTTCACTTTTAATACCTTTATTAATCCAATAGTGTTCATCCGTCTCTGAAGGTAAAGGCAACAGCACACTGGAAATTCTGATATTGTATTAACACTGCCTTTGCAATTCTGAAGTTCTTTACAATTAAACTTTGTGTTAATCATTGTCATGCCTTTTCAACAAGGTATAAAAGTGATCTAAATAGAGCTGTCTAGAGGTTCTAGAAGTATCGAGTAAACCCTGTGGCAGAGAAGGCCAAGAAAGAATGACTTAACAGTACTGTAATTCCCTTGGTGACCTCAGATCCACAACCTCCATGAAGGCAGGACTTTTACCAATTTTGTTCACAGCTGCATCCCACTACAATAGTGCATCTCATACTCAATACATGTTTGCTGAAGCAATGAATGGTTACACAGGCATCTGCAGTACTCAGTGCTAAATGATCCAGGGAAGAATGAAAGGGTGAAGAAATGCTGTATCACTCCTTCCTTTGAAAAAATGCTTTTCATTGAAACAGTCACTGACAGGAGCAGCATCCCTTAAGTTAAAACAGGCTACAGCACTCTTAAGAGCAACTCTTTGAGATAACAACATGTCACTGAGAAGACCTGGCCAGATATAGGCCCTCCATAATGGGTCCTTCCTTGCATGAGGGTCATAGAATGATCCAAATGCCATCTCCTATAGCTTGGATGTCTCCCCCCTCCAAATCTCATGCTGAAATTTGATCCCCAGTGTTGGAAATGGGGCCTAACAGGACGTACTTGAATCATGGGGACAGATCCCTAAGGAATAGACCAACACCCTTCCTAGGAGAGGGGTGAGTGAGTTATTGCTCTCTTAGTTCTCACAAGAGCTGGTTGTTAGAAAGAGTCTGGTACCTCTCCTCCCTCTCTTGCTTGCTCTCTTGCCATGTGATCTCTGCACATGCCAGCTCCCCTTCCCCTTATACCATGAGTGGAAGCAGCCTGAGACCCTCACGAGAAGTATGTGCCAACACCACGCTTCTTGTATAGCCTGTAGAACTGTGAGCCAAATAAACCTTTTTTTCTGGATAAATTACCCAGCCTCACATATTCCTTCATAGCAATACCAGTGGACTAAGACACCACTATTTCCTGCTGAGAACTGGACTGAGAAAAGCTAAAGGTACCAAGATAAAACACCCCTGGAAAGCTTTCAAAATTTTAAAGTATTTGAAGGATTCAAATAATCTAGAAATTCTTCTAAATTCTAAGAAAACAAAACAATTGACACTTGTGGAGGGGGTGCCTAAGAAGAACCAACAGATAAAAAGGCTGAGGTAATCTAAACTGACTGGAGTATTTATACACTACTCCCCACTACTGAGATAAAAGTTATTTAGCCTGAAACAGTTTCAGTTCTGTTTTCTTTTTTTGAGACAGGGTACCACTCTGTTGCCCAGGCTGGAATACAGTAGAACCATCATAGCTCACTGCAGCCTCCAACTCCTTAGCTCATGTGATCCTCTGACCTCAGCCTCCCGAGTAGCTGGGACTACAGGCACACACCACCATGCCTGGCTTTTAAAAAAATTTTTTGTGGAGACGGGGGTCTCACTATGTTGCCCAGTCTGGCCTTGAACTCCTTGGCCCAAGCGATCCCCTCTCCTCAGCTTCCAGAGTAGCTGGGGCTATAGGTGTGCACCACTGGGCTTGGCTGATTTTTCTTATTTTTTGTAGAGAAGGGGTCTTGCTATATTACCCAGGCTGGTCTCGAACTCCTGGCCTCAAGCAACCCTCCTATTTCAGCCTCCCAAAAAGCTGGGATTACAGGCATGAGCCACCATGTCCAGCCAGTTCTGATACTTTAAAGCTTCATGGAGTTTGGCCTTTGGGTAGTAATAATAAAGTACTTAAAATATGCTAAGGCTGAGTAATCCTTAAATGAGACCTATGAGGTAGGTCTGCTTTTCCCAGGTAAGAAAGTTGAGAAGCAGAGGAGTTAAGCAATTTTTCCAAGGCAAAAAGCTCACGGCCAGGGTCTATTTAACTCAAAAGACCAAAGACCTATCACACCCAGTCTGCACGGGAGCAGAGCAGGCCGCACGGCAAGGATAGTGGACTGTGACACAGGACTCTGGGATTCTAGTTCCAAATCTGGCACTATCCCCTGTTCCCTCAGGTGAGCCTCACATGGCTCACGTGTGGTGCATGGAAACTGGACTAGACCTCAGGTGCCAGCACTCCCTTGGGGACCTTCAAGAGGGAAGGCAAGTCCAAGGTGGGGGCCATGGTTCTGCTTTTACTAATTTATAAACTGGAGCTCTGATTAAGATTTCATTACTAAGAATGAGCTTCTGTGCTTTGAAAGTCTGAAAAACACTGGCTCTTTCTAACACTAATATTCTGGGGAGCAATATCTTAGGTCTAAGGCAAATTTTTTTTCCTGTTTCACAATTTGGCATATATTTTTCTCTATTATAAAATTATAAGGAAAAAAAGGTAGCATGGAGGCCAGGCGCAGTGGCTCACGCCTGTAATCCCAGCACTCTGGGAGGCCGAGGCGGGTGGATCGTTTGAGCTCAGAAGTTCGAGACCACCCTGAGCAAGAGCGAGACCCCGTCTTTACTAAAAATAGAAAGAAATTATATGGACAACTAAAATTATATACAGAAAAAATTAGCCAGGCATGGTGGCGCATGCCTGTAGTCCCAGCTACTCGGGAGGCTGAGGCAGGAGGATTGCTTGAGCCCAGGAGTTTGAGGTTGCTGGTGAGCTAGGCTGACGCCACGGCACTCTAGCCTGGGCAACAGAGTGAGACTCTGTCTCAAAAACAAACAAACAAACAAAAAGGTAGCATGGAGGCTTACATGTTAAATCCTCACCTTTGTGAAACACTGAATATATCTATAATTTATTAATATCTGGTAAGTCTTTGGTTGGACTTCACTAGCTATAATCACTACAGTGCTCTCTAATGTGAGAAAACTCAATTATTTTCATAACGATCTGCTTTACAAAGGTTTATCAGAAATTGCTAACGGTAAAAAAAGATAGGAGCACCCATATTTTGAAAAGACTGTAGCTAGTTAACCCTTCATGGTCTGGCTTTTTTAAAAACCAAATTATCCTTTGTCTGTGATGACAATTTGTCCAAAACCATTTATACAGCTCCTGACTTATCTATAAACAGCTCTTCTCACCAGTGTTGTGTAGGGGACAGCTGAACAAGCAGAGATGGAATCAACGGGCAATCCTGTTGTCCCAAAATACAGAGTTTCCTACCACCAATCTGGAAAGCGCTATGAGCCACGAAGAGCTAAATACTTTCCTATCAAGTATTCTCTCTTGGTCCCACTACAAAGTCCTTGACATTGTTCCCATGTACAGATTCTTCACATTTCCACCACTGTTTCAGTTGGCTTTGAACAAGTGTCTACTTACTTTTGCTAGCCTTCTACAAAGCAAATTTTGCATGCTATTGTCATTGTTAATTTCTTAAAAACAAAGGAAGCTAAGTAAGCATCTGTTATTCACTAATCACAAAACTATTTTTTAATAGTAAAAGAACGGCAAATAGTATGGTTATTTTACTAAACAAAGGCACTAATATATGCAGAGCACCTTTACTCTTTGTTATTGGGCTTCTAAACATGTTTCAAAAATTGCATTATTTCCTCTTTTCCAAAACTCATTTCAAAATTTGCCTAATGCTCCTTCACTGGTTCCTGAAAGAAACTCAGACACCTTTTAAAGACAAGCGTTTGTCTACATTCTTGAGCATGTGAAGAGCTACTACGTCAGCAAGCCTATGTCGCTAAGGCCATCAGATTCTTCATAGTTATCTTATTTTCATCAACAATTTGCTAGGGATTTTAGCTCAGAGAATTGCATTGCATACATGAATCTATGTATCAAAGGCTCTCTGACTAAACCAAAAGTCATTCTTGCATACAGTGGTGATGATCTATGGATTAAAGATTCCTTAAACACTCAAATAGAATTCTGGTGGTTTATTGTGTCTATCATTTGTGGATAATTGAAGTCACTTAAACACTTCAGCTGAAATGTAAATGACTTAAAAAGAAACATCAACCCCTCAGTGAAAGCACCAAAATGATTCTCTTTTTCTCTCTCACATTAACTCAAAGGAAATTAAAGTTAAAGAACTATTGCCTACCCAAGTGCATGTTTTAAGTTAAAAATTAAGGATACACTTAGGATGCAATGTTTCAGTATGTTAACTCTAACTGCTAAGCCACATTTCAGCATGGCTTTAGATTAAACTGATCATATTTATATGGGTATAAGGTATTCTGTAAAAACAACCAAAGATAAAGTACAAACTTAAATTCCAAAATGACTACATGAAGATTTTAAGGCTCATCACAAATTTATTTCTTATTAAGTACAAAGTCTTGAATAATTTATGAAGTGATTTCCTCTACAAGATTTTTGTTTGTTTGTTTGTTTTAAAGAAACCTACAAGGTGTTTGCAAAAACTTTTACGGTGTTTGCAAAAAAAAAAAAGTTTAAGTAATTCCCTTTCCATGCTGTGTTTATCTGGAAATTTTATTTTAATAAATATAAAGAAAAGTAGTACTACATTAAGATTTACATTAAGACTTCATTAATGTGGACACCTAGACTGAGTTACTAAAGATGCATTTTTGGTCTACACCATCTCACAATGTCTTCTTTAAATTTCAAGAGTAATGTTGGATATTTTAAAAAATATTCTACACATATAATACCAACTACAAGCTTAATAGAGACAGTCAAAGGTGAAACTAGACCTCAACACTATGGAACAAATACCACCAATTAAACACTCCTGATGGCTGCTGGAAAAAGCCCTTCCTTACTGGAGAATAAAAAAGACCCCATCCATGTCATTGAAAAAGGGGAAAAGTGGGAGGAAATAAAGGGTAAAGTTAAACATCAGCTTTTAATTAATTCATGAACTATAATTGTTAGCACTCAACTACTCTACACTATAGCTGCCCACCACACCACAAAGGCCGAGTTAGCGAGCTGCTGTCATCACAAGTAAGTCAGTCGTTACTGCTGCACAAGCAACGAGACACTAGCAGTCCACACCACAAGACTACTCTGTTACCCTTGAGGAGTCTGTGGGTGAAGAAAGCCCCTCGGCAGCATCCTCCTTGATAACCTCCTAACAACACAAAATGGGAGAGTGTGGGTGCAAAGGTGGAAGGATGAGCCAAACCATGAAGACACATGAACATGATGTCAAAATAATAACATACAACACTCAAACACTTCATGTGACTAGATTTTCCCTTCGTAACATTTTACAATTTAAATAGCAGTATAAGTTCTATAGCCTTTGCCTTCTAATGTATAAAAATACAATTAAAAGGGAGTTTCTTTTGTAAATTATTAGTTAAACTAAGTTTACCATCAGGAACCCCTAACACTCGGGGCACAAATATCTTTTGTTTTGGATTAATTAGATTCAACACTACATTTGAAGCATTTCCCTTATCCTGTTTAATTTCTGCCACTAGATTGAAATGTCCTTCTTTCAATACATCCTTTATTTCTTATACCATAGTGCTGACATATATATACAGATGCCATATATGTATGTCCTTTAAAAAGATATTAGAAATTAGTAAATACAAAGATTTAGTTTTAAAAGTTTTGGTAATAAACATTATATTACAAGCCAGAAATCTCTGGTTGTAAACAAGTCAACATTTATTTACTGAGACTGCTAGTTATTTTCCTTCCATAGATATTTGCCAGAAATGAAAACAAAATACATTTTATGTTATTAATAGCTTATGTTTCTTAAAACTATTTATAAAATAAGTTGCATTATTTTAGGAAATAACCAAACTTCTAATGCTATCTATGTTTATTATTAGATTAATATTTTAGTTACCCTTTTACATACTTACTAGGCCATTGCTCTGATCTCTGGGCAAATTCGTTTTTACTGATGGACGTGAGATGAGATGTTGGGAACCGCCAGGGTAATACCTTGGCGTGTAAAGGTATGGGGCAAAGAATGGCTATGGAAAAACACGTAACAAAAACAAAAGGGGATAAACAATTACAGAAATCAAAGTGTAATGAGATTTAGCAAATGAAACTAACCAATAACATACAACTCTAAAATTTTTAATGCAAGTGACAAAACAAAAGAAAAAATGCCTCACTCATATTTTATAGGATAGCAAACCCAAACTTAAAACATACTATTTACATTTTTATATTATTCATTTAATATGAGGGTTTCTTTAAAAAAACAAAAGCAACTAAAATTTATCACCTTACCATTTGAAACAATAATTTCTCTTCACATTTAATATGTTTACAAGCTTACCATGTGTCAGGCTCTAAGTGATTACGAATATTAACTCACAATCTCTTTAAAAGAAGAGATTCTTTACAATTAAGATTCTTTACAAAAAGTATTAGCCTAAATAAGACCAAAAAAAGGTCCGGATTATATGAGAACACCCCAGCACAGATTCCAAGAATAGTGTTATTCCAAGTTCCTGGAGTTTACCTCTAATCTCCATCCTGGAGTTTATACCCTAAATAAGCAAGTGGATTTTTTAAAAAACAAGTGGGAGTCCACTGTTACAGGAGATTTACAACTACAGCATGCATTGTAAGCAGCTTCAATGTAGGCAGGAGGCATCAGATTATACGGGCCAAACATGAAGACTGCACTTCCTTAGGTTTCAGTACACTGAGGTAACACCTTTTAGACTCCTACCAGTTTAGAAGAATTATCCTGCTTTTAACTTTAAGATTAAAAATTCAAGTAACTACAGAAAAAGTAATTAGAACTAAAAACAAGAGAAAATTTTAAATGTTTATAAATAATAAAATACCACTGAAGCATTATCACATTATTGCTATTCATGAACATAACATCTATCTCAGCCTAGACTGCCTGGAAATCTTTTTTGTTCTTTCCTCAGATAAACTTCTTCGTTTCAAAACTTCAACTGGCATTAACTGAGCCATCAGATTTTAAGACTGGTAAATAAAAACTTGCATTTCACACTGCCTACCACACAGTTAAAATTTATAAGGATGGAATATGTTATAAAATCCCATTGTTCCACATTTGTCTTCTTGTCTCAACAGAAAAATGGAATAACATTCCTAGGCCTCCATGAGCAGTGTACCTAATTACTTACATGGCCAACATTTTTCAAAAACTGAAAATTTAATTTAAATTCTGGAATTCCTTCATTGCCACATTTAGCTCATATGAAATTTATTTAGGCAGGCAGTTGCCTTCTATGAATACTAGCCCCTAAGTTCTCTAGAATTAGACTAAAGAGAGAGACAAAAAACTAAGAAGCTGCAATGGACCTTGGAGTACAGTTCTAGAAAGCGTAATGCCATGGTTCATGCATGTCCCATTTTCCTCTAGGAAACATTAGCATCTAAGATCATTAAAGTAAGAACAGATAGCTTGGCCTTAACACACTTGACAGGGTGTACCACCAATAATTAATTGTGGTTTCATCTTTTCATCTAGAAAACTGTTTTATTCATATTAAGTAAACAATTATACATGACTGAAGATAACTTGAAATAAACTCTAAAAATGGGCTTTGGTGCTTATTTGGCAATAACATCTGAGCCCTACAAGCAGTATTTCCCCATTATTACCTCACACTTAAAAGACATAAAATGTATTAAGTACAGGTTTACTGAACCACTGTAGGAGTTTAAGTTTGTCATTGTTTTAAATGCCACTATAAATTATTATACAAGATATAACAAATGGAACATTTGTTTATAAACGGAGAAACAGGTTCCTCTGAAGCACAGGATAGTCACTGCTGACCCTGTGTTCATTTTCTAATCAAGAAAATAAATTAAAGCAAAAAGCATCTCCAATATTCAGACTCTCTTGAAATTTAAAACACATTAAAATTCAACATACTTTTCATTTTTAAAAAATCATATATTTTACATTTGAACTTTACATTTTTCCTATTTTAAAGCCAAAGTATAGTTTCAAAACAATAATGGAATCCACAAGCAGAAAACTTGTGTGACTTCTCTGGAATAAATTCTTGAAAGTAAGGCTGCCTCGACCTCCTTACCCTGTTGTAGAAGGGATGCTGAGGGCCCGTCATGCCGCTGTAGTAGCTGCTGTGAGGCTGTGGTGACACCACCCCACCTGTGAAGGGCCCGTTGAAGGACGTGGAAGATGAGCACACAGACGGGGGCTGGCTGTACCCCGACGGCGGCCTGGGAGGAGCTTCGTGCAGAGGGAGTGGGGGGTACGCCAGGCCTCCTATGCCGATCTGCTCTCTTGCAGCACGAACGTCTGCAAGAGTCCATCAAACCCGGAGGCGAAAGAAAACAGGACATTAGGGATAAATCCAATTATCATGTCCTTCTTTAGCTAGCAGACAGAGACATGATTTTATCACTCTTGCCAGGGATTCCAACTGGATTAAAGAAGACAGGAAATCTGAGTATTCCACAGAACTTTTAGTGAGAAAAGCCCAGTACTTTGCATAAAAGTCACCAACATCTGGATTCTTCTCTTCAGTTATCAGAACTATTCATTTTTCTATGACTTGTAAAGGATTTGTTTACTTGTGCTATTCTACAATTCTTATGACTCATAAAGTGTTACCAACTATCAACAACTCACAGTTGTCTAATGTTAATACATACAATGCTAGCTAAGAGTACGGGTTTGGAAACTGTGAGACTCATCCAGCTCTGAACAACAATAGATTCCACAGCCACAAAACGCACCTTTGACATCAGTCTTATAACAGGCACCTAAAAAAGGAATGTAGTAGTTTAAGGCGATCTCTTCACAATTCCTGGAAAACTCAAAAGTGGGTCAGAAGAGCCCTGTTATTCAAAAGACAGTGTTTCAATAAAGGTTCTGTGTGTGTGTGTGTGTGTGTGTGCTTACAGTGGTACCTCAAGAACTTAATCCAAAACCAACATCTTACAGTCATGACTATATGTTAAAAGGAATCTGATTCCAAAGTTCCAAAGTAAAGATTTGGTTGGGGTGGGGGAGTGAATTATAATTAAGTTTAACATATAACATTTTATTGATATTCCAAAAAGGATATCAAGATTCCTAATCTTAGCTGGACATGGAACATGCCTGTAGTCCCAGCTACTCAGGAGGCTAAGGCAGGAGGATCGCTTAAGCTCAGGAGCTCGAGAATGCAGTGAGCTGTCACTGCGCCACTGCACTCCAGCCTGGGAAACAGAGCAAGATCTATCTCAAAAAAAAAAAAAAAAAAAGACTCCTAATTTTAATATCATCAATTCTCCTATGTAGAGCTGGGTTCAATACTTCCTGTTTTTTTCATGGAGCAGGAGAAACTTACATAGCTAAGTTAGAAATAAGAAAAATTTTGAGGACTTGAGGACTTTAAAGAAGAAAAATTAAATTTACTACTAATACTCACCTGCAATAATTTCCCGTAATTTGGGATCTAGGTTTACAGTGCATGGCAAAAAGATTTTTACATCTCGAGCCACAAGAACTGGGGTCCTTGAAGACAGAAATACTTCAAAATTTCTTATATCGCCATCGATTTCAAGCAGTGGCTCAACATCTTTAGTTGTTGGAATATTCTTTGATATTCTTCAAACAAGAAATAAATGAAAAAGGTCATTAATGTCACTATTAGAAAGACAAATTCTGCATGTAACTTAAAATTTGTTATTTATATAACAACACATTACACATCTTGCTCTCATCTAAAAAAAAGAAAAAGAAAAAAAGAAACCCCCCCAAAGTGGTATGGTTACAAAAAAAGGTAACAATGAGTGAGGCAGGTCAGTTATACTACCTTTAGCCAAAGGCATGATATGGGCTGGGGAAACAGAGGAAGGAAAGCGGCATCTACAGCAGGTGTGTCACTGACAGGTGGGGACTCAACGAGTTATCACTTTACACATGAGGACAGTGGGCTGATCAAATAGCCTGTCCAAAGTCACAAAGCTAGGAAAGAGAATGTGACTGGTTCTGAAACCCACGATTTTCTAGTAGAGTACCATGGTTCTTCACTTTGCAAAGAAAAAAAGAAATAAAGAGGCACTTTTAAATAAATTATATAAACTAGAAAAAAGCACATATTTTTCCTTTTTTAAAAAAGAAGCATACATATGCAAGCATATATGTAAGACAGAAATACAGAAAAACAGACAGAAAAAAACATACTTTTACCAATCAAGACACAACAACTGCTAATGTAATGTGTCAGTCAGCCTTTTATTATGCAGAACTTTTTACATAGTTGAGTTCGAACAATATTGTAAACTATTTTGTATAGATACGTACAAATTATTTTGTTTGTAAATGTAAAAACAAGTAATATTCATTAAAAATATTTATTAAATACCACTATGTTGAACTATATGAAACTGCAATTTTTGTAGGCTAAAAGCAATCACACATTGACAATTCTGTATGGTTCAACCTACTTCGCCAGGCAGTGAGCAAGAATGCATCACAGAGATATAAAAGGATGGAAAATATGAAAGAGAAATTAAATGACAAGGAGGTAGATGAGAAAACTAGAAACAACCTAAATGTCCACTAACAGATGGAAAAACAAATAAACAGTGGTCTATAATACAATGGAACGTTACTCAGCAATAAAAAGGAATGAACTACTGAGACACACAACATGGCTGAATCTCATAATCAATTATGTTGAGTAAAAGAATTCAGCCAATAAAAAGCACACAGTTGTATATTTTTATTTCTATAAAACTAGAAAATGTAAACCAATCTAAAGTAACAAAGCAGATCAGCGTTTCCTGTGAAGTCAGGAATGTGGTGGAAAAGGAGACAGGGAGAAAATTTCGGAAGTGATGGAAACTCTCCTAACTGTAGTGATGATTTCATGAGTGCACACATACATCGAACTTGTGAAATTGTACAATTTAAATATGGCAGTTTACTGTTATACCTCAAAAAGCTGTTTACAAATGACTGGAGATAACTTCAAAACACTCACTTCCCAATTAATCAAGAACATTAACTGTTAGATTATACTGAGTGAGTACAGTTTCAGAGGAGCAGTAAGATTTTCGCGCCCTTCAAAAAGCAAAATGGGAATCTTAACTCCAATATTAGTAACAGTTATATTATTTCTTTGAGACTAGCACTTTACTGCTCAGACTCAATACTTGGCTGGTAGTCAAATATTAAAAGTCATATAAGAAAAAATCCAGAGAACAAAATTAGCAAACGAGAACAGAATAGCGTGTTGGTAAGAAAATAAGGATAGCAATTTTGAATTAATGAATTTCAGAAAGTCCCTTTTATGAACTCACACACACACAAAACAAGAAACAGAAAAAGTCTTCTGAAATGGGATTACTTTTCATAAATTAAAATGGCATTCAACCTGATTATTAAATACATTTAAAATGAAATCATCTGCAGAAGTAGCCAAAATATCAGAGCTTAAACAGTTAAAAAGGTAGTTCATCTATTTTAGGAGTTTACCACAAAATACCAGGAAGAAAGAATAGAAAGATTTAGATAAAAACACACAGCTGACAAGTCACATGAAACAAATTAACTGAATTTTAATGCCAGCTCTGCTTAAGCTTGAATGCGGGCAGTGCTCTCAGCGTGACGAACAATGCTGCTGTTCACAGCCGACAGGCTACTGCTGGTTTCCAGATTGAAGTCTCTATTCTAACCTTTTGAGCTCAATACATTAAACTCTTCTGCTGAAAGAGATATTTATGTAAATGATAATCTTTTGGCAGTGGTCCATCAAAATCATATGTGCCTTTATTTTTCAGATATTTTTCCAAAGATTAGCATTTAAAGAATTTAAGTAACTTCACTTTTCAATTAAGAATGAATTTAAATTTCCAGCATTATGAATCATGTGAATTAAAGTTGCCGGCAGTTAAATGGCCACAGAAAGGCTTATAAAGCCTCAGGCATCAGTGAGCCCCTAGTAAGCCTAAATGCAATTTCTGTCTATGCTTCCAGTCTAACAGTACTTGTTAATGCAACATCAATGTAAGTTAAAAGCATTTTGATTATAAATGACAGTGGTTTATAGAAAGTCCACATTAATTCCTTGGCAGAAATTACATAAGCTATTCATAACACTTTCATTCAAAATGAGGTTTTAAATTACATAAAAAAGATTTCTGTTTTAAATCAAAGTATAAACAGATTCTTAGTGCATATTTATTAAGGCATTATTTACCATACTTTTTCTGAAAGTAGTTGCCTAATAATGTCATTATTTAATAGGAGATTAAAAATTAAGAAAAATTTTCTTTAAAAATTTAAACAGGGGAAACTCTTAAATGCATTAAAATTTTATTACCTTAAAATAATTTCAAGTAGACTCAAATACCTTCTACCAGTGAATGACCAGTTATGAAATACCCTCTATGCACAGAACACTGGAGCTTCTGCGAGACACACAGAACACACAAACTAAAACAGCCACTCAGCAGTGTAGCCAAAGGGTCAGAAACAAAAGATAAAACAAAATCCATTTTTATTCCCACTGCTATCTCTGGAAAAACAATCAAAAACCCTAGACACCCAAGGAGCTGGCTACACTCTCCCCTTCCATCTTCACCCAGTTAATTCCTACCCATCCTTTGTACTCAGCGCAACCTCCCCGGGGACCAGCTCAAGTTCCTCCACTACAAGCCCACACAGCACACATACTTTCTTGCATGCCACATATAACAACGAAATTCTATATTCATTAGTGGAATTATTTTCTTAATGTCTGTCTCCCCCTCTAGACTGTAAAGTCCATTAAAACTGGGAACAAGTTTGGCTTTGTTCACCATTGTATCTCACACAAACGTCACAATGCTGTCTGTCGTTCAGTAAATATTTGTAGAGTGAATAAACTACATATACACAAAATGTGTTCTTCCTAAAGAATTCTATTCTTTTAAAATAAAATAATTTTCACTTTAATTATCTTTTCTGATATTGACAAAACCTTGTGCTTGGGAAAGACTAGGTTGATCTACTTGGACTTAATTTTTGTACACCGTGTGAGGTAGGGTCTAACTTCATTCTTTTGCATGTGGAGATCTAGTTGTCCCAGCACCATCTGTTGAAGTGACTATTCTTTCCCCAAGTAACTGGACCTGGCACATTTGTCAAAACTCAACTGGTCATAGAACATACGGGTTTATTTCTGGACTCTCAATTCTATTCCTTTGGTCTATATGTCTGTCCTTATGCCAGTGCCACCCTGTTCTGACTACTGCAGCTTTGCAATAAATTTTGAAATTGAGAAGCATGACCCTCCGACTTCGTTCTTTTCCAAGACTGTTTTGATTATTTGAGGTACTTTGTAATTTCATATGAATTTGAGAATCAGCTGTTTCTGGAAAAAAAAAAAGACTATTGGAATTTTGACAGGTATTGAATCTGTATATCACTGTGCGTAGTACTGACATCCTAATATTCAGTCTTTCTATCCATGAGCACAGAATGTCTTCCCATTTATTTAGCTGAGGCACTTTGCAATTTCATATGAATTTGAGATTCAGCTGTTTCTGGGGAAAAAAAAAGACTATTGGAATTTTGACAGGTATTGTATTGAATCTGGATATCACTTTGGGTAGCACTGACATCCTAATATTCAGTCTTTCTATCCATGAGCACAGAATGTCTTCCCATTTATTTAGCTCTTCTTTAATCTCTTTTGCAATGTTTTTTAGTTTTCAGTATACAAGTCTTCAACCTCCTTGGTTAAATTTATTCCTAGGTATTTTATTCTTTTAGAAGCTATTGTAAATAGAACTGCTTTCTTAATTCCCTTTCAGATTGGTCATTGAAGATGTATGGAAACACAACTGATTTTTATGTGTTGATTTGTACCTTGCAAACTTTATTGATTTGTTTACTAGCTCTAGTAGCTTTCTTGTGGGTTTTTGGGATTTTTTTATATACAGGATTATGTCATCATCGATTAGAGATAGTTCACTTCCTTCCCAATGTGGGTCCTTTTATTTCTTTTTATTATCCAATTGCGCTGGCTAGAACTTCTAGTACAATGTTGAATAGCAGTGCTGAAAAAGGGTGTCTTAGTCAGCTCAGGCTGCTATTACAGAATGCCACAGACTGGGTGGCTTAAACAGCAGACATTTATATCTTGAAGTTCTGGAGGCTGGAAGTCAGAGATCAGGGTGCCAGATAGTTGGGTTCTGGTGAGGGCCCTCCTTGATTTGTTGTGTCCTCATATCAAGGAAACAACAGAGAGAGGGAGGAAGTTCTCTGATGTCTTCTTAGAAGGGCATAATCCCATCATGAGGGCTCCGCCCTCATGACCTCATCTAAACCTAATTAATTACCTACCAAAGGCTCCAACTCCAAACACCACCACATGGAGGTTTGAGCTTCAACATGTAAATTTTGGTGGGACGCAAACATTCAGTCCATAGCAGGGGGCATCTTTGTCTTATTCCTGCCTTAGGAGGGAAAGATTTTAGTCTCACCATTGAGTATGACAGCTGTGGGTCTTTCATAGATGCCCTTTTTCATGCTGAGTAAGTCCCCTTCTTTTTCTAGTTTTCTGAGTGTTTTTATAATGAAGTATATTGGATACTGTCAAATGCCTTTTCTGCATCAACTGAATATTATCTTGAAATCCTTTTTACTTATGCAAGGTTGATAGTATTAATAGCTCCATGTTCTGCTTATTTGCAAATGTCACTAAAATGGCTTTTCCTTCAACATGGCAACAAACTCCAATTTGGAAATGCCAATTCGCTCTCAGTCATAATTGTCTACTACATAAACCTGTGTTTGAATAATAATATCTCCAGTATAACCCTGTCCTTCTAATTCTCAGACTTGGAATTTTGTATGGTTTTTGTATGTTTCTGTCTCAACATTAAATCCAATGGTAGGAATATTGGTTACAACTTCTCCAACCTGTAATCCATACAAAATTGTGTTTTTTTTCCTACCCCATCTAATCCCCAAATTAAAATCCTCATTTCCCAGGTTCCAAACATATTGGGAAAAATATTTGAGAAAAATTCCCCACAATCTAGCGCTGTGTACCTGCACCAATCCTCAGAGGCAGGCCCTAGGCTGGCGGCAACTCCTATTCAAGCCACCTCCACTCACTGTGGTCTCCAGCTCCGGCTCCAAGCCTGGACTTCCACATTGGACTAGTCAACTTGTTGGTCTTTTCAAATAAAAAACTTCTAATCTTATTGCTTCTATTATTATTCTATTCTCTATTTTATTTCTCTCCACTCTAATCTTTATTATTTCTTTCCTCCTGCTAGCTTTGAGTTTAATTTGCTCTTCTTTTCTAGTTACTTAGGTGTAAAGTTAAACTATTACAACTGAAGATATAGCTATAAATTTTCCTCTGAGCACTGCCTTTGCTGCATCCCATAAGTTTTAATCATTCCTATGACGATATGCAGTACTTTGATAACTATTCCATGAGTCACCTTTCATATCATGTTGGAAAGAACATTAGCCTATGGGGTCAGAAAACAGTCGCTTTCCTTGCCACAGCTAAAGTAATAAAAGTAACAAAAGCTGAAACTTCCCACATGCAGAAGACTGCATTCAGTGCACAACAACTTTCAATGGAGAAAAGAACTTGCTAGAAGAGAAAATAAAGAGGCATCTATGTGCATGCAGTGGTCCGAGCAGATTCTCAAGACAATAATGTGAACAGTGCCAGGTGTTTTCACTAATACTTTCCAAAGCCTACAAAGGTATGTTTACATTTTTACAGACAATCTATTCAGTAAATAAGCTAGGAAACAACACAGCATTTCTATACTCTGCATACCAAATATATCATTATGACAAACTTTCAAGTGTGTTCTGATTTTAAACAAGACATTTGCAAATATTTAATGTATTTGACTTATGTGTTTAAGGATGGTCTATTTAGGGTTAAATAATGTACACCATGAAAGTACTTATCTAAGTTGCCACAGAAACCACTGACAGAGCTAAACAATGTTATTTTTTTACTTGCTAGAAGGGCACACTCTACATTTTAAAAAAATTATTTCCCATTGAGTGTATATATTTCCAAGATGATCTATTTAGCCAAAACATTAGGGCCCCAAGATTACTTTTTTATGTGAATGGAGGAAACACATAGGCATGTTATTTATTTTTAGAGACAGGGTCTTGCTCTGTCGCCCCAGGCTGGAGTGCAGTGGCGAAATCGGCCGCTCATTATAATCTCAAATTCCTGGACTCAAGCAATCCTCCTGTCTCAGCCTCCCTAAGTGCTGAGATTACAGGTGTAAGCCACCTCGCCCAGCCACAGGAAAGTCATTTAAAGGACAAAAAATGTTCAGTATTCAAACTTGGTAGAATGTCATCATACACGCAAGTTGTCTATCTGCAAGTAGGCCTCAGCTAGGCTTCAACTGGGTAGCACAAGAACCTGGCGCTGGCGGCAGAGGCTCCGCTCCATCCACCAACACCTCGAGCAACACAGCCCCCTCTGCTCCAAGTCATGTCCACTCTTCTGGGTGGTAAGCCAGTGCTGCTGGCACAATCTTAGTTACATCTCAGCTGCTCTTGCTTCTTGTTTTGAGCATGAATAAAAAATAGGGTCAGAAACTGAAAAATTAATCAGGACTAGAAATAATAACAGGAAAAATTTTATGACCACAAAAATCCCATTCTTTATAGGTTAAAATAAAGCACTTCATTATTTTGACATAAAAGCATCCACACTCAAAAAGAAACAAGGCTTAGTGAATTTACAGTGATGATTCAATTTGCCAGTATGTTCAATTGACTAGGAAACTTATTATAGCCAAGTCTGGAGGGAAAACAATCTCCTGTTGAAGCTATTATATAAATTTAATACATATTTACAAGCTAGATGCTTTTCATTAAATGCAATTTTGATAAAGGCAGTAATTCTCGGGATACAGTGCCTGCATAAAATGCAACTTGGCTGTATTTTGAGACAAATGAGCACAGTTATTTACTTCAGTGCCTTCCCTTAAATCCAGACTTGATGATCTCAGATAACTTAGAAGATTGTACAGTCTTTGACTGTAAAGCAATGAGATTAATTTTTTAAAAGACATAAAATGTATTTAAGAGGCTGTGTCACTTGTTAACTGTAGGTGATTTGGGACAAGGCATTTAACCTCACTAGACTACAGCTCCCTCGTTTCAAAGGGCCTGAGGCTGATTTCCAGGTGTGGCCCTGTAACTGCTTCCGGTTCCTCCCCGTGTAGGCAGATGCTCTTTGCTCTCACAGCAATGAAGGAAAGCCTTGCCCTACATAGATCAGAGATTTCCCTTCCATGTCTGAGCTCCCTTGGTTTTTGGTGTAAAAATGAGACACCTGAAAGCTTAATTCCACTTGGCTTTAAGGTTGCAATTTTAGTAACCACAGGGATGAGAAAGGATCAACAAGCAGGGAGGGACCGGACACAGTGGCTCACGCCTATAATCCTAGCACTCTGGGAGGCTAAATCGGGAGGATGGCTTGAGCCCAGGAGTTTGAGGCTGTAGTGAGCTAAGATGACACCACTGCACTCTAGCCCAGGTGACACAGCAAGACCCTGTCTCAAAACAAACAAACAAACAAAAAGCAGGGAGGGTAAAATACAAAAGCAAAGAGTTATCCACTCAGGTTCAGCTACAATACTGACGAGGCATTGCCTTCATTTGTGCCTATTATTTCAAATGTTCCCAGTAGGGTACATTTAGGGGCTTGATATCCCTTTTGTTATATTACATCAACTCTAACAAGCAAATACAAATTTAAAAGCTATGAAAAATACAGAGGGAAATAAAAAAGGAGCTAACATTTGTTTAATACCTACAGTGGGCCATTCTCTGAGCCAGATGCTTTACCTAGTTTATTTAATTTCCATCTCTCAACACCCCATGAGGTATTATTTTAATTTTTAAAATGAGGAAACTGAGGCTCAGAGAGGTAAGCAATTGGCCCATGGACATAGGCAGCAGAGCAGGAACCAGCCAGAGCCTGCTTCCAAAACATAATAAAAAGAATGTTGTTACATGTTTACACATTAAAGAAGATCAACATATAAGCCTGTACTAACATGTCATCCTAGGTTTTTGTTTACTTTCAGTTTTTTGCAGACTTTCAAATAAAGCTTTTCCTTCATCTTCATGCACATATTTAAATTTCTTCACCATTTTTTAAAAATCCAGGTCAGCACTTTTCTGTTCACAAAATTACACAAGCCATTATACTACTACAGCCTACGTGCCTAAGCAAAGAGCATGAAAATCAGTTAGAAAATTGCACGACATGACCCAGGTGACAGGACCTAGTCAGAGAAGCAACATCCAACACTTCAAATAATTTTAAGAAATGTGAGCACCTGTAAGATACTATTTGTGATTCACCTATGAAACAATATTCTCAATTAATTTTCTTTTACGTTTATGGATCAGATTAATTGTAAACATCCTGCCATTGCAAAGAGAATTTAAAAATTGGTAACTTTTGCATCTACTTACGATTTAGGATTTTCTCGATGTTATATTCCCAAAATTAACTATAGAAACAAGTAAATGTTTAAACTGATATAAGATTGCAACAGTCATCCCCAACTCTTCAATTTTTTTTTTTTCATTTTTGAGACAGGGTCTCACTCTGTCATCCAGGCTAGAGTGCAGTGGTGCCGTCATAGCTCACTACAGCCTCAAACTCCTGGGCTCAAGCAATCTACCCACCTCAGCCTTCACAGCATCTGGGACTACAGGCAGGCACTACCATGCCCAGCTAATTTTCTGTTTTTTGTGGAGATGGGGTCTCGCTATGTTGCTCAGGCTGGTCTCAAACTCCTGGCCTTAAATGATCCTCCCACCCCAGTCTCTTGAAAAGTGCTAGGATTACAGGCATAAGCCATCACACCCAGCCCACAACTCTTTAATTTTAATATTCTTCAGAATAGCTCATTTTTCTAATTGAATTTATTAGGAAATGTTATAATTTAAATCAATTAATTTATACTAATTTTGATTTATTTATTGGGATTTTGGATAAGATGTCATTTGGAAAAAGGTTTTCACTGGAAGTAAAAGTCTGAAAAACAGCATGATACCTACCCAGTTATGACCATGCAAGCGATTAGATAATAGCAATTCAGATGGCAAAACGGTAACTTCAGCTAGGGTAATGAGAGAAGACTTCATTAAGGAGGTAAAAGAGGCAAAACAATTCACAATTGACACAAACATGAAAATGAAAATGATATCGTTAAAAATCAAAGCCTGTTTGTTGGCATTAAGAGTTCATACTATGGCTGGGTGTGGTGGCTCATACCTATAATCCCAGTGCTGTGGGAGGTTGAGGCAGAAGGACAGTTTGAGGCCAGGAGTTACCAGCCTGGGCAACACAGCAATACTCTGCCTCCACGAAAAATTTTTAAAAATTAGATGGGCACAGTGGCAAGTTCCTGTAGTCCCAGCTACTCGGGAGGCAAGAAGATCACTTGAGCCCAGGAGTTCCACCCTGGGTGACAGAATGAGACTTTGTCTCTTAAAAAAAAAAGTTTATGGTATGATATTTAAAAATGTTCAGATGAAAGTACATGACATCAAATTTTCATGGCTGTTTTAGGCAACAGTAATAATATCAGGAGTTGCTACCAAGTGATAAGAATTGTCTCTGTGATTGTTGCCTTCAAGAAATCTAAACGTATATCACATTAATCATATATAGAACCAAATGTTCTGTAATAAAATTCTGAATAACACGAATACAGAATGGAGGCTCTGAATTCAAAATAAATCTCTGAATTATTTTAGATTAAAGCAAAGCCTTTATTACATAAGCAATCTTAAAAGATTTAATGTCTAATAAGTATAGAACCCAAGTTCTACAATTTTTAAGATTTAATAGTTTTAAATCTAAATACAAATTTGTAAGCAGATCAATTTTTAAAACTCTTTTTTTCATATCTACTCTTTTCCCAAAAGTTAATTTAAAAGAACTTTAGGAGAAAATGATAACAATAAACTTAAAAACTCTGCCATATGATTAGATAACCACTCATTTCCTTATGGTCATGATTCTCAGTGTTGACAAATGTCCTGTGAAGCCATTAAAAAAAAAAAAAAAAGAAATTCAACCTTTCATTAAACTCTACTTTTCACTTGTTTTTCTGCTATAGAAAGGGGAAAGCAAAATGCCTGACATCTTATTTCTGGCCAAACGTGCTAATGATGTTTCTAGTGAAATACTCCCATCTTGTGGACTCCTTGAAAAATGCTAACAGAAGCCACTTTTGCAGCATAGTTTGACATCAGCACCTCAAGTTATCTTAGCATTTTAATTAGCCAGCATTTTTGTTGGATGTTACTTTTGTTTATTCTTGTATTTTAAAAAGTCTTAAAAATATTTTAATTTGAAATTCTGAAATTATAAACCTTTACTGAAAAAGTTAACTTCAGGAAAAAAGTTAACTACCTGATCTCTAAAGGTATATTTAATTTTTTTGATAAATCTGAATCCTTCAATAATCAGATTTGTTTTAAAAGTATAAACATACAAAATACTCTTATTGTATTATAATATAAACTGTAAACCTGCAAAGTTAATGATACTTTTTTACATGTTAAATATCTATTTTTTTTTACATATTAAAACATGTATTTTAGAGAAACATGCAGTCCCAGCTACTTGGGGAGGCTGAAGTGGGAGGATGGCTGGAGCCTAGGAGTTTGAGACTGCAGTGAGCTATGATCATGCCACTGCACTTCATCCTGGGTGACAAAGCAAGACCCTGTTTCTATTGGGGAGAAAAAAAGGAAAGAAAAGGAAAGGAATAAAAAACTACCTAGAAAAAAATTATAACCACTCAGTGGACATAAAAATGGTATAAACGCTTAAAAAAACAGATGCACAAGCTGTGAAAATGCTAAATATCACAACTAATTTTTTTTAAGCTTTCCATACAAAACCTACTACAGTTACTAAACATAAACAGAAGTGAATAAAGCCATTTATTTGAAGTTTTATATAAGTTGGTAAGAAGTTTGCATTGTTTAATAGAAAAGATAAATCCAATGCTTTAAACAAATTTCTACCTACTGTAACATTACCACTGAAACACAATAAATTATTCTAAATATTTATGGGTATATCAGTGAAAAGTTGAATAAAATATATCTAGAAATTTAAAAAATTAGTTTAGTTCTGTATTTCTAATAGCCAGACCCACTGCCTCACTCACAGATACAGAGGACAGGCTGCTGGCTTCCAGAAATGGGCCTGGGGAAGCTCCACAGTTAAAGCTGTGAAATCTTAGGTAACTCCCGTTCTCTGCCTCCTAGGTTACAAGGAAAGGCTGAATATCCCTTATCTGAAATGCTTGGGACCAGAAATGTTTCAGATTTTGGAGTTTCTCAAATTTGGGAATATTTACAGTACTGGCTTGGCATACCTAATCCAAAAATCGGAAATCTAAAATGCTCTAATGAGCATTTCCTTTGAGCGTCATGTCAGTACTGAAAAAGTTTCAGATTTGGGTGCGTTTCAGATTTCAGACTTTCAGATTAGGGATACTCAAACTGTATTAAATGTAATAATCTAGGTAAAATGCTTAATCCAATATGTGACACATACTGAAGGTCAGGTAATATATTATCTAGTACTTTTATGAGACTGTGCTACCACATAATATACTCGATAAATGTTTAATAAATGTAACACAATCAAAATGTTTACCATAACAAAAACGGAGTCATCTAAGTCACACAGCCATTCAAAACAATACTTACTAGCAACAGTCGGTAAGAAGAGACTGAAGTGGGAGGGACCTGTCTAGAAGTTGCCAAATAAGAAGCAACTCTACCAGACCAGGACATTCGTAAATGGACTGTAAATGTAAGAAACCTTAGAAATGCAGCTGAATGCAAAGTTACAGGTAATGCCTTCAAAAACACTGTGATTTTAGCACCACCTGACAAAAGGCAGAAACCACTAAGTGGTAGGTGAAATATGAAGTCACCATTCAGTCTATGTGTACTGAGGCCCTACTATGTGCCTGGCCCAGGGAAATACTAGCATAATAATAAAAGACACATTTTACCCATATTTAGAACCAAAGAAAGAAGTGGTCTAGATGGACAGGATTCTTTTTAAGATAAAGTGAGGCTTCTCAGCTACCCTCTTTCCCCAATACATGCTTTCCTCAACCCAAATGTCATTCTCTGATTTCTTTATTCTTTCAGACATACCCACTACTTCCTAAATACTAAGCACTTGTCTGGATGCAAGGAATT
This sequence comes from Lemur catta, assembly GCF_020740605.2. Taxonomy (NCBI): domain Eukaryota; kingdom Metazoa; phylum Chordata; class Mammalia; order Primates; family Lemuridae; genus Lemur; species Lemur catta. The sequence goes on from NC_059131.1 coordinate 5,323,774, forward strand.
CAGCAATGTTGAAGGTAGTTAGTTATGGTTCATGGAGCTTACAGTCTCATTCGGAAGAAAATATTAAGAAAACAGCAATGCAAATACTTACAAGAGGGTACTTATGGCACGTGCTATGAAAGAACATACCAGTAAATAAAGGACTCATCTAATGAAGTCTTGAAGAACGGGAGGTGCCTGCTTATGTTAGTCTTCCTGAGGCAGCGGCATTTAAGATGGACCGGAAGGATGAGGCAGGAGAGAGGGAGGAGGGTGAGAGAAGCGCACAAGGAACAGTGGAAAGTAAGAGGGAGAAGGGGCTGGAGCGACAGGCTGACACTGGGAGCTGCATATGGATTTTGATCAATTATTTCCCTTTATCCTTAGAGCCCAATCTGATATGCAAAGACCATCATTTCTACTTTATACTCTCCATAACTCAAATTCAACATTATCCTAAAAGCAACTCGGTTGTTTTCCTGTCTATGACACCTTCCTATACCTAGCAGTCCTCAATGCTACACAAATCGCTCTTCATCCACTCACAACCAGGGCTTCAAACACCAGCGGGGCAGACCATGTAGCTGGCAAGCACAGGGAAAGAAGGCAATTTAAGAAATGATCCAAAAAGTGGGCTATAAATCCATCTTTTTATATGAAAATAAAGAATAAAATGGCCCTAAAAAACAAGAAACTATTGTAACAGGAAAGACATGCAGGGAAAGCTGTCCTATAAATTCTTGCATATGTTTAGAAAAACTAATTCATTTTCTTTCAGTACCCTGCAACAGAACTGTAGATGAAGGTTTTTTTTTTCTCTCCTGGCTCTCTTGTAGGTGCCACTATGGGCCATTTTCTATCACTTGTTTCATATTTCTCAGAGACAAGGTCCTGCTATGTTGCCAGGTTGGAGTGCAGTGGTTATTGACAGTTGTGACTACAGCACACTACAGCCTCGAACTCGTGGCCTCAAGCAATCCTCCTGCCTCTGCATCTGGAGTAGTTGCACTATCGGCAGGTACCCCAATGGCCAGCTCCATCCCTCGTTTCATCTTTACTGTGGGATAGCCAACTACACTCTGCATTTTTCATTTACCCTTATTTCTCTACCCAGGTTCATTCCCGTCCCCTTCCCAGCATGAGATTCTCAAAATATGCTCCCCTTAGATCAATAGAGTTCCCTATCTCAGGCCAAACTGCACTGAAACAACCAAGTAATAGGCAAAAATACCATTACTTCAATAATTTAAAGATACCAGGTAGGTCTATAAAGGCCATAAATTAGATGTCCATAGTGTCTGTTCAGCAAATAGCTATTTCAATGAAATGGAAAAAGGCTACCATTCTGAAGCTCCCTCAGAACCTATTCAATTGTTTCTAAAAAATCAAAATAGCATACCAAAATAAAGTATGTTGCTATTCTTATAACAAAATTTTTCTGACCATATTATCTCAAGGTTACTTCAGCAGTATCAAAACAGAAATTTAAAACGTCATCTTCATGAAAACTACTTAAGTTGATCTTTTAAAAATCTCTATCATGGCTTAAAATGCTTAAAATACCAGAAATAAAGTTTTACACTACAATACTGTATTTCAATGGTTGTCTAAAATTCTGTAAGAAAAAGTAGACAGAAAATCTTTCCCTACAGTTTTTATTTTATTCCCTTTCTTCTTACTAAATGTATGTTAACAAAAAAAACCCTCAAATGATCTAGACAAAAGCTTTTAGCTCAACACATAATTGCAAGAAAATTACAATAATTGTACCAATTAAAATAATCTTGAATGAACAGTATGTCATCTTAATGTTCCAATGGTTTATAGAGGGATCTACTTAATTAGCTGAAATTGCTTTCCAGTGTTAGTATCAAATGTCATTTGTTAAAAGTTGAACAATTTAGAAAATAATTTAACAAAGCAATTTTACCAAACACCAAGAACCAACATTTTCTTTTTCAACTGAATAAAGCAAGCAGATGTATCATCAAATTGCTATAAAAATAAATGAGGCTTTTTATGGATTAAAAAAATAAATTTTACTACTAGCGTTAAAAATACTATTTTCTGATTGTTTTTACCAAATCAGATTTCTTAATAAAATAAATGAATATCAATTATATACTGCTGCTTTTTGTCAGCTGTAAATAAAACTTTTTATTATTCAAATGACAAGCAATAGCATCAAAGAACTCAACCATGGTTAATTAGAAACAGAGTCATCTAAATTATTCTCATATATGCCAATATCTGGTTTTTCAATATGTTGATCAAACTGTCTTCCTATAGTTTTTCATTCCAAATCATCTAATTATATTTAATTATTTTAAATCAATTCCTTATGAATTCTCAAAGCCTACTTACTATATACTATCTTTCTCTCCTCTTTAGACTGGCTACAAAATATTTTTTGTAATAGTAGGTATATAAGACATACATGCTTATTTCACCAAAAAAAGAAAAAGAAAAAAAAGCATCTCAGACTTACCCTGAATCCCACCCATTCATGAACAGCAAGCCCACCAAGGGCCAAGGTCTAAACTAATGGGTTGCTTTAATGGCAAATGAAGTTATTAACATCACCTCTTTATACCTCCAGTAGATATTAAAAATATAAATTTTTGAAAATTTCCTATGAGATTCAAAATGCTGAAAATTATAATGAAAGTTTTAAAAGGTTAAGCAATTTTCTATCAGCAACAACAGTAGTTTTAGACTAAGAAGTTTTCTACCACCTAGAAAACAAAGATTTAGCCTGATACTGATAAAACTTAACTGGCTCATTGTTGGAGCCATCATATTTTGTCTTTCTCTAGTTGCTTCAAATATGTTTACATTTTACCTTCACTCAGAACATAAATTTGGCAACACTCATGTATTTAGTGGCAAATGATATGCCATATGTAATTTACACTCACATGGTTTAGAAAAACATGTGAGCATTTGTGTGTGTGTGTGGGGGGGAAACAGGTAGATGGAGACAGGTATATAAAATACCTGAGAGAGAGAATGAGTGCACAGGAGGCAATGTGAGTGCAAATGACAAAGCAAATGAAGATTAAAATGTTACCCACAGGTGAATGTGGATACAGGGTATATGGGTGTTCTTCATACTATTCTTACTCTTGTGCCTTTTTTGTAAGTTTGAAAGTATTTTCAAATAGAAAACAATTTTTTAAGTAAAAATATATAAGCTCCTCAAGGGCATCAGATGCTTTTGTATTAGTCCCTTCATTCACCCCGCCTCCCCAGCCAGCACCTGCAACACACGAAAGCATTAAGAACAACTATATAAGCTTTGGCTCCTAATAAAAACTCACACTAAATATATGTGAATGAAGAAAATGAACTAGTGTAGCCAAACAAAAACCAAGGGAAGCAATTAGACTTCTAACACCTACTCATCTTAGTTTCCTTAAGAAAAGAAGAGCCAAGATTTCATTATTATCCAAATAATGACATCCCCAGCATCTAGCAGCAGGGGCTGCAAACAGTAGATGCTTAATAAATTTTTGTTGGATAGAACTGAAATATAGATATTTTTGGAGGGCCTTTAAAACTTATTGTTTATTTTCACATCTCTCCTGCTTCTATCTCCTGTGTCTGGGGAGACAGACTCTCTTTCACTCTTACTACCCCCTTCATGGGACACGTAAAGCCACAAAGTCCTCAGCGTGGGAGATACCAATCAATGTTCCAATGACCCTGAGAGCCAGGATACTTCTGCACGTTACATTCAACTAAAGGAAGGTAAGGAGGCTCACCTGAGTGCTGTTCTGTACCAAAACCAAAGACTGACATGAACTATTCACTCTGTTTAAAAAAAAAAGAAATGAGGCCGGGCGCGGTGGCTCACGCCTGTAATCCTAGCACTCTGGGAGGCCAAGGCGAGTGGATGGCTCAAGGTCAGGAGTTCGAGACTAGCCTGAGCAAGAGTGAGACCCCGTCTCTACTAAAAATAGAAAGAAATTATCTGGCCAACTAAAATATATATATAAAAAAAAAAAAATTAGCCGGGCATGGTGGCACATGCCTGTAGTCCCAGCTACTCGGGAGGCTGAGGCAGGAGGATCGCTTAAGCCCAGGAGTTTGAGGTTGCTGTGAGCTAGGCTGATGCCACGGCACTCACTCTAGCCTGGGCAACAAAGCGACACTCTGTCTCAAAAAAAAAAAAAAGAAATGAAAGAAAAAGAAGGAAAACTGGAAAAGATGATAAGTAATAGTTTGTTTTAAACACGGAAAACTGATGTTTTCACAAAGGCAAAGAAAATTTGCAGAAAACTAATATAGCAATGTCTGCTACACAGATTAGTTATTAGAGTTAACAAGAAATAATTTATATTAAATGTCCTAAATATTAAATATGCTATTATAACTTATAATATTCTAAAAGAAAACGGAGAACACAAAAATTTCAAAACTTCAGACCCTTAATTTCACGATAAAATTTCATTTTCCTAAGTGTGTCTGGCAGTGATATAGCTTAAAGAAGTTTCAATACTGCAACGATGGCATGAGGGGCAGCTGAGCACACTTCAGAGCATGGGCTCTGGGGCCACAGTGCCTTGTTTCAAACGCTAACTCTACCACTTACTGGCTGTGAGACTTTCAGCAAGTGATCTGGGCTTACAGTTTTCTCATGTGCAAAATGAGAATAATAACACGGCCTACCTCAGAATTTTAAGACTAAACGAAGTTAAAATGTAAAGTGCTTAGAATAGTGACAGGCTCATAAGTAGTATATGGAGTCTGAGAAGCCTGGACTGAAGTATCAGTTCTGTGACTTAAGAGCTGTTATTTTGGCAAGTTACTTAAATTTTCTGAACTTCAATGTTCCTTCTTAATGGCATGGGACCATTCTAACTACCCCGCTGAACTTTATAAAGATTCAAGAATACATAAGGTAACTAGCAGAGTACCTGGTATTAAGCAAGGGAGGTTAGGAATGCTAAGCAACCTGTCCTCCTTAAATAGGGATTGCTGTGAGACAAACAAGTCTCCTATTACCAAGTTTTCACATTTCTTGAAACCAAGAAGTATATTCCTAGAGTAATATATTACTATTGGAACAATACCAATTCAGACAGAGTCTAAGAATGTAAAACAGTCTCAAAGGACTTCCACAATTTCTTAAGCCATCCCTCTATTTTATCTGAAATTTTTTCTAAACTCAAATCCAGTTCAATATTCCTAAATGAAGGCTTATCCTTTTTTTTTTGGCATATTTTTTTTTTTTTTTGAGACAGAGTGTCACTTTGTTGCCCGGGCTAGAGTGAGTGCCGTGGCATCAGCCTAGCTCACAGCAACCTCAGACTCCTGGGCTTAAGCGATCCTACTGCCTCAGCCTCCCTAGTAGCTGGGACTACAGGCATGAGCCACCATGCCCGGCTAATTTTTTTGTATATATATTTTTTTTTAGTTGGCCAGATAATTTCTTTCTATTTTTAGTAGAGACGGGGTCTCACTCTTGCTCAGGCTGGTCTCGAACTCCTGACCTCGAGCGATCCACCCGCCTCGGCCTCCCAGAGCTAGGATTACAGGCGTGAGCCACCGCGCCCGGCCTTTTGGCATATTTTTATTTATACACAAATAATAACAATCCCAAGGATAAATGAGAGTGTCAAAGAACTATGTTTATGTTAAATAGGGCTTTATGTATAAATATACCATGTGAAAAATAAATCCCATTATTTTGGTATGAATTATTACTAAGCAGTTAAAACTTTTAAAAACTTTTAAAAAGTTTTAACTGTTTAATTATTACTGTGCTCATCTAGCAAGCACTCATAATTATCCAGCACCTGTGTTATAATAGATGCAGATGTTTATTCAGGAAATAAAACTTAATATTTTACTACACAATCAAGAGAAAAACCAATCATGTGTCTCACAGTAAGATGATTTCTAAAACATCGAAGGCCAGATGCAATTCAACACCACTTCTCCACAGGCCTATCATACTTACGTATCACTGCATCTACTGGAACACCTACTGGATACAGCACACAGGGTTTAAACTACTGATTTAGCACAAAGAGCAAAACCTAGAGGAGCTCAAATCTGAAAACTAATACTACAATAACCCTCTACAGTTCTAAAACCAGTTATTTACTTAGACAACATTTAGTAAAATATGCACATAAAAAACAGGGATTGGAAAATTATGAAAACTATATGCTAACAATACTCTAAGAGAAGAAAAATTATTTAAAATCTTAAAAGTTTTAATATATAAACAACACACTAAATCCTTTGTTAGATTTAATATTTCATTGACATTGTTAAAACAGTAGTTTAAATGATACCCCATTTTATAAAATTATTTGTATGGTTCCCTTGTATTATCTTTTTTCTAAGAGATAGTTTATTTAGAATAACAATTGAAACCTTTGAAGTGTTACAAAACAATTGAAGTGTTTTGCAAAACAAAAGAATTATAACTGTGAATTTGACAAGAAACTGGTAACTTATAAAACTTTATATACCCAAAAAACAAAGAATATGTCCAAACACAGTTGTAAATTTTACATGATGGGATACATACCTGTGCTGATACAACTCCAATATTATAATGGAATTAATAAGAATGATCAGTTAAATCCAGAAGTGCACATTTTATACATATTTTATATTTAGTTTGCTTGATATGCATTAACTTTTTTTTTAACTCAAGATCAGATCAAGTTAAATACAAAGAGGTCAAACAAAGTACCTTTCATAGATGGTTTTTAATGTCATTAGATCTGGAACACCTTCAGTCTCTTCCAAATATAATATGAGCCATGAAGTCCGGTAAGGCCACTGCTCGGTAAGGTTGATCCAGCTAGCAAGCCTATCCCAGTTGAAACTAATCTGATTGGCTCTCAGTAACCGCCCTTTAAAAAAATACAAAAACATTTTAAAATTAAAAGATGTGTAATATATTAAGCAAAACATTTAGTATGTTCACAAATAATTTAACTTGAAAATTTTTTAATCTGCCATTTAATTTATACTACAAATTCAATCTAGTATTTATATGGCTTCTAGAATCCAAAGAGCTGTACCATAAAGCCTTTTAGGGCTTAAAAACAATTCTATTTAATTCTAAAGTAAATTTTTAAATTTGATTTGCCACTAGTGACATATACTTCTTTGGCCACATGGAGGCAGGCGTATAATCTGGCCGCCACCCACAACATCAATTCACCCATGATGGGCCCTGATCCTCTAAAGCTGCAGTTCCCAACCTCCGGGCTGCAGAGTTCTGCCGCACCCCCCATCGCCCTCCCCACCCCTTTCATGGAAAAATTATCTTCCTTGAAACTTAAGAAGGAGGGATGGGGGGCACAGTAGGAGGTAAGTGGCAGGCAGGGGTGAGGGAAGCTTCATCGCCTGAGCTCCACCTTCCTCCCTTCCCAATCCCCCACCCCACACCCCAGTCCACAGAAAAATTGTCTTCTATAAAACCAGTCCCTGGTGCCAAAAAGGTGCCACTGGTTTAAGGTCCATTGATAGGCTCTTAGCAGACTGTACTTTAGAGCTGCAGTCCCCAACCTTTTTGGCACCAGGGACCGGTTTCATGGAAGACAATTTTTCCACAGAACAGTGGTGGGGGATGGTTTGGGGATGATTCAAGTGCACTGCATTTATTGCGTAGTCAAACCTTTCTGCTAATGATAATCTGTATTTGTAGCCACTCCCCAGCGCTAGCATCACCGCCTCAGCTCCACCTCAGATTGTCAGGCATTAGATTCTCATCAGGAGAGCACAACCTAGATCCCTCGCAGTCTATGGTAGGGTTCGCGCTCCTTTGAGAATCTAATGCTGCCCTGATCTGACAGGAGGTGGAGCTTATGCGGTGATGTGAGCAATGGGGAGAGGCTGTAAATACAGATGAAGCTTCACAGGCTGGCCCGCTGCTCACCTCCTGCTCTGCGGCCTGGTTCCTAACAGTCCCTGGCCCGGGGGTTGGGGAATGCAGCCTCAAACATATCCAAACATGCTAGTCCTCTCTGGTTTTATTATGGGTAAATGAGCAATCCCATATGCGTTCATCTTTATGTACTAAGAGTGGCCTATGGAAGTAACCTACTAACTGAGCTATGATATTTCTCAAAATTATTTACACATTTTAAAACAACCCTGCCTCCTGCTGGGGTTTTCTGAGGACTCTAATTCAGTGTTCTACCGCTGCGCATGCTCACGCGTAGGCAGCTGCAATCCTCCGACTTTCAGTGCAGATGCTCTGTTTTACTGCATCATCAGTTTCACCCTGATTTGGTAGGGATTCTGAACTGCTGGAACTGTTGCTTTTTAATTTTAAAGAACTGTCAGTTTTACTTCATCATTATCAATTTAGTTTGTATCTAGACTAAGACATCTATTTGTTTTGGTTCAAATGTGAGTTATTCCTTTCCCTACTACTAATAGATATAAATACGCAATCCCCACTCCAATTCTTCCCATATCCCCAGACTCTCATTCCCTCAGCAAATCTGCTCACACATGGAAACTACATTTTCATCACTGGATTGTTTTCCCTGGAAGGTGGGATCTGGTCTACTAGATCAGTGACAGGGTCTTCACCTTCCACCCAAGCTAGCTACTGTCACAAGCATCTGAAAGCTACAGAAACTCACAAGAGTCACAATCAATGATCCACTAGTGCCGGGGATAAAACACTCAACAATATAGATATGGTCCCAGCCTTCACGAAGCTCATGCTCAGTGGAGCAGACAAATAAATCAAACAAAAAAGTATGAAATGAATTAATAAAAAATTGTGACGTGAAGGGAGGAGTTCTACTCTCAGTAGAGTGTAAACAAGTTAACACAGAACTGATGTTTAAAAACCCAGGCAACGAAAAGCAAAGCATTACAATAGGCTTACAACACTGCCAATCTACTTCCTCCAGAACTTTTAAACTGAAAAAACTGATGAAAAAACCTTTTAGAACTGAATTGGAGACCTAGGGTACAACAATATATGCACCAGGTTTCTGTGTTACAAAACCTAATGGACAGGTCAGTCCTTGAGGGTCTTATTTGACCCCATTAGCAGCATTTGACAATGTGTTGGTCACTCTCCTCCTTGAAAGACTTCTATGCTTTGGCTTCCAGAATGCCACAATTAAGTGGAAGTCATTGGTGACCTTGAAAAAGCAATTTTGCTGTGGGACTGAGAGCAAGAGAGTACTGGAAGAGCTGAGAGGGAATAGAGGGAGAGGAGTATGAGACACAGGGACACAGAGTTCTTTCCAGGAGCTTTGCTGAGAAGTGGACAGTGGCTAGAGGCAGAGGTAGAGTCAAAAGGTTTTCTAGGGAAGGGAGAAGCAATCTATTCACGTGCTGATGGGAGTAATTTTCGAGTGACAGGGAGTGCTAGCTCCTTTCCACAGTCTTGTTTCTCGGCACACATCATTATGCAACACAACATCTTTCTGTCTTCCCAGTTAGGGCAAGGACTTTACCTAGTTCACTGCCTATCTCCACAATGCCCAGATCAGTACCTGGCATGAGGCAGACACCCGCCAAACATTTGTTAAATGAGTATGTATACATTGATGACGTGGTAAACCATTTCCATCGCAGAAACATAGCAAGTAAGTATAGTGAGGCTTGAGACCTCATTTAAAAGGATTTAATTACCACAATTATTGTAAATACATTAGCTACAACCTCACATGGAATATTATTCATACCATAAACCCTAACATTAATATAAAACACTATTCTAGTGTATCATAACAGAGTTAACACTAGTACATATTACAAAGTACCAATCAATATCATACAGAGACATAAATTTTACAAACTAAATTACAAGTATTTATGACTGCCCCAAAGCTAATTAGCAAGTAAGAATTAACAAGGTAGAGATCAGAATTCCATGCAAGGAATTCAGTCATAGGGCAATAATCCTCAATATTATTGTCAATATTTTTACTTAAAGTATCATGTGAAAATTAAAACAGAATAACAGCATATAAAATCTGAATTTCAACATTTTAAATTATAAGTTAATTATACTCAGTTATATAAATTGGCATGAAATTATCTTTACACAAAGAGAAAAATTACACTCAAAATGAAGTAAAAGATTTTTTAAATCATCAAGTTTTAAAATAACAGTGTACAACTGACGGTTGATTTTCACTGTTAAAATTAATACTGACTTCATTAGATACACTTAATACAAATAAAGCTGGTATTCAGCGATGTAAACATATAACCACAATAGATCCCTTTGTCTTTGAAATTAAATTGCTTTGTTAATATTATAGCTTATTATCTACCATAGGCAATAAGAAACAAAAGTCACCTGTCACAGAAACAATATTAAGTAATCTTCTCATGGTCTGAGGACTGATGTCACTGAACCAGTCCTCGGTAACCAGCAGTTTTGTAAGATCAAAGGACATCTGCCGAGTGATCGTCCGCTGCATCTGCCTTCTGCGGTAAGTATCCTGAAACAGCGCGTCATCAGTGAGAATGAACCTGGACTTCAAGTCTGAGAACTGAAGTCTTTCTGAGAAGTTAATAGATACTTATGACAACAACAAAAAATTTAAAATTTTAGTCAAAGAGAAATATTTATAGAGTAGTGATTATTATCCCTGAGGCTGAACTTTTATAGAGCAGTTATAAAGTGATATTAGCAGCAACTGTATCAAAAGCTATGATTTGGCTTCAGATGTATTTTGATTTATAGTTGTATAGTTAAAGAAAGCTCAATGCCTTTAAGATCATAAGCAAAATTGTGTAAAGAGAATTATATTCAAACTCTATGGGGGCTCGGTATTTATAGAAACACTTAAGTAATACAGCAAATAAGCCCTTGTCTGGTTTTAAGGACTCAGCATTTTGATTTTTAGGTTATTTTAAAGTGTGTGATGCTCATGTCAAAGGAACAGCTGCTCTAACTATCCTCACATCTCCATAAGAATTAAAGCACTCCACTGGTGAGGCGGGCTAAGGAATTCTGTCTCCCAAGAGGACGGACAGGCACACCAAAGGTGTGTCCTTGTCTAAGGTCATGATGTAACCATGGGGTGCCCAGAGTCCAGACTACCAGGAGAGAAGTTCAAAATAATAAGTCACTTCTCTGAATTTAGTGCTATTAATTCTCATTCATCACAACAACTTTGCATCCATACCTATAAAGGGTAGAAGCATAAAATCAAAATATTCATGAAGACTTTTTTTTAGAGCAAAATGTCCAAATTTAATGGTAGCCAATCAGAAAAAAACACAACGCTAATGGCAGCCCAACTTAGCCATCCCTAAGTGGAACTATTACCACAACTCTCCTGCAAGTGGATGTCTTCCTGTCATTTGTATATAGACACATACAAGAACATGGCCATACAGACAAGATGGGAGAGGACAGGGACAACTAAAGTGCTGGAGGAGAAACCCAAAGTAGCCGGGAGGGGTATAAAAATCTCTGTGTGGCTATAGACAAAAGAGTACACATACCACAAACATTAGGGAAGGAGCAAGGCCAGTAGGAAGACAGAGCCAGGAGTTGGCTCACACTACAAACCTTTCTCCCCTACAGCTATGGCAGCAACAGTAATAATCTCAACCTGACCAGGAATGAACACAGTGGTTCCCAACCCTGGATGAAAGCATCTGGCAAGCTTTAAAATCTCACTCTCAAGAGATTTCCATTCAATTGGCCTGGGGTCTGGAGCAGCACTTAGGCTGAGAGTAGGCTGAGAGAGGACAGGGACTCCTATGTAGTGTACAGTCATTAGGGCTCTAGATGCAGACAGAAACAGCTGACGCTGAAAAGAAATTCAACGGTAACACTTTTTTGAAGAGCTTAATGCAATATTTACAAAAGATTATCCAAGTGGCATCACCTTAATTTTATTTGCATTCAAATAAACAGCAATAACATAGCTCAAAACCAATGGCATCTTACCCGTCTATTGAGGGCTGTCTTGCTACCAAGTTTTGTCATCTCCCCAAGGCTGTTTTGTGAAACTCTTCTGTCACCATCTTCCTGTATTCCTTAAAGAATTTATCGACAGCATTTTTTACTGTAAAATTCTGTTGTACATCATATTTAAAGAGATATGAACTATTAATAATATTTTTTAGGTAAAAGGAGAATCACCATAAAAAACTGAAAAACTATTTCAAACTCAAAGTACTTTAGGAGCTTGATCTTTACCTGCAGTATCTGAGCATGGAATGTCCCCATTTGTTGTTGAAGTCACAAGAAATTTTCTTGCATTGCTTAGTCCACGACTATTAAGGAAAACAGGCAAATGAACTATATTGCGCATATAGTCATGTCCATTTATATTTGAATCACGAAGCACACTATTGAGGTTCTGGTTAATTGCCTTTATGATAATATGTGGATCACTTGCAAAAATGGCAATGAATGGGCCTTTCGAAAACAGAACTCGGACCTGTGGTAGAAGAAATGTATACTTGTGACATAAATTTTAAATTATCTGAAACACTAAGTCAACTCTTCAAAATATGTGCTGCCTTTTGGTGACTGTATTTTTTTAAAAATAGTATTTCTTTTTCATCAGAATTTATACTACAAGAAAGCAAATTTTATTGACAGCTGCATCTGGGTTTGCCACCATCTGACAGTGATTAAACCTGAAAAGAAAACAATTAATACTGTCCTACTCTGAGACGATTACAGTCTGCATAAGAGGTAAGATCAACACGTGGGAAACACACATATGGTACCGGACACACTGGTCTCTGCCCACCCTTAAGCCACTGCTGCTAATAACATAACCTTACAGAGCGCTGCAGACATACCCTACTTTAACAAAAAACTCTGCAAATTCTGTGGGTTCCCTAAATTATCTCAGATTCTAATCGTAACTATCTGCAAGGAAAAGCTGGAGCCATGCTATGGACTTAGGAGATGCTCTATTTATTTTTGCCAACACTGCCATTAAGCTAAAATTATTTAAATCTCTTTGTGATGAAACATTTATTTTTGCTATGTTTCTGTATAAAGAATGGCTGTTTTTACAAAAGAAAAATCACAAGAGAAACAAGTACTAATCAGATAAAACCACAGTTTCCATTCCATTTGAGATATTTCCTGAAGTCACACATCCTCTCGGCTGTCACACGTAACAATGATAGGTTTTGAGATGGTTCAAACGTACAGTGTCCAGCATCTGAAGGACTTTGTCCTGCTCACAGGCATCTAATCCATCAATGATAACCACCAGCCTGGTCTGATTCTGAGTGAAGCTGTCAATGGTTTTTGCCATCCTAGCCATCAATTCCACTTCACACTTAAGAACCTGCACAAAGTATAGAAAGCATTTAAAGATAGGAGAAAGTTAAACGTTAAACACATTTCTTATCACAGCACAATTCACAATCACAAAGATATAGAATCAACCCTAAGCGCCCATCAACAGATGAGTGGATAAAGAAAAAACAAATACACACACACACACACACACACACACACATAGCACAGAGTACTACTCAGCCATAAGAAGGAATGAAATAATGTCTTTTGCAGCAACTTCTATAGAACTGAAGACCATTATCCTAAGTGAAGTATCTCAGGAATGGAAAAACAAATACCACATGTTCTCAGGAACAAAAGAAATTCAGTCCTTGCTGCCAGCTGTAGTTCTACTTGAAACTGTAGTGAGTACATCACAATTTACAAAGTGACTACACGTAAAGTATTGCACTTCACCCTGAGAACAACACTATAAGGTAGACACTGTCATGTCCATTGTCATATCATGCCTGTTTTAAAAAGTACAAACTGGGTCCAGTGACTTACTTGCCAAAACCACATATTCTGAATGTCAAAAGCCTCAGATTTGAATACAAGTCCAAACGACGGAAGACAACACTGTCACTGGCTCCCTATGGCATCTGACCTTCATCAAAGGAATGGACTGCAGAATTCTACAAAGTTCCTTCTAGTTTGAAAAGTATGGTCCTATTTTATACATTTTGGTGGTTCAATCCACTATTTTTAAAAACTGATCTGCTTACTTCACTGGGCTGGAGAACTTATATTATAAGGTAGCAATTGTCACCTGTGGAATAATCTGCTAACTCCTTTTTTTATAAAAATATGCTATTGTTATAATTTTTCTTACTCTAAATTTGTATTTTCACAGAAAAAATCTAGAATAAAATTTAAAATAAATGCAAGGACTTGTGTTTTCTGGTTCCACATACATGTAAGTATCTTGCAAGTGGCCACTCCCGATTATGTATGCTTATGTATATATCATGTACATATCCTATTACACATGCTTATACATGTAAGTGAATTTAATGACAACAATGATACAAGGAATGGGAGGAAGGAATTAGGATTACTTTGTTATTATAAAATACACCTGGCCCTGTCCCACAGGGCTCTGCCTCTTGCCCTTATCCCTTCTGGTTATATGAAGGAAATGGGAAAAGGGAAATGGGAGAGGGGAATTGAGGCAGTTGACTTGTTTTATTATTATTTTTTTTAATTTGTTTTTTCTCCAAGTCTGCCAATCTCTGACATTAGAACAACAGGCAGTATGAGATAATTGTGCCTGATCATGTTGTGATTCTCTCTTAGTGGAATGGGATGTTCTGTCCCCACAAGAAGGATTATACTTTATAGACTTGTCTTGTTTAGGTTCTGTAATTGCCCAGTGTATTGAAACACATACTAAATTCCATGTATTTCTGTTACAAATCTTCTGGGAGAAAATGTGAAACATTAAAAGGTATTAATATCCAAAATAAATAAATAAATAAATAAAATACACTACCCATGAAGTGGTATAGTATTATTTGAAAGTGGGCTTGGATTAGTTGTAGATGTATACTGCAAACTCCAGGGCAAACACTAAAAAACGCTAAAAAAGAAAAAAAAAAAAAAAGAAGTATACCTGATATGCTAAGAAGGGTGAGAAAATGGAATCATATAAAATGCTCAACTGAAACCACAAATGTCAGGGGGAAAAAAGTGAAAGACAAAAATAAGAACAAAGAACAAGGGCAACAAATAGAAAACAGTAACAAAGATGGTAGATACTAATCTAATGTATGCCAATAATCACTTTAAATGGCAATGTTGTAAAGACAACAATTAAAAGACAGAGATTATCAGAGTTGATCAAAAAACAAGACCCAAGTGTACCTTACCTACAAGAAATCCACCTTAAATAAAAAGACACATGTAGATTAAAAGTAAATGGATAAAGATATACCATGCTAAGAGAATGGGAATAGCTGTATTAATTTCTGACCGGAGACTTCAAAGCAAGGGAAGTTACTGGAATTAAAGAGGGGCATTAGATAATGATAAAGGAGTAAAATCTTCAAGAAGACACAATAATCCTTAACATTTATATACCTAAGAACACAGAATCAAAACACATAAAGCAAAAGCTGATAGAACCGCAAAGAGAAATAGATCAATTCACTATCACAGTTGGAGACTTCAACACCACTCAGAGGTGGACAGATTCAGCTGGAGAAAATCTGTAAGGATATAGTTGAACTCAACAATATCATCAATCAACTGGATATAACTGATAGCTACGGGTACTTCATCCAATAACAGCAGAATATACATTCTTCTCAAACTCACATAAAGCATTCACCAAGACAGATGACATTCTTGGCCACAAAATACACTGTAACAAATTTAAAGGAATACAAATCATACAATGTTTTCTCTCAGTGGAATTAAACTAGAAATCAAAATCAGAAAGATAACTGGAAAACCTCAGAATATGTAGAGGTTAAACACCACACTTCTAAATAACACATAGGTCAAAGAAGAAATCTTGAGAAATTTTAATGTTTTGAACTAAATAAAAATGAAAACATAACTTATAAAAATTTGTGGGATGCAGCAAAACAAGTGCCTAGAAGACAATGTATAACACTAAATGCATGTATTAGAAAAGAAGATAGACTGGACGCAGTGGCTCACGCCTGTAATCCTAGCACTCTGGGAGCCGGAGGCAGGAGGATCACTTGAGGTCAGAGGTCGAGACCAGCCTGAGCAAGAGCGAGACCCCTTCTCTACTAAAAATAGAAATATTAGCCAGGTGTGGTGGTATGTGCCTGTACTCCTAGCTACTTGGGAGCCTGAGGCAGGAGGATCGATCGCTTGAGCCCGGGAGTTGGAGGTTGCTGTGAGCTAGGCTGATGCCACGACACTCTACTCAGGGCAATGGAGTGAGACTCTGTCTCAAAAAAAAAAAAAAGAAAAAGAAAAAGAAAAGAAAATCCAAAAGCATCAACAACAAAAAACTCCTGGAACTAATAAGCAATTATAGTAAGGCTGCAGGATACAAGGTTAATAATATACAAGTCACTTTCCTATACACCAGCAATGAACAAGTAGAATTTGAAATTTAAAACATAATACTATTTACATTAGCATACCAAAAATGAAATACTTGGGTATAAATCTAACAAAATATGTATCAGATCTATATGAGAAAAACTATAAAACTCTTTTGAAAAAATTCAAAGAGGAACTAAATAAATGGGGAGATATTCCATGTTTACAGATAAGAAGACTCAATATTATCAAGATGCCAATTCATCTCAACTTGACCTATAGATTCAATGCAATCCTAATCAAAATCCCAGCAATTTATCAACCAACTGATTCAATAGTTTTATTTGTTTGGCAAATGACCCAGAATTGCCAACACAATATTGAAGAAGAACAAAGGTGGAGGACTGATACTACCCAACCTCAAGACTTACAATAAAGCTAGAGTAATCAAGACAGTGTAGTATTGGCAAAAGAATAGACAAATAGATTAATGAACAGAACAGAGAACCTAGAAACAGACCCACACAAATATAGTCAAATGATCTTTGACAAAGGAGTAAAGGCAAAACAATGGAGAAAATATAGTCTTTTTGACAAATGGTGCTGGAACAGCTGGACATCTACATGCAAAAAAAAAAAAAATCTAGACACAAACCTTACACACCTCACAAAAATTAACTCAAAATGGATCACAGACCTAAATGTGAAATGCAAAAGTATAAAACACCTAGAAGATAATAGAGGAGAAAATCTAGATGACTTTGGTTTGTTGTATTTTTTAGATACAACACTAAAGGCACAATCCATGAGAGAAAGAATTGATAAGCTAGATTTCATTAAACATTTCTGCTCTGCAAAGACACTGTCAAGAGAATGAAAAGGTGACTCAAAGAATAGGAGAAAATATTTGCAAAAGGCATAATTGATAAAGGACTCTTATTCAAAATATACAAAGAACTTTTAAAACTCAACAATAAGAAAACAACCTGATTAAAAAATGGGCCAAAGATCTCAATGGACAATTCAGCAAAGAAGATACACAGATGGCAAAGAACCCATCTCTTCTTTATCCCTGAAAAGATGTTCCACAACATGTGTCATCAGGAAAAAGCAAATTCAAACAATAAGATATCAATGCACACCTATTAGAATGGCCCTAATCCAAAACACCCAGTAACACCAAATGCTAGCAAGGATGTGGAGCAACAGGAACCCTCATTCATTGCTGGTGGGAATGCAAAATGAGACAGCCACTTTGGAAGACAGTTTGGTGGTTTCTAACAAAACTAAACATACTCTTAACATATAATACAGCAATTTCACTCCTTGTTATTTAACCAAAGGAGTTAAAAATTTAAGTCCACACAAAAACGTGCACATATAAGTCTACAGCGGCTTTATTCATAACTGCCAAAACTTCGAAGCAACAGAGAAGTCCTTTGTTAAGTCAATGGATAAATGAACTGCAGTGCATCTAGACAATGGAACATTATCCAGTGCTAAAAAGAAATGAGCTATTAAAGCCATAAAAAGACACAGAAGGAACTCAAATGCTTATTATGTTATGCAAAAGAAGCCAATCTGAAAAGGGTATGTACTGTATGATTCCAACCATATGACATTCTGGAAAAGGTAAAATTACAGAGATAATAAAAAAAAATCAGTGCTTGCCAAGGGTTGGGGGAGGAGGGATGAACAGGCAGAGCACAGAGGATTTTAGGACAGTGAAACTACTCTGTATGATACTATAATGGTGGATACGTGTCATTATACATTTGTCCAAACACCCAGAATGTGTAACACTAAGACTGAACCCTAAGGTACTATGAGCTTTGGGTGATTATAATGTGTAGGTTTATCAACTGTAATAAATATACAGCTCTGGTGGGTGCTGTTGATGATGGGGGATGCTGTGCATGGATGGGGGCAGAGGGTATATGGGATATCTCTTTTAAATAATAGTTTTGAATGAATTAACATAATAACTAAACTAAAATAAATCCAACACGTTTAACATTTAGAGAGTATATGCCCTAAAACCCAAACAGGCATGGCAGTGGTGGCATGTTCACATTAATTTTTTCTGATAACCAATGAGTGCTTACTTTCATGAATCCTTCGCTTTTCAATTTGTGTAGTTTGGAGGCAGCATTATGGAGGCGTTTTCTTTGAGAATTCAGGAGAGAGTCCAGCACTTGCCACCATGTACGACAGTTCAACACAAATGCCAACCCCACGATAGATGCGATTGATATGAGGACAGCATTCACTGTCAGATGTTTTGGGTCAACTCTGAATATAGTCAGAAGAGTAATTCCAGCAATAACGCAGCCAACGATAAAAAGGAAGATGACAAAAGATGGGAGGCAACATGTCTTTTTCCATTTCTTTTTACCTATAATACAACAAATGGTTTTAACAACTGTTAACATATCAAATATCTAGAAAATCCTAGTCATTACAGGCATGGCATCTGATGAGTCTGATGTTCAAGCTGTGTTTTCATGAAAATAAACTAAACATTCATCCCTCCCTCAACCCTTAGACATGACACCCAAAGAAGAAAAAGGAAGGAACTTCTACCCTGAGTATCTTCAGTCTTGAATACTCGAAAAAGCCTGGTTGCCAAAAAGCCAAACTCTCTTTCACACGCATCCGAGAGGGTCGCAATCATTTCAGCCAGCGAAGTCTCTCCACCTACACTGGACAGCCTATTATAATCTGTAAACAAAAACCTTGTGGAAAAGAACAAATAAAACATTACTCAGGTAGCAAGTAATAAACAACTTTAATATATCTGTATCATTTACCCTATATTTTCTTTATGTCTCTTTCAAAATGTTTTTAAAGTTTCAAGGAGGGAAAAGAAATTGTAATTAGGTAGCTTCTACTTATAACATCTTATATACTTTTCTTAGGAAAAAACAATAGAAAAAGATAAATGCAGCAGAGTTATATGAAGTAATTCTAACAAGGCAGAAGGGAAAAAAGGTATGACAGAGCTTAGACTAGGAATATCAGATGCCAACAGATTTCACAATATGATGATTAAAAGGTGATGGCCATGTCGGGATGTGACCACAAAAAGCTTAAGTTTTCTAACGGAGATTATAACCTTGAGAAAATATTAATTACAGTCATTAAAGAATTATAAGCCCAGTAATGCCATTTAAAAACTCAAGTTTTAGAATGTCTTATTTTATTTATAGCTTCAACATCTACCAGAGATTTAGAAATAGCTGTAAGATGTTCTTTTCACAGTTGTTCTTCAAAATAACTGTATTTTTGGATTTTTAGTGTCTGAATCATTATTATTTCTGCATGAGTTTCTTTTTTCCCTTTCATCTCTAAATTAAACTCTCATCTCAACCCAGCAGATCAGCATTGCTTTCAAAATACAATCTAGTATTACGCTGTACTATACTGTGTAGTCTTGATTGATGCTATTTTAGTTGTTCTAACTTTTAAAGACATTATCTCATTAATTTTGAGAGTTTTTATTTTCTATAAAAATATTTACCCCAATTATTTTATTCTACTCAACATGTTTTCCTTTTAACTTTTTCATTTTTAAATCCTTTTCTTAATAATTAATCCCATACGCTAATTACTTATAAGCTTTCCCCTTTATTTTTCTCTCATATTCAGTTTTCATATGTTATCTGGTTTGGCCTATTTATTTTCATCTTAAATTACACGTTTTATTTTATTATAATTTTAAAATTCTTCATCTTTTAATGCATTTTTAATTTTTTTGCCACCTGTCTATCAAATTTCTTCTGCTTTTAATTTTCTTTTTTTTTTCTTTCACTTTCATCTGGAGCCCTCCACCTTTCCCTCACCCCTTAAGTGTTTATCATCTTTTCTGCTTTCTCATAAATTTCCTATTAAATATGAATAATTTTAGATACATAAATATATTTCCAGAGGTGAGGAAAGAGCAGCTCAGAGAAGCAAGCTGAGGTTACTGAGGCTATACGCTCGGATAAGGAGGGGCCAGGCCTCCAACCTAGAGCTCTTGAAGGACGTAGGCTGGCGGCAGGACCCCATCCTTGATCCAGTCCTCTATTTAGAGTGTGTTCCAAATGACAGTAACAGGTGACATAAGGGGAAAACAGGATTTATGTTCAAATAAAATTTGGCAAATAAAAATTAAACAGGTTTCTTTATGGAAAAGTAACTCTGATCCTTTAATATACAAGAGGAAGATATACAGTATTTCCCAATGCATTTGACCAGCACATATTTTTATTTTCACTTTTTTCATAAAAAAGTTCCAGGTACCAATGTGTTTTGCAACATACATTGAGAAATGATGCATAATTATAAACTTTTAAAGTGAAAAACCTTTTTTGCTGAATCTTATTAAGGTTGCTTCTGTCAAAGGGACCAACTCACCTCACAGGTAAAGCTTTAGTAGTTTGCTCTGGCAATTCAGGCGGATTCACAAACATCAATTTAAGGAGGAGTTCCAGATAGCCAATATGTCTTGCCAACCTAGTGCTGAGGACCCAGGCCCAATTCCAACTGTCTCCTTCCCGTCGTCCACCAAAGTAAATGACAACTGAAATGCACGGTTGTAAAAAATTATCCAAAACAGTCATTAGCCAAGTAGCTTCTTTTCTCCACATAGTAAAATAGCAAGTAATGACAGCTAAGCAGACATAACTTTTTGTGGTCCCCATACTATTTCCTAACTACTTCTCAAAATATTCAATTAACCTTCCCTAAGATACAGAAGGTATGTGAAAAATGGAAAGTAAACTGATTCAAATATGACCTAAGAAACATAATCAGAAATATAATGCCTTAAACAGAAACATATCTGTAGTTTACATACAAATGCAAATGACTGGGTTTATCATTATTTGTAACTGGTGAAGTTACCAGTTCCTCTAACAGTAAATCTATTTCCTTTCTTGCAACTGAAGATACCCCCAAGAACAGGGATTATATATTTTTTTTACTTTGCTTTTAGATAAAATAAACATTTTAGTCATAGTCAAAATGCTCAAGAGCATGTCAGTGATGGCTGTGGAGCCTTCTTTTCAGAAAAGATTTAAATATAAATCATTAATTAACATATAAAAAGGTAAGTATAAAAAAATTAGAGTCCTGCTTCAATATTAACCAGTAGTATACTCATTTATATGCTACTCTAGCCCAGTCGTGACAATGTTCCTCTAGGCCAATTTATAAAATAGCAAAAAGATCAATTTTCTCACCCATTTATAAAAATCACATATAGGTTTTAAGAGACAGATATAAATAATGCTTTAGTAAAACAATGAGTCTTGACATTTTTTCCATTTTTTAAAAAAGCCAAAAAGCAAAGACTTACTAAAGAATATATATAAGAGAGCCAAGAAGCTCAATGACACTGCTATTCCAAGATTTGGGTCGACTGCAAAAGCAAACAATAAACCAAGCCCTCCACAAAACATCAGGGTAAGAAATACTATGAGCCATGAAAACTGAAAAAGAGGTTCAATCTGTTGTCCTGCAAAAGTCTTCATTTCATCTGAAAAAGAAATATGAAAAACCTTATTCCTACTTTATTTAAGAAATGTAACTTTTAAGTCAATTTGCAATGTTCACATTTTCAATAGAAACATTTATTGGGCACTTACTAGGTCCCTAGATAGAACATTGCTACTTACCATTTTAACCAACATTCTTTTGCCAAATATTAATATAAACATCTCGCTCCCCAGGGGCACAGCTACCATTCTCCTGTTTCACGTTGAGGATGTATAAAATCTCTTTTCATATTCTCCCATTTGTCAAGATTTTGTTGGTATTTAGTTTTCGTGGTTTGTATTAGACAAGGTATTGTTCCATATGCAAAAATGAAAATAAAACTCTGTGTCTTCAAACTACATATCTCCACCATTCCTCTGTTCCTCACCTTTTCTCCCTCCAATCACATTCAAGAATACTGTTCTTAAAGGTGTGTGTTGAGTTCAAATGAGCCCAACTCATCAAGTCATTCTTCATATAAAACTTGGGGAAATTTTTACACGCAATACTGAAAACTGTCCTTAAAAGATGAGTAAGATTTTACCAAGTAAAAAGGGGTGTGTGCTGGGTAGGAAGTAGGGGGTAAGCTGTCTAAGCAGCTCCTAGCAGAGGAAGCAACTCTGGAAAAGTGTCAGGTCTATTCTTGCAAGAGCAAATAGTCCTCTGTAACTGCAGCACACAGGGGGTGCATGCCAGAGGTGGTGCTGGCAGGTGGGGCTGTGCAAATGGACAAGTTTGTGAAGGGCCTGGAAAACCTGTCATCAAGGGTTTCATGTGGCGTTCCCACAGAACTGGCTCTGTTTTAGAAAGAGAACTCAAATGACCGTGTGGAGGATCAACCAGAGGGGAGTAAAACCCTAACAGGCTCATGTCAGTAAACCATATAACACACACGCCCATACAGAAAGCTCTGCCTTTTCCTTCACTTCAGAAAAAGTCCCAGAGAAAACCCTATTATATATACAGACTTTGCATAAGCAGGCCCTTTACCTTCCAGTTTCTTGAGTAAGAAAGATTTCCCACTTCCCCACTGAGCATACAACCCCACACAAATGGGAGGCTGCATGGTAGGCTCACTGAGAATATCTGCCAGGGCGCTGCTGTATAAATCATAGCCAAGCATGTCACCGTCTGTTTCGGTAGGAGACAAGTGTCCTGTAATTAGAAACACAAAATATCCTTACATTAAACAGTGGCATTACCATTAAAAAGGGACATCCATTCTCATTTTTTAATTAAAAAGAAAAAATCTTATTTTCAATGTTTAGACCTATAATTACTATTGTATTTCACAGAACTTAAGTTACCTATTAATTATAAGAGGTATCATTTTTATGTACAAGTAAGAAAGAAAAAAAAATTCTGCTAAATTGCAACACAATGCTTTCTTATCCATTACTTACAGGACACATTTTAATTTCATTAGATTTTAAAATGTATTATAGAATAATGTGTATTTCAGAATCAACAAAATATGATAATTAAAACACAAACTAGTACATAAGAATTTAACATGAGTAACACCCACGTAAAGAAAGTTGCAAACCTTACTAAAGAACATAATAGATACACTGAGCCTTTCTGCCTCCTATGGCTCCAGGCAGAAAGGTTCAGCAATTCTCCCAAATTAATCTAGCACTTTAGGGCAATTCTAATTAAAACCCATGTGAATTTTTTAATTGAAAAGCAAGAAGAACACGTAAGAATAGCTAAGAAAAAAAATGTAAAGACTACCAAAAGGTAGTTGTCATTGGAGAAGACATATAAGTTTACTTATACTAAATACTAAAACTACAATAATTAGAACATCGTAGAACTCGTACAGGATATTAGCATAAGTGGCATTTCAAATAAGGGAGGAAGGAAAGGATGAATTAGTAAGTGGTTTTAAGAGAGTTTAACCATTTATTTGTTAAAAAAAAATAAATTAAATTAAAATGCTACACAGATGGGGTTGGTGGCATGTGCCTGTAGTTCCAGCTACTCCGGAGGCTGAGGCGGGAGGATCACTTGAGCCCAGAATTTTGAAGGCAGCCTGGGCAATATAGCTAAAAGCATTTTACACACTTAATAGCCTCTATAAAAATTAAGTTTCTGAAACATTAAAAAATTAAATATAAAAAATAAAACCATAAAAATACTAAACAAAAATATAAGAGAAACTTTTAAAAATCTTTGGAAAAGTCTTTCTTTCTTAATATAATATCAAGGCCAAAACTACAGTAAAAGACCAAAGGATAAACTAGAAAAA
Source organism: Lemur catta (assembly GCF_020740605.2). Taxonomy (NCBI): domain Eukaryota; kingdom Metazoa; phylum Chordata; class Mammalia; order Primates; family Lemuridae; genus Lemur; species Lemur catta. The sequence goes on from NC_059131.1 coordinate 5,347,815, forward strand.
TGTATAACTTTTAGAAAGAGAATAAAAACACCACGACCATAAACCGAGAGTAAGCTGGGTAACGCAACATATAGGATGGTCCCAGGATCAATATTCATAACATATAAAGACATTTAAAATCAATTTTTAAAAAATATTAAAAACTAAAAAGTGGGCAAAGGATGCAAAAAGGGAAACAGCAAGAATACAAATAGCCTATGAATATATTAAAAGATCTCAATCTCACTAATAAGTTTAAAACACAAATTAAAATGAGATTTTTTTTTTTTTCTTATCAATCTGACTAGCGAAGATTAAGAGGCTGGAAATACTCAGTGTTAGCAAGGTTGTGGGGAACCGTGCTGTCTCATACTGCCAGCAGGGGAACAAATTTTTACAACCATGTTGGAAAGTCTGTCAAAACTGTGGGCATCCACTGACTTGGCAATTCTACCTCTAGGAATTTACCCTAAGAAAATAATCCTAAAAATAAGAGTCAATGAATATGTGTATAAAGCTGTTCACTGCAGCACGAGCTGTTAACAGCAAAGTAAACTAAATATTCATCAATAGAGAACTCAATGCACTATGAGAATCTACAATGAAAGATTATGTAATAATTAAAATATGATATACTTCAGTATTAAAAACTTTTATATCATAGTAATGACTCATTTTTTTAAAAACTACATACATAGTATAAAACATTTCTACAAATGTAAAGAAAAGCCTGGAGAGTCATTCAAACAATGACCTCTACAAGTTGGGAGACAGAGAACAATGAGGAATTTGGCACTTTCTGTTATATTCATGTTTTCATTCTTAAAATGTAATGAGGGTGCATTACTACTATAATCAGAAAAAAATATTTTAAAATAGAAAAACTCATAATGAAAGAGAATCATATTTATAAGTAAGATATAAGAAGCTAAACTGGAAGGTGATGGGATTCTACTAATTCCTGTTGGTTTCTGGGGCTAACATAATTTTTGAAATCTAGTAAAAAATTATTTCATATTTCAAAATAGCACACATGAATGATTACATTTTCCTGTGCATTCTTTTCAATCAAAAACCATTTTAAGCCAAGCACAGTGGCTCATGCCTATAATCCCAGGTACTTGGGAGGCTGAGGTGGGAGGACTACTTGAGCCCAGGAGTTTGAGGTCGCAGTGACCTATGACCATGCCACTGCACTCCAGCCTGGGTGACAGGGCAAGACCCCATCTCTTAAAAACAAAAATTATTAATTATTTTAGTACCATATTCAGGGCATACGAGATGTTACAGAGGACACAAAGCTAAGAAACAGTGAAGAGCTTGGGATTTGGAAGGGGGAAAATTCTAAAAGAAATAGAATAAAAGGCCATACGTAGTAAGTATAAAAAAAGAAAAATAAACACAAGTGCTTAAATATGCTAATGAGGCAAAAATTTTATGTGGTTAGGCAGATCAGTTAAAGTCATTGAGAAGGGAGTAGGTGACATGAAATGAGCCTTGAGGAGAGCGATCACTGTAACGAGAAGAGAGCATTCCTGGGATGGAGAGGGGATGACTGCGGGGGCAAAACACAAAGGCAGAGAACTAGAAATGCCCTGGCCACATGCAGAAACAGAGAACGGTGTGATAAAAGTACAAAGTAAACTTGGGGGACAATGGGGAAAAACACTTTCAGAAAAGTTGACCAGATTTTTAGAGGTCCTTAAAAGCTTGGTTGATGACTCTGAATGTGCTTAATTTAGAAAGCTACAATACAATTTGGGAGAACTTTAGACAGGGAGGACAATTTTCCCACATTAAAATAATAACTTTCTAATCTCTGATATTCTCTAGTAGAGTGACAATGCAAAAGTGCCACTGGCCTCTTATTTTTCATATTTTTTTAAATAGAACATTCTTTATTTAAAAGCTTGGTTAGGAGTAAAACCCAATACTTACTGGCTCCAAATATTTGAGTTAAAATGCTTTTCTGATGGCTACAGTCAATATTGTAAGGAGTCTCGCCTGCTTTGTTGGGCCTATAAAGTAACCGCCCATCTTTGGGATTTCTTAAAAGAAGTTCTGCCAGTTTCCGACTCCTTCCACGAATAGCAATATGCAAAGGAGTGTCTCCTTTCTGTAAAATAATAGGATGAAACTTGAACTTTCACATTTTTATATGTAGTATATACAGAGTAACAATTTTCATGTTCTGTAAAATCATAGAAAATCTGACCTTTTCATATTTTTCATTTAGAGCACATGCATAATACGAATTTTTATTTCTACCTTCCCCACAATTTCTTTCTCTAGTTCCTTCTCCAGCTTTTTGCAGATATCACTCCCCCCAAATCCCTCCAGAAAGAAGGTCATTCTTCTCCCCTTCCCGTAACTCACTGAAAGAGGAGAAGGAACAGGCTTCCTTCCTCCTTGCAGCGACTCCCAGGCCATGGATCCACTTCATTAGGATCTACCCCCCACCCAAATATTCATTGTCCAAAGATGTCAATCACCTTCCTCAACTAATTTATATTCCATTTCACAGCTTTCTTCATTTGTCTAGAAAGCCCCACGATCCACACTTGAAATCCCATCTAACAAGAGGGATTCAGACAGTTCCTGTGACCTTCGTCGACCATTCACTGCTATGGTGAGCCCTCAAATTTCGTTGCTTTACATTCTCCACCTTTGAGTCTTTCATGTAAGATCTGTCCTTCTCTGACGGCCACAATCTCTTCCACTCTCCTTGCCCTTCGCTTTTCCTTAACATCAGCCCACCTGCTTCCCCCATGAGAATCTCCAATCACGTTAGTGTCCACATCCAACACTAATAAAAACTAGTATGTAAAAACCAAAAAAGCATTCTTTAGTGTGCAAAGTACGTTCTCATTTATTAATATTATCTCACAAATACCTCTATTGAAGATAACCAATGACTCAAAACTTAACAAATTATATCCTCAGTTCTCACCCACCCAATCTCTCTACGGCGCCACATGCAAACGACCTATGCTATTCTTTCTGTGGCTACCATAGCATGACTTTATCTTGACTTTTCTTCTAGATTCTCTCCCCATGTCCTCAATGTGGCACAATAACTATGTGTTTATTGAGCTTACTTATGTAAGGTACTGTGCTGGACACTCTGGAGGACGCAACGAGAAGACAAAACAGTTCCTGCCCTTAAGTAGCTTATGCTGTAATACAAAGAGATTGGATAAACATGCACAACTGCACAACAAACTACAACATGACACATGCCATAAGAAGTTAATTCTGAGCTTAGCTTTGATGATCTTAGTCACTCCCAGCAACTCTCATCCCCAGTAACTAACTGCCAGCCTTGATTTCGTGTCCAGATTCCAGCCCTACACTTCCTGATGCCTACTGGCCGCAGCCTCCTGAATGTCTCATCAGCCCTCAAACTGAACACAGCTAAACCTGATTTCGTCACCTTATTTCCCCCCCTCAATTCCAATTCTCATCTCCAAACCTGTGAGAAGGCAAAATATCATCAGAAGTATTCCTGGCAGACACAAAATTTCTGAAAAAGCAGGGAAGACATTTACACACCCTGATGATATGCTGAAGATAAACAGTGAGCAGTGATGGGCCATGTAAAAATAACATTAATCTTTACTCTTAAATTTGTTTTTATGAAATTCTCTACAAAGAGCCAGGTGCAAGACTTATACACGTTTGTGTCTCGAATTCTGACAGGACAGCACCTTATCCGTCCGCAGTAAGAATGTGTTAAATGAATGAACAACTGTTCGAACTATCGTGAGTTATTTGTCAGCAAGTGTCATGTGCTGACTCTGGGCACAGCAACACACAAAAGGATACCAAGACAGAGTCCTTCAGGAAACTTATTAATAAGTATGAAATAATCATTTATACATAACATATTACATAATTAATGAGGCTATATGGAACCTTAAAAGGTAGAGTCCAGTGGTTCCGTATTGCAAACCAGGGGACCAGTATCAGATATGAGTTGACAGCAGAATGAGGAAAACAGGCATTAGAGGAAGTTTTCTTTAAAGCTTTATACATATTCAATTTCAAAAACTCTTCTTTCATTTTTGTCCTTCCTAATTTTTAATATTAAAATTTCCTTTCTTTTATATGAAATTATATTAATACGATGGGTAGAGGGATTATTTTGGTTTTGTTTTTAAATAATGTTGTAAAACTTGGTAAAATAAAAAGGCAACATATTGATTCTGTGCTATTTTTTTTTTTTTTTTTTTTTGAGACAGTGTCTTGCTCTGTTGCCCAGGCTAGAGTGAGTGCCGTGGCGTCAGCCTCGCTCACAGCAATCTCAAACTCCTGGGCTTAAGCGATCCTCCTGTCTCAGCCTCCCGAGTAGCTGGGACTACAGGCATGTGCCACCATGCCCGGCTAATTTTTTCTATATATATATTTTAGTTGCCCAGATAATTTCTTTCTATTTTTAGTAGAGACAGGGTCTCGCTCTTGCTGAGGCTGGTCTCGAACTCCTGACGTCGAGCAATCCACCCACCTCGGCCTCCCAGAGTGCTAGGATTACAGGCGTGAGCCACCGCGCCCAGCCGATTCTGTGCTTTTTGTTCAACAGTCTCACAAATAATAGAAAGATAAACTTTAATCTATTATGAATTAGTAAAGCCCAAATCATAATTTACAATATTTCTTACTTCATAAATAAATCACTTCTTTTCTGGAGGAAAATCAATTTGAAGTAGAGAAAGAAATAAGCCTGTTTAAAATGGAAACTAAAACGAGAGACCAATTCTATCAGAAGTATTAAGCAATTTAGAGTTAAATTTATTAGAGAAAATATGAAAATTTCTCTAAAAGGAATTTATCCCAAGGACACATGGAAGAACACTTTATCTCCTGCGGTGAACATTAATGCCAGTCTACTTTGAGAGTCTACCTTCTCCAGCCCCACTGGATTCTTTCCTTCTGTTTATGTGCAACAAGCTCTACCCTAACGAAGGCCTGTTTATGTGGTAGTTCATGGCAGCCACCGGTAACTGGCGTGAGCAATGGAAGGAAAACCTGAAGCAGCTTTGTTAACAGCACACTGAGCCGGTCCACTCCTTGGCTCGCTATTATAGCATCAGAATCCCACACAGACATCCCAGCAAGTAATCTTTCCCTGCACAAAATAAAATCAGACCCCCATACATCCACTAGATACAGAGGTCAGTCTACCAGCAGCTTTCCAAAAAGTGTTCTGTAGGTTGGGTGCGGTGGCTCACGCCTGTAATCCTAACACTTTGCAAAGATCGCTTGAGGCCAGGAGTTCATGATCAGCCTGAGCAATTGCAAGACTCCATCTCTATAAAAAATAGAAAACTTAGCTGGGCGTGGTGGTGTGTGCCTGCAGCCTCAGCTACTTGAGAGGCTGAGGCAGGAGGATCACTTGAGCCCAGGAGTTCAAGGTTGCAGCGAGTTATGAAGATGCCACTGTACTCCAGCCCCGGGAATAGAGTGAGACCCTGTCTCCAAACACAAACAAACAAACAAACAAAAAGCAAAGAAAACTATTCTGTGCACAGATTTTTTTTTTCTTTTTTTCTTTTTTGGCACAGATGCTTTACCTTATCTACAGCAGACACTTTGGCTCCTTTATCTAGCAGCAGCTCTACTACTTCAATATTTCTCATCTTGGTAGCCTTGATAAGTGGTGTTTCACCATCCTGTGGGCACAGATAAGAAAGTTTAACATATCAATAGCTTTACACCTAAATGCTTGTCATACAAATGCACTTGACAAGAAACATCTGACTCTGCTAACAGTCTATTATTTAAAATGTTCTCAAGAACACATAGTTTAAGCTAGGCGTGTGGTGGCTCATGCCTGTAATCCTAGCCCTCTGGAAGGCCGAGGTGGGAGGATCGCTCGAGGTCAGGAGTTCAAGACCAGCCTGAGCAAGAGTGAGATCCTATCTCTACTAAAAATAGGAAGAAATGATTTGGACAGCTAAAAAAAATATATATATATAGAAAAAATTAGCCGGGCATGGTGGCGCATGCCTGTAGTCCCAGCTACTCGGGAGGCTGAGGCAGAAGGATTGCTTGAGCCCGGGAGTTTGAGGTTGCTGTGAGCTAGACTGACGCCACAGCACTCTAGCCCAGGCAACAGAGCGAGACACTGTCTCAAAAAAAAAAAAAAAAAAAAAAAAAAAAGACCAAGAAAGAAAAAAACATAGTTTAAAAGCTAACAAAAAAGGTGCTTTTCCTTGCACAACCACCTGTTTGTATCCAAATAATTTTCTATCCCTTATCCAGCATGGGATGTGTCTGCCTGCTTATAAACCACACCTGGCATCAGTCCCTGCACTCGGCAGCAGTGGCTGCTCCTGTCAACCCCCAGGTTCCCCTGCTGACCTCTGGGGCAGCCCCTCCAGAGGCTACTTCCCATTCTCACCATCTCCCCACCAACCAACCCACAGTCCAGCCTGTCAACATCCAGGCAGGCCAGTATCCTGAGCTTTTCAGAAATTTCGTCACTGCAGTTCTCTGTAAACCTAAAGACCTGTGTATAACATTGGAAACCATTTAATATAAGCAGGATGCCTTCAGAAACCTCAAAAGAGTTTGTGATTGCTTTCAAAACCAAACCAAGGGAAATAAGAAGAGACCACAATTCAGCCCTGAGTTAGGAAAAAAAAAAAAAACTGATTATAAGCCACAGGGAGTCACAGGGGCTGACACAGGGGTCCAAAAAAAAAAAAAAAAAGGAAAAAAGATCAAGGAGCCCCTGCAAACCAGAAGGTATCCAGGAAACTTTTCTGCCCTAGGGTACTGGAGGTGCTGTCACTGATTTAGAAATATGCTGGTCCAGATCTCCAGCAGATAAAATATTATTTAATGACCTACCAGGATTGTCTTACAGGTGCCTCCATAATTTTACTTTATTCACTGAGAATTCCTGCCATTTCAATCCAGAATTCTAATAATATTTTCCCCATGGAAAACTATTGTATATAAGGCTAAATACAATCACCAAAGTCTTACATAATTTTTTATTTTTCATACAATTTGAGTAAAATAGGCTACAGTAGCTGGTTTGGGGAATCAACCACCAGTCACAATTGTCTTTTAAATGGAAATGTGTTCTGGATTCCCAATAACAGAAACATAAAAGAATTTGGAGAAAATGATCTGCCCACAATTTATGAATAGCTTATATTGTACTTTCTGAAAAGTATTTAATTGAAGTGAACAAATTACACACTATATTTTGCTATGGATACACAAATCCTGAAAGGATACAAAGTTACTCCTCAATTTAATATGGAATATTACCAATAAAATCAATATAACTCTCATACCAATCAAAGGTGATTGAAATAAAATGAACAGGACTAATATTCAGCATTAAGTATTGCTAACAGAATAGAAATGCCATTTATACCTTTGTGCATATTTCAGTATCAGGATTGCATTGTAAGATATCTCTCACCATTGTTGCATTTCCTTTCTCAACAGCCCAATACAAAGCAGTTTTATTGTCCTATATAATTAAAAAAAAATCAGCAATCACTTCACATAAGATACAATATTTACAACTATTATTTGTAAAACATCTTTCCCGCCAAAAAGCATTCAAACAGGCAGCATGGTGGGAAATAATATCAAGCCTTATGCTATCCTGGCTTTATTTTTGAGAATTCTTTATGAAAGAAACCTATGTAAACTTAACATTGCTTGACTTAAAAAGCAGCAATCCCATATAATCAATAAAATATATTTTTGTAATGCAAACAGATTTCAGGAACATGTACTGGGTGAGAAGTCATCAATGCCTGAACTCTGTAAACTTAGACAAGTCACTTAAATATCCTGAACTCTTGGATTTTCATCTGTAATATGGTATAAGTATACCTGCCCAATGTTTCAAAAGATTTTCATCTGTAATAACGGTCTAAGTATACCTGCCCAATATTTCAAAAGATAATGCATGAGAATGTAGTTCACAAACATAAGGCATTACTGTTTTTATCATTTTTAGCTTTTTAATCTCCACCCACCCTGCACCCCTATACTTTCTTAATCAGATTCTTGAAAATCCTATCTTGCTCAAAAACCAAAAATTGATCCACACAGGCCTTGAAAGTATGTATAGCTAACGAACAAAAAAACTGATTGAAACATAGGAAAACAGGATTGACAGACACACAGTAGTTAGGTAAAAGTCTAAATAGGTGATCTAGAAACCATCTTTTAGTGAAAACATGATTTTAACCCAAAAGATAATGAATGACTTTCTGCTGCTGCCACATTAAGTTTCCTATACTAAAATTTCCCTAATGGAGTTCCCCGCTACACTATCCGGACAACTTTCTCAGGGTGGCCCTCAAACGTCTCTGGTCCTACCTTCCTTTCCATTTCAATTTCTCTACCTCCCACCCACACCCCAACTGATTTACTCACTAGCTGTGGGATACAGTCTTTCACTTTACAATTTTCTCAAATGTTCTCATCCTATTACTACCGCCCTTGCCTGAAACACTCAGCCTTCCTTTTCTCTACCTATTTAAACCCAACCCATCTTCAAACTTAGCTCAAGTTCTACCTTCTTTCAAGTCTCCTTTCTTAATGCCGTCTTTCCCCACCTCAAGACTCATACTTGAACCTTTCACTAGGCAATCAATCATACACCATCTTGTGGCTTCACTTTTTGTTTAAAAAAGGCATAAAAATAAACATTAATAAACTAAAAGTTTCCAATTTAAAATACATATTTCTTAAAGGCAAAGGTCCCATGTTAATTCCCCTACAACATTTGGCATAATATTTATTAGTTTGATTCAAAAATGGATTTGGATACAAGAGATTTTTTTGGCTAAATACAAGGAAAAAGTGGGCAGAAATGTAGACTGTCCAACAACAAAATGAGTTACCCAGAATAGTTTTTTGAATCTAAAGCGCTTGAAGTATTAGATAAATTCACAACTGTGGGCAAGGCTTTTATCTAAAATTAATAACCTTTGTAGCTCTGTGAACGAGGACTATCTTAAGCAAAGTCCACAGGCACTACCAAGTGGTCCTAGCAAAAGCAAGCAGAATGGGGAAAAAGGAAAAGAAACTAAAACAAGAATGAAAGAATAGCATATGGATATAGAAGACAAAACAAAGGGAAAAAACTAAAGAAAATAAATAAGTGCCATACACTCAACTGTCTCAGTATCACTAACTACTCGTTTCAGGACTGAATATATTTGTATGTTAGTAAGGGAGGCACATTCTAAAAACATGAGCTTCTTTTTGGTTTACTTCTATCTAAATTTAACTTGACATAAATACAGAAATTTTATAGTAATGGCAGTGAAACTTAATAATAACATATATCCATTAAATGTATTAGGGTTTAAAAGTTTATCTCCATAGGCAAGTGGGAAGAATAACATTATCCTTAGTGGACCTATACAACCAATCCTACTCAGAGATAACAGCGGCACTGTCATCACACATACCTGTCCTCTAATGTCTATATCAGCATATTTTTGGAGAAGTGCTCGAACAATTTCAACGTGACCACCTCTGACAGCTCCAATCAACACAGTATCCCCACTCTAAAAAGCCAAAAAACAAGGTGACTTGATGAGGAGAACACATAAGCACTGTTTTGAAGTTAAGGCTAATCATTTATTAATATAATAGATTTTTTCGAAAAATTTCTTGGAAAAAGAATCTATCTCCAACCAAGAGAAAAATTTTAATTACCTGATATTAACAGCCCTCAGAATAAGGACTCTATGCCTCAAAATGAGGAGTCTGATATTCCATTTTTAAAAGTTTAGAAAGACAAATTATTCAGAACAAGAATATATTCTCTTTGAAGGTAATCTTCCATTACAAATGTAAATTAAATACAATGACACTGTGGCTGTCAATGACCTCCAAGAACATTTGGAAATTACATAAAAATCTCTTTGAATAATGCTGTATGAAAAAAGCCATGGATTCCAAACAGGGAGCTATAAAGCTAAAGCTATCAGTGGGTCTACAGCCATATTAATTAAGGGAAAGGTTTGTTTCCAGACCAACACCCAGTAATATCTAGTCAATTTGGCAGTTACAGTCCAGGAGTGCATAAGGCTGATTCATTCTCCAGGACAAGACTTTAACAAAGCTCACGCCTCTCTCATGAACACGAAAGAGATGTTCATGAGGACATCTCTTTGCCCTGAAATTATATTCATCAAGCAACCATCATTTTTAATTATCGCTTCCCATTACTTCAAATACTGGAAATGGTTATTTTGGCAAATGGCATAAATATTTTATTTGCTGCTAAATTACAAATCATTTGTAGCCTTTTGGGTTGGGTGAGCTCAGGAGTTCCAGTTCAATTCAATCTTTAGAGGGCCCCGGGATGTGCTATAAATCAAGAGGCAGGTCCTTGAGAGTTGTTAAGTTTAGCACCACAGTGTAGTGTCTTAACTACCACATTAATAGCAGAAATAAACCCAAGGCAGACAACTCTTAGTTGAGAACGTTAGCATTAACATGGGTGCAGACTAGTAAATTAATAAAAGGTTACCAATATTTCGCTGCTCACAATGTGCCATGCACCATGCTAGGCAAGGGGAAATAAGATAGACAAGGTCCCAGCTCTGGGAGAATTTACAGTCTGGCGGTGAAAGACGATATACAATAAACAAAAAATTAGACAAATGCTACGCAAAAAAAGTTAAAATAGGGTAATGTGATAGAAAGTGACCCAGTAGTTAGTATGGATTGGGTAGTAGAAGATGACCTTTCAGAGCAGGTAACATTTAAGCTGAGGGGGATGACAAGGAGCCAGCATTTGAAGGTCAGCACCCAGCTGACAGCACAGTTGCTGCAAAGTCCCCAGGGCAGGAACGAGATCAGCGTGTTCAAAAGGGGAAAGGCACTAAATGTCTGCAACCTACTGAAAAGGGGAAGAGTGGTATAAAATGAGGACAAGAGGGAGGCAAAGACAATGCTATGTAGCATCTATAGACTAAAAAGGTAACGTTTATCCTAAATGCAGGAGGAAGTCTTGAATGGCTTTAAACAAAGGGGTACATGAGAGATTTATTGTTTTAAAGATTGCTCTGAGAACAGGGTGAAGAATAAAGTCGAGGCAACAAGAGAACCCAGATGCGATGCTATATGCTATATAACATGCTATATAACACGGTGGCTTGGGTAGGGCAGGTGATGGTGGAGATGAAGAGAAGCAACAGATAAAGGAGATGTTTTGGAGTCAACAGAATGTGCTGGAGAACTGGATGGGGTAGGTGAGGAAAGAAAGAAATCACAGCTAATGCACATGACTTGGGGCTTTAACAACAGAGTGGATGGTTGTACCACTTGCTGAGATGGAGAAGACTAAACAAAAAGCAGGTTTGGGGTGAAAAAAAAGGTCATCTATTTGCCTTAAGTTTAAGAAGCCAAGTGGACATTCAAGTGGAGAGTTCAGGTAGAGTTGGATATTTAAATGTGAAGCTCAGAGAAGTTAGGACAATAGAAAGAACTGTGAAAATCTTAAGGGGAAACAGTGGTACTTAAAGCCCTGGAACAATGACTAACCCGAGCCATGAACACCACCTTCAGTGATGTACATCAAGGACAGTTACAGATGTATATGTGACGTTTTCAATAACAAAATTTTTTGACAAGCAAAAATTACTCAAAATAATTTTTAACTTACTAGTTTTAAAGGTGGAAATGAAACTTATCTTAAAACAATTTTATCTCATGCATGAAGAATCCTGCAAGGTGGTAAGAGGCAATTAAAGCAACCTTCCATCCACTTCACCACTAGAAGGCACTATGAAACAAGGAGCCTACCCTGTCAGGTATGTTTACGTATGTGCCAGCGTCTAGCAGATCCTGTACAATCTCCGTATGTCCCTCCTTTGATGCAATCATCAAAGCTGTATTTCCATCCTTATCTGTTAAATTGACATTTGGATTCCTCTTCAAAATTTCTTTTACTGACTGTGTGTAGCCTCCTTTTACTGCCACAATAAGTGCAGTCATTGAATTCTAAAAAAGAAAAAAGCAAGCCCAAGAAATTAGTATAGTCTAGAAAATACACAATGTATTCCATAATCATAAAACAGGTGTTTTCAAATAGATGCCTATTATTGCATTCATTTCTGATAATAAAATGCCAACACAAACAACCAGACATATACCAAAAATGGCCAGAAGGCATATTTTGTTTTTGAAGATACATTAATTCTCTTGAGCCATTAGAACTACTATTATCATTTTTTAAATGATAATCTGAAACTGGAGTCATTTACAATGAACAAACCCTCTCACTAACGTAATTAAGTACAAAATAGTTGACATGGTGACTAAATTTAAACACATTCTAAATTAAATAATCCAGAGTAAGGTAAATTAGACTTCAAACTAAGAATTCTTTATAATAAAACTCATATGAAAAACTGAAGTTAAACACTGAATTAATAGCTATAGGATATTTCAAGAAAAGTATAATATATACAGTCTTTTACAGTGATCTAGAAACCACACTTCAAAAAGCGTCTTAAGTCATTCTTTTAAAAACTGCATATCTATTTTATAGCAATAAATCCCCTAATAGAAGAATCTAGCTCATTACCAGACATGTTAAAATTGCTTCTTGAGGCCAGGCACAGTGGCTCACACCTGTAATCCTAGCACTGTGGGAGGCCGAGGTGGGAGGACTGCTTGAGGTCAGGAGTTAAAGACAAATCTGAGCAAGAGCAAGACCCTGCTCAATTAAAAATAGAAAAAAAAAATAGCCAGGCATGCAGACACGCCTGTAGTCCCAGCTACTCAGGAGGCTGAGACGGGAGGATCATTTGAGTCTAGGAGCTTGAGGTTGCAGTGAGCTATGATGACGCCACTCCACTCTAGCCCAGGCAACAGAGCAAGACTGTCTCAAAAAAAAAAAAAAAAAATTGCTTCTTGAGATGCTGATTTACTTTAAGATGTCATATGATTTCCTTATAGAAATATTTCAATTATTAGATCAGCCCCCAAACCTAAGCTGTCATTCTCTCCATATTAAAACAACACAGCTTTTCAAATCCTTTGGCAGTCAGTCACCATAGAGACAAGCCAGTCATCCACTTGACCAACTGTCCAGAAAGGACAAAAGTGGAAGGTATGATGTTCGCAGCTGCCTATGGATCATGCTGTCTCCACACGGCACGAAAACAGTACACACAGCTTCAAGGTCGGCAATTAGTAGCTTCTCTGCCAACATGGAAAACAGGAGGAACTGGTTGATATGTCAATATAAAGAGTTTACCCTTAATTATAGCCAGAGACTTGGCAGTATCTCTTCTCAGAATTCTTTACAATCCATCTCACATAATATAATACTTCTACAAATAGTAGTCTGTATAATTTTAACTGTTTCCTGGGCATAAATGTTGTTTCCTTTAACTGTATTCCTATAAGCTCAAGGGAAAAGCAATTTGTTAGGCTTCTCCAGTTTCCCTGACACACTTGACACAGGGGGGTATACAGCAGGTGCTCAATAAGGAATTCATAACTGCTAGTCAGTAAGATGTCTTTAACCAATTTTTAAGCTTTAAGGTTCTGAAGGCTGATTTCTGATTTTTTAAAATCTGTTTATTGATGATAGACAATATGGCACAGCTGAAAATATCCAAAAAATTACAATATTGAATTTTTTAAAGAAAATGTACTTTAGTGGAGCATTACTTTTTCCACGACTAATATTAAAAACTATTTGAACATTTTTTTAAACAATTTATACTAAGTGTAGAAGAAAATAAACTCAATTTTCTTTTATATTCTCGCAACACAAAATAATTTTGGTGACCAAATGTGTGGAAGTTTTTCCCCACCCACCAAGCAAGCAATCACTGCAGCAGACACTAGCTACGTATTCTCCAATTCAATTCTGACACTACCTACCTGAAGATAGCGACAGATCCCACAGGTTGAGAGCTAAGTCCCCAAGACAGCCCCTACTTCAATGCCAACTGAAATCTTCAGGTTGTTTTACCTGTGCTTCTGACCGACTGGCTATAAATCAGAGTTGCCACAACCCTCTCCTTGGGTTCTATTAATTTGCTAGAGTGGCTTACAGAACTCAGGCTTACTTAACATTTACCAGTTTATTATAAAGGATAAAGGATACGAATGAGCACGGAGATGAAGGGATACACAGGATGAGGTCTGGAAGGGTCCCAAAAACAGAAGCTTTTGTCCCCATGCAGTTGGGGTATGCCACCCTCCTGGCACATGGATGTGTTCTTGTTCACCTTCCTGGAAGCACCCTGAACTCAGTCCCTTTGGGTTCTTATGGAGGCTTCATTATGAAGGCATGATTGACTAAATCACTGGCCACTGGTGATCAAGTCAGCCTTCAGCCCCTCCTCTCCCCAGAGGTGGGAGGGTGGGGTAGTGAGTTCCAACCCTCTGAGCACACAGTTTGTTCCCCTCACAACCAGCCCCCCAATGTGTGGTTATCTAGGCGCTTTCTAAAAATCACCTCATTAACATGAACTCAGGTGTGGCTGAAAGGGACTTGTTTTAAGTAACAAAAGACTGTCTTTCACCTTTATTACTCTAGGAACTGTTTCAAAAACCAAGCACAAAAGGCAAAACATTTTAACAAAAGATACTCTCATTGCTCTAGTCTCTTAGGAAATTACAAAGGAGCAATGAGCTAGGAACCATAGACAAAAACCAAAATATAGTCATGCGCAACACATTTTGGCCAATGACGGACTGCATATACAATGGTGGTCTCATAAGATTATAATACCGTATTTTTCCCGTACCTTTTGTATGTTTAGCTATGTTTAAATGTACAAATACATACCATTGTATTACAGTTGCAGTACCATTGTATTACAAGTACAGTAACTTGCTGTCCAGGTTTGTAGAGCAATAGGCTATGCCATATAATCTAGGTGTGCTCTACTATCTAGGTTTGAATAAGTATATTCTACCACTTTTACATAAGGGTAGAATCACCTAACAACACATTTCTCAGAATGTATCCCCATTGTTAAGTGACACATGACTGTAAATATATCATAATATCATACTAATATTGCTAAAAGTTATTATTTATACTGTGAACTAAAATAAAATCTTAGGCCCCCCAGCTGACTGAATGGACTCTCTCTTGGCAAGTGGACCTAAGAAATACCCTAAAGCTGAGTTGCTGGCCTTGAGAAGGGAGGTCAGACATGCCTCATCATTCCCACCTCCCCTCTTCTAGATATCCTTTGTAACTCATTAACAGGCCTAAAGCTATACAAGGTAAAGCTTAAACCATACCTGCAAGTCATCAATTTACTTAACAGATCAGTTGAGTCTGGGTTTATGTCCGATGGTTTGTCTCTGATTAATAGACTTCCTTAACTTAAAACATTCCGAGCCTTTAGACAAAGCTTCACTTCTTTAACCAATTACAAATCAAAGAATCTTTAAACTCACCTATAACCTGTAATCCCCTGCTTCAAGATGTCCTACCTTTTTGGGCCGAACCAATGTACTACTTGCATGTATTGATCTATGACTTTATGTGTCATTCCTGCCTCCCTGAAATGTATAAAACCCAACCGCAGCAAGACCACTTGCTCATGGCTTCTTGGGCATGGCTCTCCAGGTGACGGTCACACATATTTGGCTCAGAATAGCCTCTTTGAATTATTTTACAGAGTTTGGGTCTTTTTCCATTAACAGTACTTTCAGCCTCACAAAATTTATATGCATTAGCAATAGATCCTTAAAAGCATATATTTATAGCATATAATATTCATAATGTAACACACTTAGGATAAAAGAAAGAAAATGCATGTTTTCCTAAGTCATTATCATTCAAGAATTAGAAAGAAAATTTCCCAGACATATATTAATACTAAGGAAAAACAGTCTTTCTCTTAAAATCAAAAACATATCTATATCACCAGGAGTTAAAATATAAGATACTTACAGCTCCTTCTTGATCAACGTCAGCTCCCATGGCCAATAAATGTTTCACGCATTCCAAATGACCCTTTCTTGCTGCCCAAACCAAAGGGGTGGTTCCATACTGTGAAAACAAACAATAAATTTAAAATTATCAGAGGTATACTAAAAGAATCTATCTCTCAACATGAATTTTAATAAAAATCATACTCTTGAGTATTCTTAGATAACTGCATACACTAATCATAACTTTAATCCTAGATAAATCCTATTTCTCCCAATTTATTTCTCCTGAACAGATGATTAACAACTGCATGAAGTGTCTTTTTAACTTTTATGAGTGACAATTTTTCCATCATAAAATCATACAGCCCCAAATTTTCAATTCACATATCTTATGAAACAGAATGTCCAACAGACTGATTGTAGGTGAAAATAGTAACATCCAAGTGCCAAACTAAATTAATTCTAACTACTTTACATGGGTTAACACACATAATCCTTACCACAAGAGTAAGTACAATTCATGATACCACATTTTCACAGATGAGGAAACTGCGACCCTGCGATGTTAATCAACAGGCTAAAGTCACAAAGCTATCAAGTGGTGGAACAAGAAAGACCCATGAACCTAACAAGTCTGGCTGCAGTCTGTGCTCTTAACCACCATCCCCAGCCAAAATCAGCCTCTGTACATGACAACTTCAGCCTAGAAACTGCACTCAAAAGCACCTTTCCCTGAAACATGATTCAAAAGGCATCAGAGAATATAAATCACGCATAAGGCAATGTTGTACCTTTGGGTGTCTGGCAATCAACAGATATATCAATACCCACAGTGACCTTTAGGTACCTGGGAGCCCACAGATAGAAATCAACATTTAATGAACATTTATTCTCTAGCGCAGCCCTGTCCAGCAGAACTTTCTGTGTTGATAGAAATGCTCTATAATTCTGTGCTGCCTGATACAGTAGTCACTAGTCAAATACGACTATTAAGCACTTGATATATGGCTAGTGTGACTGAGGAAATGAATTTTTATCTTATTTCATTTTAATTAATTTAAGACTAAGTAGCCATATGTGGCTAGTGGCTACTACATTGAGCAGTGCCGTGCTATAAATTATATCAGACACCCCAGCAACACGCTGTTGAAGGTTGTAGCCCTGGGCACTCTTCCTTGATGGATGGGACCTCGTGACAGCCAGAATCACAAGGCTGCCAATACAGCACACGGGAGCAGGTGCCTAACAAAAAGGAAGAAAGTAATAATGAAAGGGAAACAGTTGTTATGGCCACTGCCTCAAAAGACGCTTAGAGAGACGGAATAAGGAGTACAGGAGTAAATTCCCAACTTCCCTCCTGCATCTGTAGTCTTCTCCCAGAATTAAATTCCCTTTTCTAGCCTCCTCCTTTGTGGATAACATTTTCTCTGGCTAAAATGCCTTCCCTAACCTTATAAATCAAGATCTGAGACATCCTTAAAAATGACACACATAGACACTGACCCTTTATAAAACCTTTTTTAAATATACTAATTATAATTAAGCTCTCATCCTTTGAACACCTATTATATTTGATTTTTGCCCTTCTTGTAAAACTGAACAATACAAGATTACATGTCATAATTTCTATTCTTTCTCCCACCCCATCACATTAGCCAGCTGGCCTCACCCCTATGTTCCACAGACAATCTCACTTTCATCATGAAAAAGAATTTCTGACATCCAGCAAGACCATCCCTCACCTTGCTTCCTGTCTACTTCAAAACAGCTCTGGAGTCAGCACTCAGAACTACCTCGATAAGGCTCTCTCTTCTCTTCTTCTCAAATTCTGGCCTCTATCCCTCCCAAACCTAATCTCTTCATGTGTATTCACGATCCTACCACCTTCTAGTTTCACCTAGAACCTCACTCAATCTCCTCCCACATCTTCAGTCTTTTCTTCTTATTCCCTCTTCCCATTAGGTCTCTGATTTAGGTCCCTTCAATTTAGGTCTCTCTTATTCTAACAAACTTTTCCAACAAGCTACTCTCTTAAGATACTAGTCATTCTTTCTTTCAGATTTTTCAAAATAATTTATAATTCTTTACCAAAATCTCCTTGAAAACTAATTTCTGTTATAAACATTAAAAAACCACTATCCCTGAGGTCACTGATAGTCACCTAAACCCCAGATCTAAAGATCTTTTACCCAGTTCTTTCTTTTCTTCCTGAAAGCCCTGCAGTATTCTGAACTAAACTGACTGTCCTTTCCAACTTGAACTTTCAATTCGTTCATCACCTTCGACGTTAAGCCAGCCAAATTCTCCTACCTCTGCAGACACTCCTAATAATCAGCCCTGTGCTCACAGCATTGCAGTGCTACTGATCTCAGTTACCAATCCACACTCACAGATTTCAGAATCACCCGTGTAAGCCCTTCATCACCAGCACCCCACGCCGCCAGGTCCACTATCTCGCAGGAACCTAACTACAGGTGCCCCACCGCTTCAAAGTCAGCACATCCAGAACAAACTTTATTCCCCTTCTCTAAAAATTAGTTTGCACAGAAACCTGCTTATTTCTGTCAGCAATAAAAATATTCTCTTAGTCTTCAATCCACCCCACAATGCACTACCAAACATTAATTTTTCTAAAACACCACTTTGTGCCAATCTACTACTTGGATCCCCCAGTGCTTTTCTGTGTCTACAGGGCAGAGGACCAACCTCTCCAGTGGGGTGTCCAAGGCCCACCTGAAGGCGGCTCCACCTGTGCCCCAGCTTCCTCCTCTCAGCCCCTCCTCACCACTCAGCCCCTCCAGCCACACCCATCCACTCAAGGCCAGCTCAGCACACCGCACAAACGACACCCTGGTGCTTTTGCTCTCATGTTCCCCTGTGCCCAGTTCATCTCCCCTCCTCCTCGGCACTAACAGAAGCTCCACCCTTTCTTCAAGGTCTAGAGTAAGTCTCAGTTCTACCCAGTCTTTACTGACTGCTCAGCCATCAGTGAATTATCCCATCTTCAAACTCCTAAGTCACTTGACCCTTAGCGTTTGCATTTTGTATGTCCCACTTACGTCCCTGCTTCCCTGAACAGAGATCACTTCTTCTTTGTTTTTGTATCTCCTGTGCTAAGTAAGGGTATAGGGCACTGCACACAGTAGGTGCTAAACATTTTCTCAAAACGCTAAAGAATGACAGGTTAGGTAGCATAATACCTGATTCTGGAGAGCCTTGAATGCCAAGCTACATATAAATATTTTTCTATAGGCCAGTAGGAGATAATAAAGGTTTCTCTATCTTATTAAATTGTCAAATCAGAAACATCGACAGAACTTGCTGCCATTTTAGACATACCTCAAACCTCAGTCAACTTGAATTAGCAAACAGTACAAAATGCAACATTCCTAAATGCTATATTATAAATATTTGCAATAGCTTCCTTATACTCCTCATTAAGCTATTATTTTATGCAGTATTTTTAAATAAGGCATAACATGCATAAAATGCAAAAAATATACTAATTTTCAGTGTGCTACTTTGAAGATTTTTTACTTTCGTAACCACCTGTATAACCACCATCCAGATCAAGATAAGGATGATTTCCAACACCCCCATAAGGTTAAGCGATACTGTTTCACTTAAAGAAATTTATGCACAGAATATATTCCAATTACAAAAAACAAATCTTTAAATAATAGCTATTTTTCTGTATTTAGCTACATTGTTATTAATCTGAAATGAATATGATTACCCCAACCACGTGTTAAGTTCTAAGACAGCTAACGGAAATAATGGAGGTACAAAAAGAAAAAAAAAGGACATTCCTTATCTTTATGAAACTTACACTCTAGAGGTAAGAAATCTGCAGAAATCAATCATCACAAGGCAACAGGTTACATACACAAATGAAAGTATGCACAGACAGAACTGACAGTACACAGGAAGGGGCACCTACGTTAAGGAGACTTAACAAGGAAGGTAACACCTCAAATGAGCCTTGAAAAATAAATCAGAGTTCATCAGACAGAGGAGGTAACATTTCTAGCAGAGGGAACAGAATAAACAAAGCAACTAAGTTCACCGAACATTAGACAAGCTGTTGTATCTAAAAGCACAGCATATATGAAAAGGAATGGCAAGAAGTGAGCCTGGGAAGGTTGCTTGAAGCCAAACTGAGAAGCCTGGGCTTTATCCTGAAAGAGTGAAAGCCATCAAAGCTCTCCAAAAACAAGGAAGAATAAGATAACTAGGTAAGTACTTATTGAATATTTGAGGTACGTGTTAAAGATTTAAAAAAAAAAATAGGACAACATTCTAGGGAGCTTTCCAGAGGTGATGGCAAATGAGCTGAGGCCGACAGATGAAAAACAGCTACGGCAGAGGAGGAAGAGGCACGGCAGGCTGCGGCAGAGCACGTGCACTCGGGACGTTGCGGGTCCTGGGGTGGCTGGCGTGCAAGGGGCTGCGGGGCACAGGGAGCAGGAGCAAGGAGAGAAAGGCAGGCAGGGCCCACCTTCTCCCACCATACCAGAGATGTTCTTTAGTGTTCTTTAGCATTTTAAGCACAAGAGAGAAATAACCAAACTTGATTTTAGAAAGATCATTCTAGCAACAATACAGAGAAAGCAGATTGACTTAAGGTAGGAACAAGCATTCCAATAGAAAACTTCGAACAATGAAGACAGGGATTCCATTAGCCCTGTTTGTTTTCTTGAGAATGATGAATGTGACATAAAAAACATCAAAAGGACACTTAGTACACAATACACATAAGGGATCTATCTATCACGTACATATCTACATAAAATATATTAATATACAAAAACATAAAATGCTTATAACTTGACACATTGAGTGGACATAACCTGGACTGGAACCTGGGAAGACTGTGCTGACCTACCTTATCAGAGCAGTTGACTTTAGCACCATTTTGCAGTAAAAGTTGCACTATATCAGCATGGCCTCTCCCTGCTGCCCAAATGATTGGGTAAACACTGTACTGCTGGGATAGATAGGTAGGTAGGCAGGGAGATAGGTAGATAGATAGGTAAGAAGGAAAGAAGGGAGGGATGGAGGGAAAGAAACAAAATTTTTTAGGTGGACATTCAAAACACATTTGCTAAGTAAAGTAAATATCAAAGGAAGTAACACAAACTAATATTTTTTTTAAAAAAATCAAGTTACATACTATTCTCCACTTTAAAAACACTCATAAAATACACAAATGGTAACTAAGATGCACTCAACCTTAAATAAACACATTATGAACATATTTATAAATTCAGTACACTAAAATGTGATTATCTAGTCAAGAGGCAATACTAATTAGAAGAAAGTAAAATAAGAGGATTATGTGTATATATAACAGAATATATAGAAAAATGGTATGGTTATTTTGTAAATGTCGCTTTTCTTTAAAGAAGTTCAGTTTAAGGATGCACAATTACAAAAAAAACAAGAAGATGACTAAAGATTTCAAAATCTCTTTTTGAAATGTTATATAGTATTTAAACTCTAAGAGCTGCCTTTTTGTTGGACAAAAATTGAGAAATAAACTTACCTTAAGAAAAAAATTCTCATTATGTTTTGAAAGCACATTCTACATTATTATTGCTTAGTAAGATTCATAAAATTTCTATCTGCTTTGAAGTTAAGTATAATCAGCCTTAAATATTCCCTAAAAACACTTACCATTTATATTACAAATGAATTTCTTATTAACACTTACCAGACCAGTAACACTTGGATTGGCACCATGAGAAAGAAGCAACTCTACTACTGCAGTGCGGCCTTTGTAACATGCCCACATGAGAGCAGTCCACCCTCCCTGAAGGAAAAACAAAGGGGGGGAAGGGAGATAAAAGTTTGGATCTTCTTTAAGCATAAAAATGCCACTAATGATTTTCTTTCTGTGAATGTATTTATAAACCAATGTTTATATTATAAAGTTAATACTATGCAGTTTTAAATCCCCATATAAATATACAATAGTACATGAAATAAGTCAAATCTCTTAAGTCCACAAATCATCACTCCACACTTTGTACTACATCATGAAAATTGAAATAGGGAACATTCATGTTGGATCTTGCCAAATTTCTAAGATTTACTTTGGCTGTCTAAAAACTTTCCTTCAGAAAACTTTAAATGTCCCTAGATATTCTTTTCCTTGTATGAGTCTAAACTTTATCCAGAGAGGAATTCCAATAACCATACTCTACTCCTGCATTAAAATACATCCGTTAATCCCAGGTCATTAGAGTTCCTCTTGCTAAAAGAGGGAAACGCTAAGGCAATGATCTGTGATCAGGACTCCAGGGGTGGGTGAGGTCATTACGTAGAATTAACAGCATGGTAAACGTTTTATTTACTAAGCTACAAGAGTGACTTTCTCTTTAGCTATAATGCAATTCAATAAAAGAGACCAATATAATCAAATCTTACCAAGGAATTATGCGTTATTTGGCTTTTTAAAATCAGTATTTGGACCAACCCACATTTGGTTCTGAGACTATAAATCACTTAATCCGTCTGATCGTGTTTCAAATGCTTCCCCTAAGCTGGAAAAGACAAAACTGCAGAAAGGGCAAAGACAGGGGTTGGGGAGGGGGTGGAGGGTTGATTGTAAAGGAGCAGCCTGAGGGCCTACCCAAGTGAGGGGCCTGTGGTAGGTATATGACACGGCACATGCCTCAAAACCCATCAAGTGTACATCATAGAGTTAATTTTACTGTACATAAATGTTTCTAAAAATCAACCAAAACATTAAGAATATGGAGAGGAAAGATAGAGGTATCAATAGGGACTTATTTTTTTAAATATATATATATATACAGATAGATACAGAGATAGATGTATGTGTATGCAGAGTTAGTATACATATACATGTATTTCCTACTTCTATCCTTTGAGATGGACTAGAAGCAGTGACAGCCTATTAGCAATAGGTACATCTGACACCTAGACATTGGCTTCTCAGCATTTTCCAATAAAAAGAGCCAGACTTCCTTGGAAAACTGGTGGATTTCAGTGCTAGGGCAGGGAAAATATAAAGTCAGCATGAGCCTGAAACATCTTGACGTACCAGAAAATAAGGAAGTAATTTTAAAAAAATTTTTTTCAAAAAGGACAGACAATCTTGAAAGGGCATAGAAGCCAGCCTGAAGGAGATCCCATTGGCCAAAACTGGACGTGAGCAACAAAATAAGTATGGATTATAGCGCTGGATTATAACCCAAAGAATAAAACAAATACTCACCAGTCCATTAGGACGGACTGACACACATGTGTGTGTATAATGTGTATTTCCATGATGATATATACATATATATTTATAATAAATATATTATATAATATTTATGTAGTATATAAGTATATTTTATATAAACATTATATATATTTATAAATAATTATATTTATTCTTTATAGAAGAATTCTAATTAACAAATGTAGAATAAATGAGGGAAATAGAAAATCAACATAACACCACAGGAATAAGTGCTGTAGGTAGGATTCATTAATGGATGATAAAACAAATGAGTGAAAGTTTAATTAGAAAAAGGATATTTGTTTCATCTCAAAGTATCTTCCCCCAAATATTTAGTAATTACAAAGGGAAAAATAATACCCTTACAGTGGAGAAACCTGGCAGACAGCATCTTGATCGAGAGACCAAGGTCAGCATCATCAGTGATACATACTGATATCACGTTCCTCCTAATGTGGTGTACTGAGAAAGGCACATCACCTCCGTGGCATCCTTCCTAATAAAGCACAATCTCAATCTAATCATGAGAAACATCAGACAAACCCAAATTGAAGGACATCCTAAAAATACCACAAGCATGCTCTTCAAAAGTGTCAAGGTCATGAAAGACAAGGAACGACTGACATAATTCATTTAGGTCAAATTATAGAGCTGGACATTTAGTCAAGTCTTACATACACCAACATTTAACCTGTACAATATCTGCCCTGAACTTTTTTAAAATCATGCCCTCACTTTAATTTGAATAATGCCCCCGTGTGCAAGAATCTATGAGATAAAATTTTAATCTCAAGAAAACTAATCCTAAATTCACAAAAATGAAAAACTTGAGACCAATTAACTCTAGTACTAGTTTTATTTTTTATGAACTCCTTCTTCAGACTGGTGCCCATTAAAGGTCCTCCCAGGAAGAACCCTTTCTACATTTCCTGACATTACACCTGAAATTCTTCCTGAACCCCAGAGAACCTCAGTGGTCACCCTCCTCTCCTTAAGTAAGTCCCAAAGACTTTGCCTTCCCTCAGCTTGGTGGCTACGACCACCAAGCCAACCCTTGGAGGTAAGGTTCCCCAGGACTAAGTGAGACACAGTCCTCAGTTTCCTCAAGTTTTGGGTGTTTTAAAGCCAAACACAAAGACCGTTTAAATGGTAAAGGTTTTGTGATCATTACTTTGGTGAAATAAGGAGAAATAGGGAGAGCCAAAAGAGTTTAAGAAATCTTTTTTTTACAAATCTTACCAGATTTTTACACATTCATAATGTATACTTTACAGTTCCTCACTCCCTTGGTAATATACATCGAAGAATGATAGAGGAGAAAGCTGTTGCAGTAGGCAGACCTAGGTTCAAAGCCCAGCCTGACTGCTGTGTGACTTTGGACAAAGATTCACTTCTTCTAGTCTCAATTTCCTCATCTATACATCGAGAAGAACAAAATTCACCCTAAGTCCATAGGATTGTTCTGAGAAGTCAGTTAAATAAAACAGAAACTATAAAGCACCTAAGGAGGCCTGGCATAGAATAGGTACCTCGTATTATTAATTCATCTGATAAACTGGTATGGTACGTTTAATAAAATATTCAGAACTAGCTAGCTTCCTGCATTTCCCTTCTACCTTATGTACCAATAAGATAAGAACACCACATTTTACTCTTTGCCTAAGTTACTGACATCATTATCTTCTCTCCCTAAACTTTTATTGCAGTGCACTTAAATTTCTTTTAGGAAACAGAATACCAGTGTTCTCTGTATCTTCATATAAAAATAAGGCTGCCACCCACTTCACTAAGCTTTGAGAACAAATATAAGTTTATAGAGGTAAAACCACCATGTAAACTGTAATATACTATTAAGTGCAAGATAGTAGAATGCTACACCTTCTTAAAAACTCAGACCATCTGTACTTCAAAAAGCATCATCAGCTAAGTAATGTATGTTTTATATACTGAGGCAGATAATTTATTTCCTTTCTTCTACTGATAAAATTAATTTTTGAAAAGGCTGAACATTTTAAAGTAAGCCAGATGATGATCCCTTTCATCACCTTTATGCTTTAACCAGATGCCAAGGTCAAATACGAGCTAAGTGATAATTAAGGATCACATCTTGTTAAACTTCTAATGTGTACAGATAGCATATCTGAACAGAATTACATCATAAAATAAATCTGTAAATATTATTCTCAAAATTTAAACTTCAAACTGACAAGTATTTTTAAACTATCTGATGTCCCTCAGAGTACAAAAGGAATCAATTTTCTCAAAAGTTCTAAACACTCATTTATTGAAGGGGAATAAGTTGTTTTTAACACTATTTCAGAATTTTAAACTCTGAAATAAACTGAAAATGATGACTAAGAATATTCGTAAAAAGATACATCATAACACCTGGGTTCTAAAACATTCTGAAGGGTCATTTCAATGTCCAACTCCAAATCCTAAAAACATTATTATGATATCACCTCACACATAAAAATATAAGATTTCACATATATCTACTATTGTTAATAAGATTTCATTTTATTAAGAACATTTATAAAAACATACATACCATATCACGGTGCTCCAAGTTAACCCCACATTTAAGTAGTTCTTCCACGATGTGTACGTGCCCTTCTTTTGATGCAGATATAAGTGCTGTCCAATTATCCTTGAACACATACACAAAAATGTTACCATTTTAAAACCAAAAATAACATTCCAAAGTGAGGAAAAATAAATTTGAATTTACATACCAAATGATCATACCAAATTGACATGATTTGACCTACTCCAAACCACTCTAAAACAATACTGAAGTCTCTTAAGAATTTATCTGTCTACTTATTTCACTAATAATGGTGTAGAAATGGTTTCACAACTGTCCAGTCTTCGCACTGGACTTCTAATAATATACTGTGTTTTGTAAAAAGGAGAGAAGATGAACATCAAAACCTCAAAGCTAATCCTGTGGCGAGCAACCATCACTATAAATTGAGATCAAAGAGGCTGTAATCAAATTTTAGAGCACATTCACAGGCTAAGAAACTAGAGCGATCCCATATGATAAGTTTAGAAACTATGTGAAAAAAAACGAACTATTTTCCTTTATTTTTTAAATAAAGGATATAAGTATCCTATTTTAATTTTTATTCGTAACTGTAATTTAATTCAAATGATCACTAAATTAAAAAAACAAAACAGATGTAGCGGTGTGATCCTCAAAAGCAATTCCAAGAAAAACAGGGAAAATTAGAGGAAATATAACCTCTTGGAATGGTGATACCCTCAGAAGTGATATCAGAAGGGACCACATCTTTCTGGCCATTATCATATGTAGTGATATTTATTGTAAGTTACCATTATGGGGTGTTACTTAACAACATGACTTATATGTAAATATATTCTAGGCAGGCATATAACCATATGTATATGTGCTCTCTACTCTACTGGTGCCATCTGTATACAAAAAACATAAAGAGGCCGGGTGCAGTGGCTCACGCCTATAATCCTAACACTCTGGGAGGCCGAGGCGGGCAGATCGTTTGAGCTCAGGAGTTCAAGACCAGCCTGAGCAAGCGCTAGACCCCCGTCTCTACTAAAAATAGAAAGAAATTATATGGACAGCTAAAAATATATATATAGAAAAATTAACCAGGCATGGTGGTGCATGCCTGTAGTCCCAGCTACTCGAGAGGCTGAGGCAGGAGGATCGCTTGAGCCCAGGAGTTTGAGGTTGCTGTGAGCTAGGCTGACGCCACAGCACTCACTCTAGCCTGGGCAACAGAGTGAGACTCTGTCTCAAAAAATAAATAAATAAAATAGGAATCATCAAGTTGAAAAAAATGCTGTGGTTTACTAAAGTCACACCAAGTTTATCTAATTTTTTATATGAAAAAATATCTTTTTTTTAAATATAAAATTAAAAAAAAAAAAAAAAGAGCTGAGATCCTTCACTGAAAGGAAAAATTTCTCTCCTGTATTACTCTTTTAAAAAACTGATGTAGCCAATTAAGCAACATTGAGATACATCTGAAAGTATAATTTTTAATATACTACTTCAGAATTACTTCTTAAAAACAAAGAAACATCAAAGTTAAGCAAAAGAAAATGAAGACAAATGAGTAAATTATTTTAATATATACCAAATCTTCCAGATTGCAGTTAGCTCCATTCTTAATTAATTCTTTCACTATTTCCAGATTGCCTTGTTCAGCAGCTATCATCAATGGAGTCTGGCCACACTGGGGAATATAAAAGACACAGGAAACTTATCAAGATGCTGCACTTTTACTGAAACACCATGGTTAAATATACCACACATATTTTCATAAAGGTATGTTAAGCATTAGCTGTGTTTACTATATTTATTTAATTTAGAAAAAGCTTTGAATCTTAAGTTTCAGTTTACTAATAATTTAAAAGTCAAAGAGAAAATAAAACATAATTTTTCTTCCTACAGTATTAAGAATCTGTTTCTTGGCACTGCAAATTCATTTAAAATAAATAAACATGCACAATACGAGGACCTGGAAAGTGATTACTGAAACATATATAAAATCTTAGAATACCTATGGTAATCAAATTCTCTAACAATACAGTTAGAATATAATATATAGAGTGTGTTTTTAACATATATATGTTTTATTTAAAACAGGACTAGAGGGAAAAACCTAAAATAATAAATAAAAATACAGGTGGTATATAGAATATACATATATAGTTCTTTAGAGCCTTCCGTTATAAACTTAACGGATTAAACTAAAGCCTCTGCTAGTTAAATCAGAGTTTCCCAGCTTTGTGCTAAGAATGAGTCACAGGAGTAGAGACAGTACTCCCTGAGCCCTAGAGATGGGGGCAGGACCCAGGCAGCCAGATCCCAGGATGTCACCTCCGGCAGCAAGCCTCACCTACTGCAGGTGCAGTATCAACATCATCAGTTTCTGTAAGTGCCATGACAAAAAACATATGCAGAAGCACCAGGTTAAAGAGTGATAATACTAAAGGTCCTAAAACATATTAAGGTAAATGAGAAAAATTTACACCAAAAATTAAGTTCAATTACACAAATATTTAAATTTAAGCACCTGCTTATTATGTGTGTATCAGTGTGGGGGAAAATACCCGAGATTTTTCAAAACACCAGTACGACATCATTCCTCTGCTTAAAACCCTGCAACGCTTTCCCATAGCTCTTTTGGATAAGAACCAAGGTCTTCACCGAAGTCACCAGGAGCCCTGAATGATGGCAAGGGCAGAGCAGGTCTCCCTCTCAACCCAGTCTGCACCACTCCCAGCCCCCCCATATGCCCTCATGCTCTTTCCCACCTCCTTACTGATCCCCTATAATTCCCCCTTCTATGCTAATCCTTGTTCGTAATCACATTTTTGTGTAATTAACAACTGATTATTGTCTCTCTCTCCTAAAGCCTTTAAACTCCATGAGGGTGGGAAACATGCCTGTTTTGCTTATGGGTTTAATACCATATATACTCAGTGTGAGGGACAGTGACTGAGTAAATGAGTGAGCAAAGACTCAAAGAATTTAAAAATCTATTAGGAACAACATACAAACAATTCTAATAACTGGCAAAATACAACAGATGCTATCATAAGAATAACACAAGTAAAGAGTTAAACACAAATACTGGTTTGAATAAAGTACAAAAGTAAATCACGTTAAATATAGACGTTCTCATGTAACAATGGATACTAAATTATATGTGGCAGCCCCATGTCATTTAACCAGGGTCATTAGGGAATGAGGTATTACACATAAACAGCTTTTCCAGATCAAAACATTTATCCATTAAAAGCATTAAAGTTGATTATAACTTTTACGATAATCATCATTCTAAAAAGCAATGTGCACACATTGCTACTTGTTAAACAGATTACCTTGAACCTTATGCTTAAGATTCTGAGTCATGACTACACACAATTATTACACCATGCCTGCCTCTGTCAGCTCTCAGTTCTTTGGGATACTTGCTACGGCATCCTTCTCCCTTCTAATCTACTGGGATAAAAAGTGATAAAAAGTCCCTAGTATAATATATAAATTAAAGCCAACAAACTCTGAATCCTTGGCCCTGACAATACATGAATTTTACATCATAGTGTTCAAAATTATAATTCCAAAGACTCAGAGGAGTTTTCTGTTTACTTTCTGGGGTCACAGTTACATTTCATATAGTTCACACAGGTAAGTGTTTCTAGAGAATGAGAGAAAAAATAATGTAAATGTGTATAAATACCTATAACACAAATAAGAAAGACGGTTGAAATGTGATTACCTAGGAACATGTCAAATAAAACACTTGAATAGTCATAATTTTTCTTGCAGAAACTATTAGCTGTCTACCCAGTATCTAGGACAGGATTTTGTTGGGGGTGGCAATGAGCTCAGGTCAAAATCCCACATTGTTCAGACACACTTGCAGCTGGAAATAACCCCGTGGCCCTGCTCTGGCTAGGCCTCCAGGGAAAGCTCCATAAGGGGACTCACTCAGCTGGTCTGCACCCTTTTTCCCTCTTCTTGCCAATATGCAGACACAATGAGGGAGCTGAGTCAGCATGGGTGATGGGAGGTCATCGGCTCACAGGGAGAGGTGGCCAGAAAGGCAGAAGCAGCCTGAGTCCTTGAGGGCACCCTGAAGCTATCACATCAGCCTAGGAATGGCTCCTCCAGCTTATTATTATGTCAGAAAAATAAAACCTTAATTTGTGTAAACCACTGTTTTGAGTGCTGTCACATGCAGTCCAAAGCAATTCCTAACTGATAGACATTTTATAGCTATACTATCCAAAAAGATAATGGTTTTCAGTAAAGGCTGCCAAAAAGTTTTATTAGATCCCCTAATAGAAGGATAGTTACCTGATAAGCTGAGCCTTAAAACAAAGCCTATCTCTGGATTCTCCCAGTTCTTGCTTAACCAATCTCATAAATACAGTTTAGAGCTACAGAGTAGTTTATCATGTCATGACAACTTTATTCTTCCACTTGAAAATGAATCAATAAAGGTCCCTTCCATACCTAACTGCACACATTCCAGCAAATCCCACGCCTATCTCTTTCCAAAAAATGTAAGATTATATAACCTACATAACCCCTGCTCTCCTACTTATGACCTCAAGCCAAAACACACCCCAAACAAAACAGAACACTGCACCAACTGCAGTTCCCCACAACTGGTACTATACTTTATCTCAGCTTCCCAGAAGATTCCAATGCAAAAACATCTATCTACTCTTCAAGCATCTCTTCGCTCTTCCCACTTTCTAGGTTCCCATTTCTACTTATTTAGGTGCATTATTAGACCTAAATAACCATTGCCTTTTAAAGCAGTCACCTTTGGAGGGTATATACTTCTTCCAATAATGGTAGTGAAACTAAAACATTTTGAAATCCTTTGAAATTTCCTTTAAAATCTATTTATAAACAAACAACAAAATCTATCACTTAAATTTAAACTTCCAGTTCATTTTTTTAAACAGGAGAAAAACGTCCAGCCCCAGCCCTATTCCCTTGTACCAAGAAGAGCAAAGAGAATGACTTTTCACAATTTTCAAAAATAAAATAAAAAACCCTTCACTACTCTATAAAGATTAGCCATCACTAAGAATATTCACAGGCCAAGAGGTTGTCAGGGCTGGGGAACCTGCAACCTTGGGGCCACATGTGACCTTCTGGATCCTTGAGTGTGACCTTTTGACTGAATCCAAATTTTATAGAACAAATCCT
Organism: Lemur catta; assembly: GCF_020740605.2. Taxonomy (NCBI): domain Eukaryota; kingdom Metazoa; phylum Chordata; class Mammalia; order Primates; family Lemuridae; genus Lemur; species Lemur catta. The sequence continues at coordinate 5,378,678 of NC_059131.1, forward strand.
TTTAATAAATAAACAAAATAAAACTAGATTCTAGTTTATAAATAAAGTAGAAAGAAAAGAAGGAAACTAGAGTTTACTGATTGTGGCCAATTATGTGCTTAGCACAGTATCAGGCAATTTTAACCACATTATTTTATTTATCTAATATTTAAGAATCCTTTCCAAAACTGATAACCAAAACACATTAACATTAAATTACTTAAATACTTTACTTTTAATAAGAAGGGGAAAAATCCAAACTTTTTATAATTCTATAAAAATTAAATTTTATCAGTAGTTGTAGAAGCAAAATGCTTTAAAAAAAAAAAGCCTTGCGAAAGTTACTTTATCCCCAACCTTCACATTAAGCCATAACTAAACAATCTCAACTGGTTCCAAATTATTATTTTAAAACTCCAATTTAAATTGGTATAAATGTTAAACTGGATATAATGATAATTAATATCCATTAAATGCTATCTCATGGATGATCCTAAATTAAGCTCTATGCCAAATATGCTTCACCCTTTATGGCAATATATAATTTTATGCTTATTGATATGCTATGTTTTTCCTTCCAAGTAAAGCTATTTTCTCAGTATTCCTGAAGAAAATGTCTAGAAGTAAAACAATGTTTTTAAACTATCTCACTGTTATTCCAAATATGCTAATATATGCTAATAAAATGACTTTATATAATTCTTTTATAATAATCTCCAATTATAAATTTTATACCTTATCTATTTATAACAATTTTTGACTACTCATAATCATAAAAGGCTGCAATGATGTTGTTAACTAACCAAAACACATTTTGCTCGATACAGAAACACTGGAAAGACAGGCATCATCATTAGATGAACTTTCTTCTGAAGACTCAAAGAAAGGCAGTGGAGCTTGGAGGGTCCAACTTTGAGTTCTACTAGATAGTATCTTGGATAGGTAAATTAGGAATTAAGTCATAAATAACAGTATTATTCTTTATACAGTTGCTATGCAAATACATACAAAATACATACCATTATATTTGTGTAAGTATTAAATAAAAACATTAGCTATCATATTATTGCAATAACATTTTTCGATGACTGAGTTAACATTTAACAAAATTAGGTACCCAATATCCAAAAAAAGTAACAATAAAGTAATAACTGTCAATTCAGTAGTTTTAAAAACATTTGTGATATTTACACACCCATGTTACATACCCAGCATTATTCACAATAGCCAAGAGATAGAAGCAACCTAAATTTCCATTCAAAGATGAATGGATAAAATGTGCTACATACATACAATGGAATATTATTCAGGCTTAAAAAGGAAGGAAATCCTATTACATGCTACAACATGAGTGAACCTTGAGGATGTTAAGTGAAATAAGCCAGTCACAAAAAGAAAAATAATATGAGTCCATATATATGAGGTGTCATTAGTCAAACTGGCAGGAACAGAAAGTAGAATGGTAGTTGTCAGAGGTTGGGGAAATGGGACAGGGAGAGTTGTTTAATAGATACATAGTTTTGGTTTTACAAGATGAAAAAATTCTGGGCATCTGCATGACAAAGCGGAAATATTTAACACTACTGAACTGTATCCTTAAAAACGGTTAAGACAGTAAATTTTACATGTTGCTTTATAATAATTTACAAAAACTTTTATGTCTACACAGATACATGTATACGCACATATATACATATCAATACATATACATACATGTGTAAAATAAAAATCACTCCTCATTCATCTTATCTAATGGCAAAAAAAAATTACACTTTATTGAAAATACATACAGTTCTAAGAAACACGATTCAAACACATACTTTGCCACTTACTAATACAGTATTTATACAAAAGTTTATTAGTACCTAAAACATGCCAAATAATCTTCACCTTGGCTATTCATGATAACATAAGACCAAATTTTCTTTACTCATATTATTAAATAGAAATATCTCATTTAAGTACATGTTTATTAATGTCTTATTAAATATAACACATAACCTATTTAACTCTCTCTTAAAGATGAAGGGTCTTTAAAATCCCATGTTATGTGGAATGAACAATCAAGGAAGAGAGTTGGGGCTCCATTCAGGAAAATATTTCAAAAATTCCTAATTTTGTCTGGCTAATCTATTCACAGGAAGATAGGGTCTAGATGCTCTCTAACATTTCTTAGAAGCACTTCGGATTTCAGTAATCAAACATCCTGAATACTGATTATTCCATCAAGGAATAAAAAGTCAATGATAAATCTAAATTCAATATTCAATCATTTATATAAGTTAAAATGCACTCCAAAAACATGGCATTTGAAGTACTTTTAACTATAAGAAATTATACCATAAGTACAGTCCAACATTACTGAGGGTGAGAACCACCTATTTCTTACCTCTATCCTTAGCACAGTGCCTTGCACATAGTGAGTGGTCAACAAATCTTTGTGAAAGAATTTAATTTTACAAATATGGTCTTACCTCATTTCTCTCATCTACATCTTTGCATTTTTCAAGAAGAGCTTTCAGAGCAGGAATATTTTCTTCTTCTACATAATTTATTACACTCTGTGATATCAGAACCGACATTGTCACAGAAAGCTGTAGCGATCTTTATTTCAATACCTGTTAAAATTAAATTAGACAAAGTACACATAATTTATGGTTAGGAAAAAAAACTAAGTTACTATTAAATATAGTATCATTCTTAACATTAAACTTGAGCAAGTACACCTCCAGTGGCAGAAGTGAAAACAAGGCTCCACAGCTCAGCTGTCAAATGCTGATCAGATGTCTCTTCCCAAGACTCACACTCATCTCAATGTTAACTTTTCCACACTCCAAACTCCAGATCCAGCCCGGAACCCTCCTTTATCACCACCTCAAATACAAGGAAGTGCTCCACTGCTCCTCCTACTGTCTCCACCCAGTAAATGGCAGCTCCGGGTCCATTCCTCCATGGCCAAAAACCTTGGAATTATGCAAGACTTGCTTCTTCCTCTTACACCCTACATTCAATCTATTAGCAAATCCTTTTGGCTCTACCTATAAAATATACTTCACATCTGACTACTACTCAGCACTTCCATCACTACCACCTTGCTACAAGCCACCATGACCTCTTACCTGGACCACTGTCATGGCTTCCTGACTGGCCTCCCTGCCTCCACTCTGCCTTCCCTGCAGTCCATCCTCCACAACACAACCACAGTGACTTTGAAAACATAAGTTAGGCCAGAGCTACCAGAGGCTGAGGGGGCATCAGGGTGGCTGGGGAATGAGAAGATGTCAGACAAAGGGTACAAAGTTTCAGACAGACAGGAGGAATAGTTCTGGTGACCTACTGCACAGCATGGTGACTACAGTTAATAATAATGTATCACATATTTCAAAATTGCTGAAAGAGTGGACTTTAAATGTTCTCACCACAAAGAAATGGTAAGTATGTGAAGTGACAGATACGCTAATTAGCCTGATTTGATCATTTCGTAATATATACATGTATCAAAACATCACATCGTACCCCATAAATGAACAAAATATTATTTGTCAACTAAAAATTATATTAAATTAAAAAAAACTTTAAGATGCATCAAAACCACCTGGAGAGAGGCCAGGTACGGTGGCTCACACCTATAATCCTAGTACTCTGGGAGGCTGAGGTGGGAGGAACACTTGAGCTCTGGAGTTTAAGACCAGCCTCAAACTCCTGGGCTCAAGCAATCCTCCTGCCTCAGCCTCTCGAGTAGCTGGGACTACAAGTGCATGCCACGATGCCCAGCTAATTTTTTTCTATTTTTTTAGTAGAGATGAGGTCTTGCTCTTCCTCAGACTGGTCTCAAACTTCGGACCTCAAGTGATCCTTCTGCCTCAGCTTCTCAGAGTACTAGGATTACAGGTGTGAGTCACCGCACCCCGGCGAGATTTAGAACTTTTGAGCTGAGATTTAATGAAATCTGGACTTTGAGCAAATGCTGTAATGATTTGAGATTTTGGGGGGCCTTGAGATTGGTGAATATATTTTATGTGTGGGAATGAAGTCTGTCTTTGGGGGCCAGAGGGCAGAAACTATTGTACTGTATAATTCTATTTATATGACAATCTAGAAAAGGAAAACTACAGAGACAGAAAACAGCAGGGATTGCCGGGGTCTCAGGTGGGGGAAACAAAAGTCCACTAAAAAGGGTGAATTTTATTGTATGTAAAATATACTTCTATATACTTTACTTTTTAAAAATCCTCAAGAAAAAGGTTATGTTATTTGATCCAATAACTTCTCTCCTAGGAATTCATTCTAAAAACATGAGAAACATGGACAAAGATTTTAAGTATAACACAATTTTGTTCATAAGAACAAAAAACTTAGAGATGGACATTATATAAATTATGATACATTCACATAGTAGAATAATATACAGTCATCAGAGGTGGGAGGATCACTTGAGCCCAGGAGTTTCAGGTTGCCGTGAGCTATGATGATGCCACTGCACTCTAGCATGGGTGACAGAGCAAGACCTTGTCTCAAAAAAAAAAAAAAAAAAAAAAATATATATATATATATATATATATATATATATATATATACACATATATATACACACACACATATCAAAATGTTTCCCAAAAATGTATGACCGAAAAATGCTTACGATAGAAGAAGTGGGGGGAAAGATTAAGAACTACATTATACAGCATCTCAACTATTTAAAATATACACATTTTTAAATACTGAAGTGCAACAGAACAAATGGCATTAGTGTAATTTTTATTTTCTTTAGAATATTTATTTCCGAAAGGAAAAATAAAAAATAAAGGGGGGGGAATAGAATATTTATTTCCTAAATTTTCTAGTATGTGACATTTGTATCATTAGAAACCAAAAAGAGACTTTTATTAACAGTCATTAGCACCAACACCCAACGCCTTCGTTTGTTCCCACTTCCTATGGGTTCAAGCCCAATACCCCCATACCCGATATCCAGGAAGCCCAATACCCCCATACCCGATATCCAGGATCAGCTCTCTTTTCATACCAGCCCCATCCCCACAGCCCAGCCAGGCTGAAGCACTCAAAATTGCTCCCACTTGTCATGCCACACCAGGCACCTGCCTCTGCCCAATTTCCTCCCTCCACTTAGAACACTGCCCTGGTATCCACTCTACCAAAGCACGCTGCTCTCTCCAGAGCCACAGTCACCATTTTCTGTCCAGTTCACCTCCTAACACCTGAGATCAGCCAACCCCACGCTCAGTGCCTTAGTTCTGGCTTTCACCGTCCATATTAATCAAGTCTCCTAAGGCTGCAAGAGACAAATTTAAACTAGCTTAAGCAAAACAGAAAAATGTATTTTAAGGATTCTGGTTTATTTCCCACAACCACACTACGGGAAATGTGGGTGGCACTGGACCTCAAATGCAAGCAGAATTCTCTTTCTCTATTGGTTACTCTACTCTCATTCTAGACCAAACTCTTCTGCACAAAGGGGAATACAGCTTCCCACAGCTATCTAGCCTCAAATCAGACAGTTTCTAACACCAGAGAAAGCAGTCTATTCTTTGTTCTCAGATACAAAAGTCCCAGGAAAGGACTCTGACTGCCCAGACTGGGCCAGTTGCCAACCCAGAACCAATCAACTACAGTCACAAAGTTGGGAGGGGGTTACAAGGTCACACAGTATTGCCACTGTTTCCAGAAAAGAGGGAACAGTTGTGATCTAGGGCATGAATCCTAAAAATGTGTACTACACCATCTCTCCCCTGGATCAATGTGACAGGCTATCAACTCATGCCTCCTCTCTCCAGTTCTGCCCCTCCAATCTGTGTGCATTCCCCACCCCCACCAGCCCTCACCCCCAACCCCATCCCCCTAACCCTGCTTCCTGGAGCTCCCAACACAGAGCAAAGCTTTGTTCCTTGAACTCCTCCCCAAGTCACCTAACATAAGCTCAAATCCTATAAGACCTTTCTAACAACCTCTTAGAGAGACCCCCCCAACAGTTAGTGCCCCAACACATACTCTCCTTTACCAGAAGAGTTAATGAGACCAACTTGGTTCAACAATAGGTATGGTGCTGGTGGTCTCTGACTAGAGGTCATGGACAGTGTTTAATAAATTTCACTGAATAATCAATATTAAAATGTCATGTTTGTGGGCACATAAATACCTAGAAATTACAAAATAAAATTATAATATTAAATCCATATTTGTTGATACATAGTAAAACCTATGATGCATTGTCATATTTAAGATTATATGTATAGTATGATTCTAGTTGATAAAATAAACATACCTCTATATATTCAGTGTATACACATGAACTAGGAGAAAAGTGTGGAAGGACACACATCTGGCTGCTAAAATTGGTTATCTTAACAAGTAGGACTAAAAGGAGACGACTAGCTTTGCCTTCACACATCCTTGTGCTGTATTGTTTTACTTGATAAACTAAGCCAACATTCATTTTTATTAGAAAAAAGAAAAAATGTTTCATCGCAAAAGATCTGTGCAGCTTCTCATCCTTCACACTTCAGTTTCAATGTTCTCTCTTCAAAAAGGCCTTCTTCTTAAAGGGCAGCTCAGCGTAGACTCAAGAACCAGACCCCCTTGGCTTGACTCCTGACTTTACAACTTACTATTCTATCACCTTGGGCTAGTTTTTTTTTTAATTTTTTTATTGAGGTATGATAATTATACATTTTAATGGGGTATATGTGATATTTTGATACATGTATACAATGCATAATGATCAAATCAGGGTATTTAGGATATCAATCACCTCAAACATTCACCATTTTTTTGTGCTGGGAACATTTCAAATCCTCTATTTTGAAAAATACAATAAATTGTTGTTCACTGTAGTCACCCTACTGTGCTATCTAACACTAGAACTTATCCCTTCTATACAACTTATGTTTGCGCCCATTAACCAACCTCTCTTCTTCACCCCTCACTCCCAGGCTAGCTGCTTGACCTCAGTGTCTAAATTTCCCATCTTCAAATAACTGCACAGTTACATGCAAAGGGATTGAAATGGTGCTAACACATACAAGGTCAATAAATATTACCTATTTTACATAATAATAGATACTAGCATTTCTTAACCACCCTGTCCTGGTAAATTCCCCTAACCTGGATTGCTCTCTATTATAGGATCCTTTTTTGTTCCTTCACAGCACTTTTATAAACTTGTAATTTACACATTTACCTGTTTAATAGCTGTCCTTCTCACTAGGATATAAGCTTTATAAAAGAAAGGACTGTTCTATATCAAATACCCAACACCTGGCACAATTCCTGGGCCACAGACGACACTATATCTCTTGAATAAATGGGCATCATTTGAATCTACTGTCCATGGCATTTTTTTGTCTACTGGGAATATAAGGTCATACATTCTTGACATTATTTTTGAAAATGGCAGCTACAGTCAATAGTGATGCTAGAAAAAAAAATCTTTATGTTGTAGTAAGTTCATTTTTAGAAATTGCAAACACATTTAATAGGCGGACAAAACTTTTTTGGTATTCAAAGTGCTTTCACCAAAAGGCCAAGTGGTTAATAGACACAACTTATAACTTCTCCCATTACAAACTTAATTTGTTTTCCTCCAGATACAACACAATCAATTCCTGAATGTGGCCTCTCCCACAGTTCTATCTCCAGCCCCGCTCCTCCTCCCTTCACCTAAGTCTCCAGCAACACTGACCCATTTGCAGTCCCCAGAGCCTGTCCTGCTGCTGACAACTACTGGGCCTAGATCTCACCACTCCACACAGATGCTTGAGTGATCCTCCTAAATCATAAGTCTTCTTATGGCCATTCTGTGCTCAAAACTCCCCAACAGTTGTCCTTTCACTCAAAATAAAATCCCAGCTCCCCAATGTGGCCTATAAGGCCCTGCTTGATCTATTCCACCCCTTTCCCACCTCCCTGAGCTCATCTCCTGCCACTCTTCTTCCTTCTTTCTGCTCAGGCCACTGAGTTTCCGTTCAGATGTCACCTGATCAGAGCATCCCTGACCACTGTGTATAAAACAGCCATCACCCCCTCTACTGTCACCCCCCATTCCATAGCCCTACTTTAAAAGTCTTCTATAGAGCACTTAGCATCACTCCACATACCAGGTACTTTCTTTGTCTGCTCCCTCTACCCAAGAAAATGTAACTCAATGACGATGGGGACTATCTCAGTTTTGTTGCTGCTACATCTCCAGCACTTAGAAAAGTGCCTGGTATACTGCAGAACCCAATACTTGCAGAATGAATGAGCATGCCCACGCAGATCCATCTACCTGCAATGTCTGGCCCAGCTTTAACATTCTTAAGGAACCAAAATACATCCTTCAAAATCCAGCTCAGGGGTCACCTTTGAACTTATCTATTAAGATCTATCTCCCCTTTGTTTTTATATCTCCAGAACCTATTATAGGTCTAGAACAAGTAGAAACTCAATAGGTAACTGTCAAATTGAAAAACCAAAGATGCCCCTTCTGAAGGACTTTGCCCGCTCACAGTCCCTGCTACCCTCAATAGCCATGTTCTCTGCCGTGGCCCATAACCAGGATGGGCATATGATCTGTGACATGAGACTGCTCAGTCAGCTTCCTCTCTCTAGAACTGGGAATTAGAAACCAGAGACTGGGCCTGCTATTGCGGGCCATGTGTAAATGATACAGTTTTGAGACAGCCAGTCAGCAGAGAGAACACAACAGATATGAACAAAGAAAGACTCCTAAGTAAAAGAGCAGATGTGGCCACTGAGAGATGCAGCACTTGGTGCTGCCCTGGACCCTGACTTCTTGCTGATTCTCATTCAATCCCATGTGCCTTGAGGTAATAGATTAAGTTTCTGGTACCTGCCTTCTAAAGAGCACTTATACAGTAGCACATAAAGTGGAGAAACTGACCGTAGGAACGGTGGATGGCACACTCATACATGATCCTAGAAAAATTAATCTCCCAACAGTGTATGTGACCCAGACAGGAAAAACACAAAGAATCAGAGCCCTGGACACCAGTCAGAGAACCACTAAAACAGCCCACAGAAGAGGGACCAGGCAGTGGTAATGGAGACGTGAGAGATATTAACTTGAACAATATAAAATATCCAATATTTGACCCACCAAATATTCAGAAGAGATATTCTGGATATAAAAACAAAACTAACCATGTGACTGGAGAAGAAAAAGAACAGGCTGAAGATTGACTAGATGTCAAGCACAGGTGACTGGAGGATGGTGTTGCCCTTAGTAAAAGAGAAGTCAGGAGGAAGAGTAGACTTTTCTCTGCATGGTTATGTCTCCTCCTTCCCTGCCACTCTGGCTGGGTGAATGGGGGATGTGGGTGTTTTGGACAGGCTGAATTTGAAGTGCTCCAAAAGAACTAGGTTGAAGAAATCCACCCAGAACTCAGAAAAATAGATCTGGAAATCATTCAAAGTGTAGAACAAGGATTCTCAAACTTGTATGCATCAAAATTATTTGAGAAGCTTGTCAAATACACATACCCCTTGGGCTCCTCCACTAGAGAATTCCACTAGGTAGATCTGGGGTGAGGCTTAGAAACTGACATTTTAACAAGCACCCCAGAATGATTCTGATGAAAGTAGTCCATGCTAGCAAAGCTAGAGGAGAACAAAGAACACACCTTGCTACAGCATTTCCCAACCTTGGCTCTGCACCTGATACCCTAAGGTACTTTTAAAAAATATAGATGTCTGGTCCTCAGTGTTGTCAAATGTGGACAGGGGCACACTGAGGTGTAATTCCTGAGCCACACCCCAGGCCAAATTGGCAATCTCTGAAAGACTAAAAGGTACATTTTTAGCAAGTACCCCTAGAGAGCAGAGATAGCTGCATGAATAATTATTAATAAGAAAAATTCTTCATTGGTTTAAACCTGTCAAAACAACTTGAAAGAATAAAAATTCCAACACTGCAGGCTGACAAAGAAATCCTTTCCCTATAAATAAATCATGGCAACGTGGAAATCGATGGCTTGCAGGTATCTTGCCAGGCGTTTAAAAGGCTGCACAGGACAATGGAGCAATGGAACTCAATATGAAAGCAAGAGAGAAAACAATACCTCCTCGCCCATGGAAGCCCAAAAAAGAAACACAGAACGACTGACTGCCTTAGCGGCACCCGCTAAAGAGATTCTCCAGGTGGTGGGTGTGCCAGAGGCTGCCTGGCTAAAGAACAAAAACAACTGTTTCACTAACATCCTTCACCCCCACCCCACCCTACCCCTGAGGGGCCTCTCCGCCCCCAGGGAGACTGACCACCTGAGACACCAAGTCCAGAAAACCTACCCGCACTCCAGCAAAGTGAACTCGCCCCGAAAGCCAGACCCCGAGCGCCCGGGGCTCCCCTGCCCGGGCCTCCCCGGAACCCCTCTCTGTTCGACCTCGCTCCCTCCCCTCCCCGCCCGGCCCTCCGGCCCATCCCCCGCCCGGCCCGGCCGCTCCCTACCTGGCCGCACCTCCACCCGGCCCGGACTCGCCCCTCCCCACGCGGTCCGTCCCCCCCCCCACTGAGCCCCCTCCCCTCCCAACCCGGGCCCTCTACCCACCCGGCCTCGCCCCCGCCTCCTCCCCCGTCGCGCGAAGCCCCGCCGGCCGACCTCCACACTGACCGTCTCACAGCCTGGCCCAGGGACGGCGCCCTCAGCTAGGGCAGAACGAGCCCGCTCGGCCGCAGGCGGTGTCAGAGGACCGCAAAGGAAGAGACAGCGGCTGTAAGCGCGTCGCCCTCGCCACGCCCGGCGGCCATATTCCTTCTTCTCCGCAAACTGACAGATCACGTGGCCGCGCACCGGGGAGGGGCGTGGAGTGGCCACGCCCCCGGGGCGTGGCGGGCACGGAGGAGGCGGGTCTGGAGGGCTACAGGCGCAGCAGGAGGGCGCAGCAGAGGGTGAAGGGTGAGTACCCCCTTCGCGCCTCCAAATGTGTGTATTTTTGACAAGTGCCCCAGGCAATATTGTTGTCACTCTCAATATCACTCCTCTTATAGTTAATTCATAATCCCTATTTACCATTATAATCAAGCTTATTCAGAGAAATAAACATTGCACATGCATTACAAATGCCCGAATCCGCAAGCGAGATCTCTCTGCCTTCTCTGAGCGCCTGTGGGTTTACGTCCGGTCTTCCAGAGCGCCCACCGCCTCCCCTAGCCCTCCCTGGTCCTCTATCCTCCCACAGCCTTCCTCCGTCCTCCCTCTGTCGTCCCTGTCTCCCCACCCCGCAACCTTCCCCTTGGAAATGTTCCTTTCCCTGGGCTTCTGTGACTCTAATTCTCCTAGTTTTCCTCCCATTCTTCTGGCTGCTCCTTCTCAGATTCCATCTCCCTTAAATTTGTTTCCGGTTCCGGAGTTCTGCCCAAAGTTGAACTTGTCACCCTCCCCATCCAATGTGCTCCTCCCCTTGTATCTCTGTTCTCAGAAGACCCGGTTCCTTCCCCATCCACCGAGAGTTGGAAGTCACCCTCTGCAGTTCCTCCCCAAGTCATCTCATCAGCCCATCACGTGACTGTAGCCACTTTCATCCCCCAAGATCTATTTAAAGGCTCAAAAGCTCCCAGCCAAGACTACCCCAAAAGCCCCCAACTACTCTCCCTGCCTCCACCCGTGGCCCCACTAACCATTTCTCCACGAGCTTGCTACATAGTGTCACTTCTTTCATTGAACTGCTCAGTAGCATCCATTTCCTAGAAAAAATCCCCGGATGGTGCTTAGTTTGCAGGCTTTTCAGGAGCTGGCCCCTGCCAGACCTCCCCAGAGCTCTGACTACTATCCCCCTCCCACCTGGCCAACCCGCCCCCAAGGCTGGCAAATATTTAGGCTTCCTGGAACTTTGGGGCGTGCTTCTTCTCATCTCCATTCTTTTGCAAAGTGTTCCCCCACCTGAACATTCTTCTCGGCCCTGTCCAACTGATTCCAAGGGACAAATTCTATTGAAGATACAGGTTAAAAGGTCACCTCTTTTGTGAATCTTCCTGGTGGAACTCAAGCCAAGTGCGTCGTTCCCTCCCCTGTACTCACTCACCTTCTTACTCCGCAGAGCCTAGGACACTGCAGGGACACAGAAAGTGTGTGTTTAGTAAAGCACGTTTAACCTGGCTATTTGCCCTCACCGGCACGCTAAGGCTGACTCCGTCCTCATATGCTACCATACCCTCAATCCCCCACCCTCTTTAGAACATCACCTGGCCTTAGCATGCCATTACCGAAGAAATCACACCCTTTCCGACTTCCTTCTAGGTGGTAGGGAATTCTGTTTCACCACACCAACTCCCCATGAAGCCACACTCGTTGGCTTTTTTCATGGCTTGCCAGGTAGATGCACCGGTGGATGCTATACAATGGTTCCCAACCTGCGCACATCACAAACACCTGTGGACCTTTTTGTTTTTTATTTATTTATTTATTTAGAGAGTCTCGCTCTGTTGCCTGGGCTAGAGTGCCGTGGCATCAGCCTACCTCACAGCAACCTCAAACTCCTGGGCTCAAGCAATCCTTCTGCCTCAACCTTCTGAGTAGCTGGGACTACGGGAATGTGCCACCACACCCAGCTAATTTTTTTTTTTATTTTTAGTTGGCTGGCTAATTTCTTTCCATTTTTAGTAGAGATGGGGTCTACACTGTTGCTGAGGCTAGTCTGGAACTCCTGAGCCCAAGTGATCCTCCCACATGGGCCTCCCACAGTGCTAGGATTACAGGTGTGAGCCACTGTGCCCAGACGGACCTTTTTAAAAATCAAAACTTTACCCTTGTTGGGGCAAAACCTAGGGTCGTGTATTTTAAACTATCTCCCCAGCTGATTCTAATGAAATGCCATTCTCAGACTTGGTTTGGGTCCCCTTGTGTCCAAATCAGTAATTTCAAATATGAACATCCCCTTTTAAGGTCAAGCAATTTTTGGAGGACCTGCAAAGGACAGTAAGTGTCCTTTTAGTAAACACTGATGTGAAAGCAACATGGGCACTGCAATTTGTGGTCTCATAGGGATTTGTAGCCCCAGGATGGGAACCTGTGCTCCAAACATAATGAACTATCTGAATTAGTTAGCAAGCCATTTTGACGGGTTTTCTTGGTGGCTTTGTGGACACAAGGAAAATGTGGATTATATAACAGAGGTTGGGTTAAAAGTCACTGGAAGATCTCCCTGTAGTGTGTTGGTTGGTACATGGTGATTCAGGGAGGTGGAGTTCCTGAAGCTTTAAGTGGCTCCCCCATGAAACTCCATGTTGAGAAGGGCTGCCCTCATTATAATCCCCACCCTCACCTTTTAACCCACCTCACCCCCAGCCTCTCTCCCTAGTAACGTCTCCAGCAATATTGCTTGGTCAGTGACACTGCTGCTCCACAGCCAGCCCGAGAGACTGGCTTCAGGCAGGCCCAGGCTTATGCCTAGGCAGAGCTCTGCCCACCAGGTGTGACCATACTGGGTGTGGGTGACCCAGCACAACCAAATGCCGCTTTTGGAGAACTGGGAATACAACTATAAGCAAAGCGGGAGGGGTGCAGGGGGAGTGGTGAGTTCTAGCTTAGGTGGTCCACGCGCTGCTGAACTACACTGAGGGCTTCTCAGTGAAGAGCTTTGCAAATCCCCATGTCAGAAATCACAGACCATTCAGTCCCAGACACGGATAAGACAGCTCCCCCAGCTACCCGAGCCTCTTCCTCCCAGCAAGCTATTCCTTCTTGGGAATTTTTGTTTGTTTGATTGTTTGTTTGTTTTGAGACAGGGTCCTGCTCTGTCTCCTGGGCTAGAGTGCAGTGGTGTTATCATAGCTGACAGGAACCTCAAACTCCTGGGCTCAAGTGATCCTCCTGCCTCAGCCTCCTGAGTAGCTGGGACTACAGGCGAACGCCACCACACTTGGCTAATTTTTCTATTTTTAGGAGAGACAAGGTCTCACTGTCGCTGAGGCTAGTCTGGAACTCCTGACCTCAAGTGATCCTCCCACGTCGGCCTCCCAAAGTGCTAGAATTACAGGCTTGAGCCACCGACCCGGCCTAGGAATGCTTTTGAAAGCAGTGTTGATAATTGCCTGGAAAGATGTTATTCAAAACAGGTTTTACTTGAGCCACATTTTGATGGAGGAGGAGGGGAGGGCTGGACGCCAAGCATGGCAAGTGGGTGGACGAGGAGACCAGCCCTTGCCCCACTGCAGGTGGGAGGCCGAGCACAGAGGGACCCACCAGCACCTACCCCACTGCAGAATTGAACTGGGGAGGGGAAAAATTTTACATTCATGATTTTTAGTATTATACTGGGCCAGGCATTTGATTACTAAAATGATAATTTTTAATGACAAAAAGTGGTAAGATAATATTTTATGATCTAAATGTGACCACAAAAATTGTTAAAATTATGAGACACCCCCCTCAAAGTGTCTTCCAGGGATGGAAAGCAGTTTGCAGAAAGCAGTCCTGAGGAAAAAATAAAGCTGCTTTATAATCCTACTATACTGCATTCTCCAGCCTCAAATGATGGTTACCTAGAGTAAATTATCTATTTTGATATTTCCTGACTTAGGCCAAATGCTGTGTATTGCTTTTGTACTTAAGAGCTCTAAAACTCGTATCTTACAAAGACATAACCATTGCAAGACATAACAAAAATGCCTTCTCCTCAGTTTGTTGCACATACATCCCTCTTGCCACATCCTTTGGTCTTTCCAGGCGTGGTTCATGTAGCTTGGGATTTCGTGCCCAGATCTTTTGGCAAATGCATCCTAAGGGTTTTGCTGCAGCAGAATCACTCAAATCAGTTTGAGCCTGGCTTCTCGACTTGTCATGTGGTTTGATGCAGAAAGACAAATATGTTATCTTTCCATTCCTCACCACTCTCCCTATCAACACTATAATTTAATACCCTTTCACCTTATTCCACAGTATCAGCACATTAGGATGATGATTTCAACAATCCAACCTTATTACAGGTTTCAGTTACATGGTATATCATGTTTTCCATAGAAACCTCAAGATGTTTTGTACACTATATTGCTTTAAAAATTGTTTTCCTTTGATTATAAAATAAATGTGTTCATTATAAAGAATTTGGAAAATACATAAAAATTTCAAGAGATCCCTCCTCTAATCTCACCGCTCAGAGATCTCTGACTTCTTAAACAGAGATTTAAAACATACACTTTATTGACCAAACTCATTATTTTAAACATTCACTATTGAAAAGGGAAGGGGCAACAGGGATGCTCTTCAGATGTCATTTTTTGCCTTAGTGAGTGATGGCTGTCGGTATCACTTCTCTTAATATCTTTGCCAGTCGCCTCCCTGACACCTTTAATCAGCATGTTGGTTCTACATAAAAAATACATAGGAGAAAAATACATAGAAGAAAGTTTGCTTAACCCAGGCATGACACCATAAAGAAAAGGAACATACAAGAGGATAGCATTAAGAACAGACAGGAGGTGCAACAGAAAAGGGGCAAATGTAAAACCCTGTGTTCAAGTGGGGGCGGGGGAGGGTGGAGAGAGACTCGGCTGGAGGACAGAGGAAGCCATAGGACTGAGTTAGTATCAGTTCATATGAAAAACACTTCGGTTTCAAGGGATCACAAGCTTGACATGCAGGGCAGACACGAATACATGCATTCACGCACACCCATGTCCTTGCCGCAGCTGTTTCAAACTCCAGAGCTTTTTTCATCATCAAATTCTTACCCACTAATAGAGCCTGAAGATTCAGAGCCTTCTTGAGAGTACATCTAATCAGGGAGACAGTGATAGACTGATGGAAAATATTACCCGTACAAGACAGCATCGGCAAGAACCAAGGAAGTGGTAGCTGGGAAGAGTGAGTGGTCGCTGGGAATGGGTGGGAGTTGAGCTGTGCCCTCAAAGGAAGGGGAGGTCAAGTAGGGGCTGGGGGATGATGTTGACCACGAGGTGGAAATAGGCATTGCAAAGCCAGGGAGTTCTCTTCAGCATTGACATCCCAACCCCACTAATTGGGGTTTACAGTTTTATGTCAAAAGTACTTTTTAAGGCAACATTAAATAATCAAGAGGTTCAATTCCTTCCTCCCCATCTTCGAAATTGGGATCTCTGCCCATTTCCAGGGTCTTGGCATCTCACCCAATCTAAGTTGAATCCCTATTAACCTCCAAAGCCAAAGTTCAGTCACAAGTACAGAGCCCCATAAAAGGAACAAGAGCTGGAATAGTTAATATTGCATTAGGTTGATTGGTTGATTTTTTTAACCCTTTCAATTCTATGAGACTATAGGTTAATGTTTAATTTTATTGTGCCATAAAAAATATCTGATTCAGATCCACTAGTTGGTATTAATACATGTTCTGAAATTTCACCTGTCCCCTACCTTCATCATAAAATTTAGCTTTATTTTATCATATCTGATCATTTGACCAGAACACAAATCATAAATCATTTGATCAGATCATAAATGATCAAACCATTTTTCCTTGCTAAAGATACATTAAAAATTTAGGTCAGCATGTCATTTAACAGCAGTAGATTCAACTTATTCTATTAATGATTAATGAATGGGGAGGATGTGCTGGAGGGATGAGAGGAGAGAAGGTATTAAATAGTCTTGTGAGAGAAGGGAAAGCAGAGTGAGTGACATGGAGACTTGCCTGACGGGGCTGGGCACTGCTAGGGTGACTATGCAGTGTGACTCTGTCAGCTGCCCAGGTGCAGGTGCAGTGGAGGAAGCCGGTCAGATGAAAGAAGGGTTGTTGAGCTTTGCCAGGGGATCTGATTAAGAGAAACAGGAACAAAAGAGTTGAGGGCACACACAACTGGCAAGTGGAATTACAGACCACAGTCTCAGTAGGATCCTCAATAGCACATGAGCTAAGATCCATGGAACAGAAGTATGGGTGTCAAAGAGTCGATGGGGTCTGTATACTGGAAGAAGTGAGATGGCCAGTTAGGAGGTGGTCGAGTGGAATGCTGGCAATGGAGACCACTGGTAACAGCGAAGTCGAAAGCGTGTCTACTGGTGGCTTATGTGGAAAGGGGCACAAGATCATTGGAGGACGGCAGGTCAGGCAACTGAGAGGCCAGAGTGCTGGAAGGTTCTTCTATAAGGATATTGAAGTCCTCAAGAATCATGTGCTGTGTTTGAGAGACAATAACCAAATTCTAATATTTTCTAGTTGGGAGTGACCTAGGAAAGTCTGCAGATGACAGGAGCAAGGAGGAATGGTTCAATGTCAGATGGCCTGAGCCTCTAAACCCTGGTATTTTAGGAAGGAAGAAGGAACAATTGTATGCATACAAGAATAAGGAGGAAGGAGTGTACCTACATCCCCTGCGGGCCCAGTGATGAGTGGGATGAGAGACAAACCAGCTGTCACCTACGAGGGCTACAGTGGAAGCTATGTCCTCAGGAGAGACCTGGGTTATCATTACAGCAAAAGGTGAATGGTAGAGTTTGAGGAAGTAGGAGTTTCTCTACTAATGCCGTGCCATGAACTCCCAGGGAGGGTTTTGGGAGTTGGGGTGGAAGATGGACAGTACAGAGCTACGTGGGGATACCAGGCTTTTAGTTTGGATATTGATAAAAGTAGAGTAGATTTGGCAAACCTAACTATACTGACTGCTGTGACTCCGGACAAAGAAAGAAACTTCCGCGCAATCAGTGCAGCAGCATTAGGTTCCAGTTGTCCAGCCCTTCACACGGGAAGTTCCAATAAAGAGCACCATCATATACTAACACCACCTACTCACGCTGTGGTTTATGGTCCACATTCCTTATGGAATAAAATGTCAGGATCATATGATTGTTGATACACAGTTCCCTACTTCTCCATCACTAGTCAGTTTCTCTGTGAGCAAACTGATTCAGAGAGTCAGGTGATAAGTCATACAGACAGTTTCCTTATATTACTTGTAACTTGAATTATTCCATCAGCTACTTTTCTATTATTCTGGATAAAAGTTAAGAGTTTTAATTTTTTTCTGTTTACGGCCCTCCTGTCCCATTGAAAGAAGGTTTATTTCAGGAAAATACTGTGCACCAGGGTAGAGGAAGAGAAGTACATGGATGGCATGGACCCTCTTACTGCTTCAGAGTCTACAAGTGCAACTTGACAACTTATATGTTAAATTCCAAATGAAGTTTACAAAATTATTTTTTAAAACACAACTCTATCGGTAGGGGAAAAAATGAAATATACAATATTAAAATTGTTTATCAGTGATAGGATGATGGGTGTGATTTTTTTGTTTTATTTACTTGAATGCAGTTTACTATCTATGCCATGCCTAATAGAAAGATGAGGAGCAGGGACAGCCTCACTCAGTGAGTGTGCAGAACTGATTAAATAATTAAGTATTTAATCTTGTGTACAGTACCCCTTCAGTCTTAGTATTAAGCTTTTTAGGGTTTTTTTTTTTTGGCTGTACTGCAAATTTTCATAAAACTTTGTTGCTTTGTGTGACTATGCAATCTATTTGCATCGAGATTATAGGTTATTTCAGCTTAGCAAACATATAACAATGATCGATTTTCTAAGTGATTCTGTTTATACTCAATTCAGAAATGTCTGCGTGCAGCTGGGCATGGTGGCGCACTCCACTGTGCAGGGTGTGCGGGCTGAGGCAGGAGGCTCTCTTGGCCAGCCTGGGCAACATAGTGATCTCATCACTAAAAAAAAAAAAAAATTATACATATGGTTAAGCGGTAATCATGCCTTAAACATGGCCTTCGGGACTTAAAACATGGCTATCATGAAATGTAGAGACTGAGAATTATATCTCTATGTCAACCGCAACTAATGGCTAGTAATGCAGCCCTTGGAAATGGAAGTCCCATAGCTCAATGAATTAGTTTGTTAGTCTGATGTGAATATTAGATAATGCATGAATTTGTAGATTGTTCCACACTTAGTACTCTCCCTCCTTCTTTGGTTGTGATGTATTTTTTAATTTTCACCAAATATATGCATATTAACAAGTACAACACCATGTAGTTAGTGTAAGGCGCATATAAGAATGAGCAGAGAACTTGTGTCTGGAAGGCTCAGGAAAAGCTGCCTATAGAAAAATATCTTATCTCTGAGGCCTCGCATTCATCATAGTGCTTGGCACCCAGTACTGATTCATGGAATATTTCCTGATGGAAACTGTGCCCTGATGGTGAAGCAGGCAGAAGAGGTGGGCAGGATGTGGCATGGAGGGGAAGTCTGGGCCAAACGAGCAACCGGCACGAAGACCAGGAGACAGAGAGCGCCAGGTGGAGGCCCAATTACTGCACGTGGCTGGAGCGTCAGGGTGAGTATGTGTGTCTGGAGTGGAGGAAATTGGGAGAGAGAAGCATGAGAAAGGGCAGGCAGGTGTTAGATCACAAATGTCTTTTATGCCCTACTTAAGAGTTTGAATTTAGCATAAAGGTTTTGGGGAGCAGTTTCACTTCTGAAGCAAGGGAATAAAATCTTATTTGTGACTTTAGAGAGATGAGTCCAGGCTGCGTTTTAGAGAAAGAGCTGAAGGAAGACATAGAGAGTGAAGTCCAGGGAGGAGGCTGTGCTATGAACTAGACGAGAAATTGGGAGGCAGGGGCAGTGGAGTTGGAGCTACCCGGGAGGTGGAGCACAGGTCACAGACTTTGGGAACCATGGAAAATTCGTATTTAAAGAGACAGGGAGCATAAGAGGAATTACAAGCTTTGGGAGTGATGGAACGAGAGGACGGATTTAGCTTTAGATGTTCTGGGCTAGAGCTGTTTGCGAGAGTTTCAGGTGGAGGTTTTAGCAGGGAGCTGGGTATATTGGTCAAAGTGAGGGGGAGGAAGAGGAAGGGCTGGAGGTAGGGGAGCTAGGTAGACGGAGATGCATGCTGGAGGGAGGACCGGCACAGAGGACTGAGAGTAGGTAAGTGTGTGGTCTGGGAGGAGGAAGAGACTGAGACTGAGACTGATTATCCAGAGAGGCAGCGGGAGAAGCAAGGGAGGACAGTTACAAAGAAGCCAAGAAAAGAATTTCAAGAGAGTAGTTAACACAAATGCTACAGAGATCAAGTGATGCAGATTGAAAATCACCAGAATCGGCAACAAAGAGGTCAAAGATGAACCCTAGAGGTTGGGGATGAGTGAGGTGTTGACTACCCTTTTAGGAGGTTCTGTGGTAAAGGGAGAGGGGTGTGGGACAGGTTTCCATCACTTTTTAATCGCACCGCCAGAGGCTTCAGCCTAAGGCAACGTGAGTATAATCGCATATAATCTTCTCAAGCCTAATGACTCATGCAGTAAAGAAGTGTGGAGTGGCAAACAGGAACTCAAATCTCCATGGTCGCCGGGCGCTGGGCAGCTGACTATCCCAGTCATGGCTGTAAACAGCTGGCATCTGAGCTCAAATCTCAGGCCTGCTTTTTAAGGCTGCTCTCGTGTTCACCCTACAGAAAAGGACGGCAGTCAGAGAATGGCACCCGTTTCCCGGGCGCACTGGCCCTGGTGGACCCATCACGACCTGGCCCTGTGCTGGAAGTGAGTCTCAGCCTGTACCTGGAGATGCCAGTGGTACTGCTGCAGATGCTGTGACAAAAAGACACAAGGGCAAATCAAAGCATACTTGAATAAAAGATACACAGTTAAGAAAACAGAAAAGATTTTACCAATAAAGAGGAATACAATATTTAATGACTTAAAAATCTAAGCTACAAACACCTAGAAAAGCTACAGGAAATATAACACAAAATTATTTTTTAAATCACAAAGCTAAGCTCACAAGAAAGACAGGCAACAGAATGCAAAGCTGCCCAGAGGCTCACTGGGCATTGCGTTGCTTCTGGGGAGGGGAAAGGCTGGTGGAGGTAGGTATGCCGACCTCATCTCTACGAAAAAAGAAAGTTGAACCTGATGTGGCAAAGCAGTAACACCTGTTCCGTCTGAGAGGTGGGCACAGGAAAGTTACATTGTTCTGTACTGGACTATATGTTTGAAATATTTCATAAAGCCTTTTTAAAAAATTGGCTAATTTTTTTTTCTATTATTCCTTTTCCTAATTTGGGGAAACTCATTGCTAAAAAGATACACATATTGTTGATGCGTAAGATCTAAACTTACATCATTCCCATTATTGTTATTCTATTTGTGTAGAATACTTTATAAAATGTTCTTTTAAATTTTATTTAGAGACAAGTTCTTGTTCTGTTGCCCAGGCTAGAGTCCAGTGGCGCAATTATAGCTCACTGCTGTCTGAACTCCAGGCCTCAAGCCATCCTCCTGCCTCAGCCTCCCAAGTAGCTGGGACTACATGCTCGTGCCACCACACCCAGCTATTTTATACGTGTGTGTGTGTGTGTGTGTGTGTGTGTGTGTGTGTGTGTGTATTTTTTTTTTTCTTTTTTTGGTAGAGACAGGGTCTCCTATGTTGCCAAGGCTGGTCTCAAACTCCTGGCCGCAAGCCATCCTTCCACCTCAGCCTCCCAAAGTGTTGGGATCACAGATGTGGGCCACTGTGCCTGGCTTTTATAAAATTCTTGCCATAGCTTTTCCTTCTCTTCTAACTCCCCTCACATCCTTTCTCAGACCAGTAAAAGAAAGCCTTCCTCAAGAGCCCAAGAGCCAAGTCCTCTGTGGAACTACCCGGACTCTTCCTGCAGTCCTTACTCTTCCCTTCCTAGTGCAAAGGTACTTGCAGCAGGTCTCTAATAAGGCACTATTACCTGGTAACTACTTACTCACTCCTTGAGGACAAGGGCAGTGACTTATTCTTGTTAACCGTCACATGGGTAGGAATTCCGTACCCGTACTACTTGTGGTCATGGCCCCATTTCAGCATGGCCCTGAATCTCAGAATGGTGTAACTTAAATCTGGCATGATACGCTAAGGTCTTCCAGGGAGAAGGCACTGTGACTGGACTTCCTTGCAGGCATGTGCGGCCCAGCATCTCTGCACAACAGTAAAACTTAATAGACGTTTCCCCACAATTGTTCACAACAGCATAAAGAAGAGCCCCCAAGCGTACTCCGAGGTTCTCCTAGGTCTATAATCATGATACAGAAGGGAGTATTTAGTGGGAGGCCCAGCACTGTCTCAAAAGCAAAACCCAGATCCAGACATGAGTGCCGGGAAAGGGCCAACTGTAGAACCTGGAAGGTCAACCCTTCCAAGTCAGTGTCTTCTTCACTTTCAATGTCTGTTTTAGGAGTGAATACAGTACTATATACCAATTTAATGTTGTTTTAATTACTTTCCAAACTGCTTATGACAATAGTTTCTTTTAAATAATTTTAAGCAATTAAAGAGTCAATTACTTAGATTTAGATTACCATATTGAAGAATTCTTCAATAAAAAAGACCATTAACTCTCATGATAGTCCCAGTATTCAGTTCTATAAATAGAATTAAAAGCCTCTGAAATCAGTGCGCACACACACACACCTTTTTAAACTACTGTTTAATCAGTTTTAAAGACACACAAATTAGAAAAAAACATTTATATGTAAGTTTAAAACACCTTTAAAACTCAGCAGTAAGCCACCAGTGCAGCTCTGAGGACAGACTAGAAAGGAGTGGTTATGAAATTAGCACATCACAGTTTAACAGACACAGTGGTAATTTTAATTTACCATACAACAAGAACTAATTTATGGGTCTGTTGAAAAATAACACTTCTTTAAAAAAATATTCTGGAATAATAAAAACAGAAAGCACAGAACACCACATTCTATTCTCAGCCCGGGAAGGCAAATGCAAATACTGTCCACTCTGGCTGCTGGAGCTGGGTTTCTCCTCGTGTTTGGGGGACTGAGGTTCAACTACTGCTAGGCAGAGATCAAGATACAACTTTTAAAGGCAGGCAGGAATGAAATGACACATTTTCACTCTGTGTATGGAAGAACTCATTTCACCTGAAATATTTTCATTTTCACCCCTATTGCCTCATACCACGCCCTCCTGACTCCAAGGGGCAGCCGCGAGCATGTGAGAAGATGGAGTAGACTGGTGTGGAACACATCTGTGTCCAACGTTTCATTCCTTTTTCGTTGTGATAAAAAGTCAGAAGCAAATGTACTTCATTGCTAAGTCCGTGTATACAGACCACAAATACTTAAAATTGGGGAAAAGGCATATTTTAAAAGTCTGTCAAACTTTCAACATAATGTTTGCCCTTTAATGGGAAAGGACAGGAAGTAATATTAATAAATCAATTTCTTAAAGTTGTTAACCCAAAATAAAGACTGGGCAAGGAAGCAGTCATTTAAGACTCCAGTAAAAAGCAGCCAGTCACTTTTTCCATTTCAAACATGTCATTAAGAAACTGTTTAGTCATTTTACTTATGTTACTCTGTAACTTTTGGCTTTTCATCATAGTATTTCCATGTCTTTTTACAGTAGCAAAATTTGATAAAACAAGTCTGCAGGGACGGCTTTGCATCACTGAGCAAGCTGGACAGTGCTGGCTGGATCTTTATACTGTCGCCTATGGAACAGGTGGTCTTGGGTCTTGTCTGTGTTCTGCTTTATAAAAGTTGGATTAAAAGAAGAGTTTATCAGTTTTAAAGACAAATTCACTGGCATAGAAATGTGTCTTTCGGCTCTGTTTCACAAAATTCTCCCAATCATTAACCTATGGAGCCTGTCAGTTCTTTACCACTGGGGTCTGTATAATGTTAAAAACCTATTAAAATAAATATTATTTTAAAACATATAAAAACATTATTAAGCAGCCTACCAATTAAAATGTAATTGGCTGCATCCTCTGTACAAGGACCTCAAAAAGCAGCTTAATCATTGATTATAAGAGCATTCCTACAAAATACCAACGTGGAAAATTTCATTTTAAAATTTCTTCTGTAATGAGAGTTACAGATTTTAAATTCTATAAATAGATTTGACTATTTGGTATTGCAGAAAAACACTGTAGAGACCCTCTACATTCTAATACCTCAAACTCAAATTTCAGAGTTTCTTTTTCTAAATGGAAATCTTTTCCTTCACCACAAGGAGCATGCAATGATACAAATCCACTTTTACCAAGGGCTGTAGAAAAGTGAAATTTCAGCATCTAAGGTAACTGTATAAAGATCAGCCACTCACTAAATGCACACTGGGTTAAGTGTAACAGTTTTATAAGGTACTTGAGGGCAGTTAAGATTACATTTCACAGTGTTATTTAGAATTCTGCACCTATGTTAAATCTGATGTATTAAATTTCCACCAGGATGGGCTACTAATGCCTGAATAAAACCCCACAGAATACTGGCTTATATCTAAAACTCTGGACAAATCCTTAGCTGAAACAGCAATAATAGGCACCATTCCAAAGCAATTATTCTCTCAAGTAATGTTTTCTTTCAATTATAATGTAGAACTCTTAAAACCAAGTAATAATTATGAACAGCTGATAATAAGGAAACAAAAGAGTAAGTATAAATGTTCAGATTTGTTCATGAATATACAACTTAAATATTTACAAAGCATGAATTTTAAATAGCAAAGGCTTTTGTCCTAAAAGTGTGACCTAGTCCTCATGTAAAGTTTTGTAATTATTTTAATGGCAACATTTTAAAGCAGTTATTTTCTGTAGTTTAAAATAAGGTATGACTAAATTAAATATGCTTTAAATATCTTTGAATAAAAATTTTGAGAAGTTATATGGTGGCAAACCCTGTTCAGTAGCAATCTGTATAAAATATTTAATAGCATATATCTTCTCTAATTTTACATAACACAAACAGAAACCAAACAAAGCAGAGAAAGCAAAAGGAATACATGGTTTTTTCAGTAGAAATTATTTCACTATATTCAGTAGAAAGGGTATGTTGCCATGCCCTCAGAATTAATGGATTAAAAGGTTTTCCACCAATACCATGACAACCTTTTGAAAAGTCAGGGTTTTGAATCCAAGTAGTGAAAATCAATGACCAGGACGATAGTTTTGATTGTGAATCTGCCCAAGTCCTTGAATCCTCCAGACCTTACTAATGGCTTCCATTCATGATACACAATCCGTCCTAGACTCTTAGGAGCCAACCCCTTTGCTTATGGCTAAGGAACTTGAGGTGGACAGGACAGGTGACTCTTCCAAGTCCTATGGCTCATTAATGACAGAACCAGAATGAAGATCCAGGTCTCCTCCCAGGTTAATTAGTGCTTAAATGTAACGTACCCTCACTTTTTAGAAACCTTTTTATTGCACAGTTTCCTCAAGTGGTATGTGTGGTCATCCTGTGTGTGTCATACATGGTGGGGACCAATAATAAAAATACTTTTGAACCAAGTAGACAGTGGTGGCTGATAAGCACTGGCTGGACATTTTTGAAGCCCAATAAATCTTCTCTATTATGCTGGATATTTTAGAAGCTAAATAAATTTCCCCAATTACCCTGAGTTCCAATAAAAATGCTTCTTTTAAAAACAGAATGAGCCACTTGTAAATGGTGACAGCTGAGACATATCAAATTAACTGTTACTGTTTCAAGAAAATGAAACTGAAGGAAGAATAACTATTTTTGTTCACTGTTTTCCCTGAGTAGTATATAATTAACCAAAAGTATAAATATGATGTTGATTGATCATCTCTGGAGTGATTTCATGATACGTGAAGAGTGGAAAAATAATATAAATGTACATTGAATCCTATTCTGATAATTAAAAAAAAGCAAGCCCGTACTATAATGAATTCCTTTATATTTAACAGTAGTGGATATACCAGTTTTAAAGTCTTCTACTGTAAGTACCAGAAGAAAAATATTAATCTTTACAACATTCCAAGTAGATAATTCATTTTATAGAGCACAAAAAATTTTTTTCTTGAGGAGAAAAATCAAGTTGAGAATTAGAATTATTTCTTTAGTTTTTCTTCTAGATTGCATATTTGTGATTATTTCTCCAAATTAGAGGAGAGCCATCCAAAAACCATTTTATAAAAATAACAAGTTGATTCAGGGAGATAAAAATCAAACTAGATATGTAATGTATTATCTTCAAAGTAATTGGAGAATTGATCAAATATCTTGCTTTCTAAACAATAGGGCTGTGACCATATTCTTTGAGCAAGAAATAAGTTAACAGTGATTTAGGTTTACAGGCTAAGAAAGTATATTCAGGTATAAAAATAAATGGTGATTATTTGTAAGTGGCTAGATAGGTTGAACAACAATAAAACACCTGTAAGTTTTAATTAAGCCTTCTCGTTCTCACTTATGACATGTCTAGGCCTGTCCTTTAAACTCTGAATTTGTTTTCTTTCTCTTAATAGTGATCAAATCCTCTGCAGCATTAATTAAACTGACGAGACATTTTGGGGCCCAGATACTTTCCATGAACATTCTTTTCTATCCGCTCACATTATAAAGCAAGTTTAACTTCCATGTATGGGAGAATAGAGAAAATTTATTTAGCTACCTATTCTTTCCTGAGAGGGAAGGGTTAGCCTCATCAGATGGAAAAAAATTTACTTTTATAAAAATAAAAATAGAGGAGGGTATCCCTAAAGTTCTAAAAAGATACATTGATATTTTTGCTGACTAAGAACTCAAAAATTCCAAGTACATTTGCTTTTCCTTTCTTCTTTAAATGAAATATTACATAGCTTAAGCCAGACTGTTGTTTTTGTCCTTAACTTCTTCATTTGCAAATGTATTAGTGACCAAAAAAAGAAGAGAGACACAGAGAGAGAGAGAATCTCACCATAGATGGACAATTTGCATTTCATTAAAAAAATTAAGGCAAAAAGAAAAATAAATTTAACACAAGATTGGTCAAATAAGGGTGAAGTCAGGCCTTCCCCCTGTCCTCCCACAGGGCTGAGACTGCGAGGCCAGCTCCACTGCCTGCCATCAAATACCCCTCTCCTGCTTTCAGCTACTGCAACCATCACAATACTCCAGGATCACAGGAGACACTGAAGTCATTCAAGGCAAGATTACTCATGGTAAAAATGGCCCATAACATAGAAGCAAATTTTTCTACTTACAGAACCTAAAACTCACTTTAATGAGTTAACAGCAAAATTTTAAGGTGAGAAGTTAAAAGTTTGAAAATGAATTCATATTACTCTCAAAAAATGCCTTTCAGATGCAGTGACTTTAAGTTTTCATTTTCCTAAAACTTTCCCAAATATAAATTAAATTGTGATGGATAAGAAATTGATTAGCCAGATAGTAACCATACCTAGTGATTTCTCTTTCAAAATCCTTGAGCAATCTAACACTATTATTTTCATAAGCCCTTTCTAATGCTATATAACTTATGCTTGATAAATTTCATTTAAAAGTCCAAAGTATTACAAAGTTATCCTTGAGGCCACAGTGCTTTCTTCATTCCTGCCTTCATTCTCATTCTCTCTCTCTCTCTCAAAATAAGCTTAAAATATCACATTACCAACCTTTAATTATGTTTAAGAAATTGCTCCTTGAAGGGCTGACTGACAAAAGGTAATTAAACTCTCCAGCAAAATAAGCCACCTATAATTTGGCATCCATTACTGTTTACAGTTTCACTATGTATTGTAGTCATTTGAGACATACTTTAAGAAAACCCTTCAAATACTGAGATGTTTATTGCATTTTTAAGGTATCCACATCCTTAAATATCCTGTTTCAAATTCTTCCTAAATTTCTTTACAGCACACAATATCAACTACTGCAATAGTGTTCGCACAATTTTACACTTGAAAATACCATTTAAGAACAATATTTTAGGAAATAGAGGGCTTAAGGCAAGACATTCATTTGGAAAAGTTAATTTCTTTCAATCATCCAGATTGACACAATTATTTTTCCACCTCTTCAGTGCCTTGGGATACGCAATGTACATTCAGCAACAGGGCACAAATGTGACCCTGTGGACATATGCTGAGGTTGTGAGTGCCCACTGAAATATGGAAACATTTTTATATAAGGCGTGGCCCACAGGAACGTATCATGGGAGGGGTTATTTCACTCCATATCCAGTCTGGTATACAGGAAATTCCCCACCTATAACCGTCCCATTTCCCCCCAGTTAAGCTCTTTTCAAACAAACACAAACCCCTTGAAAAGGTGCTAAGATTGGTTTCTGTTAATATACAAAAAATAGCCGTCAGAGCCTTTCCCCATCACTGCTTTAGTGATGAAGGTCTGGAGGCTACTTCTTGATTCTGATTGCAAACATTGTTTGTTGTGGAAAAATTGTTCTGTCCCAAAGAATTTTCTCTTCCATCAAACTTTTTGGATTGTGAGAGCTGAACATTTTCATGTGTTTTCTTTCCTCTTTGAGTTTTTTTCACCGGCAAAAACAATAATACTATGAGACCAACAATGTGCAGGCAGTAATACCAGGAGCTAAAAAAAGAATGAAAAAAGTTTATTACATTTTGATAATAATCCTTAATAACTGCACACTTGTCAAAACGTCACTCACCACTGCCCCCCCCCTTTAGGATGTGTTTATTTACTGTGTTATTCTCTTATTTTGCCCCCTCAGGACAGGAAACTCTACAGCGTAGCCCAGGGGGTATTTATAAAGGCTGGATGGGCACGATACTAGGTATCCTTATTACATTCTTTGCAGGGGACATGAGGTCATGGCTAAATAGAACAAAAAGGTACTTATTAATAGCGACAGCAATCTGAAAATCTCTCCAATCCACAGAGTCAAAAGATGAGTATACAAGAGTACTGGGATAGTAAAGACTTACTAGTCTGGCCTCCCCTGCTATTTACTATCTCTAAGTTACAAATATTCTAACAAGGTGAGTAAGAGATAAGCAATATTGCTTCTTGATGGTTACTTTCACAAAATAAAGGTCAAATTATTAAAAACATTATTAGAAACATCATCCCCCAAATAAAATATATACCAAATGTAACCTAAATGCTTCTATAGCTGGAAATTCAAGTGATTCTAAACAAATTACCTGGGAAAGAAAATCTAACCAAAAGCCCAATCACATTTAAAAATATGTAATAATTCTGTTAAAATGGAACTTTTAGCAGGATTTAATGTTTTACTGTATGCTTATTATCATATCTGACTCAATAATTCATGGACCACACACTCTCTGCTAAGTCATTCTAAATGTTAGAGTAATAAAAAATTTATGAAAGAATAAAGTTTTTGATCTCAAGAATATCACTATCTAATACAGAGGGGTAGAATTTGGTGGGTCAGGGAGTAGAGATTAAGCAGATAAACAAAAAAGATGGAATGCAAGACAACAATTTCTGTAATATAGAGATCACCATGGTACCAATGAAACATAAAAGAGTAAAAAGGAAGCAAATAAATAAAATATAAGTAATTAATTTTCTTTTAATTAAAGATATTAAGATAATTAATAATTCTTTGTAAAGAACTATCTTTTCCAAACAGGTTGAGGACAATTAAGCTATGAGATTCTTCATTAAACCTTTATGAGAGATTTGAGACAGTGGTTACATAGCTGGCATTTCTCTGTCTAAAGCACATTCTCATCTGAGGATGGAGTGGTATGAGTCGTTCTACAAAGAACTTGAGACTGCTTGGTTTAGGATTAAAAAGTAACTGATAATGCATTTAGAGGCAGGAAATGAGGCTATGGTATTATTTT
Source organism: Lemur catta (assembly GCF_020740605.2). Classification (NCBI taxonomy): domain Eukaryota; kingdom Metazoa; phylum Chordata; class Mammalia; order Primates; family Lemuridae; genus Lemur; species Lemur catta. Next base: position 5,408,163 of record NC_059131.1, read on the forward strand.
TCAGTTCTACCAAGCAAGAAACTTTTTTTTAAAAATAAAGTTATTCCCACTGAAAAATTTGTTAGAGCAATACTTACCTGTAAAACATGAATGATGGTTTTACAGAAAGAAGTACAAATGGCACAACTGTGTAACTTATTGCTATTTGAGTTACTATCCATGTTCCAACATCATAAAATAATTTAAGTTGGGGAGGTTTGATGAAATAATGTCTAAAGTTATTTCTCATCTGAAATAAAACAAAAATATTTGCTGTATCTTTAAAGTAACTATTTATGAAATTACACTGGTGATATCAACTGTTTCAAAGATGTGGAATAATGGAAACTCTGCTTCATTGCTGGTAGGAGTCTAGAATTGCACTACCAGTAAGGGAAAAGTTGGTTCCACAAAAACTAATACACACATGCATGAGAGAGAGAGAGAGAGAGAGAGAGAGAGATGAGGAAGCACACAGGAAAAATGAAAACAACTGGGTAAAGGGCATATAGGAGTTCTTTGCAACTTTTCTATAATTTTCATGTTGTGTTAAAAGTTTTCCCAAAAAAGTTAAAAGCAACCCTGCCTAGAGCTTCTTAAATCATATTTAGTGAATTACAGTACATAAATCAAGTTTAATCGACTTTCAAAGTTACTTCTTATTTCAGCTCTGCATTTGTGAAAGACAAACAGGTACTCTAACCATGCTTAGGCCAAACAGCACTTTCTTAAATAAATGGCAAACACACATATCATTCATTAATGGAAGCTAGGAAGAGCTTCTCAAAAAAAGGTGTTTTCTAATATCCACTACTTCTTCGATGCCTTTTTGTTTAGCTTTAAAAACAATCAAAACATCTCAGTTTTGAAATGTGCAAACTTAGACAAACATGATTTTTTTTCTATTGTATTCCTCACTCTTCTTTGTCTTATGTTTATAGGTGAAACATGCCCCGCTATGAAGATGCCACACGAATTGTTCAGAGGTGAGTTGGTGAGTGGTTACTTTTTTGTGTTTCTATTTACTTACTTACCTACTTATTTATTTATATATTTATTTTAGAGATGGGTCTCACTGTCACCCAGGCTGGACTGCAGTGGCACAATCGCAGCTTACTGCAGCCTGGAACTCCTCGGCTCAGGAGATCCTTCTGCCTCAGCCTCCAGAGACTAGAGGCATGCAAGATGCATGGTTAATGGCTCTTCCATACTGAGACCACCATTCTCAGTATGGAGAATGGTGGCCAGACCAAAGTAGCCAGACCAAAGCCTGACCCCTGCCATCTCTTGCTTAGCTCACTGCCGCAACAGGAACTCACTCTCGATCCCATTCTATCCACCAATGACAAACCCATTTTCCTGAGGTATGGCTTTCAGCATTCCATTCCCACACTTAAAAACCTTGCCTGACTTTCTGATATCACAGACAGAATAGGACTAGGCTCTTTCCCAGCTTGGTGTTTAAGTTCTTCTATTATTTTCGTCCTCCCTTCCCCCATTTGCCTCTCCAAAATTATTCACTATTTATGCATACATGAATTCTCTGCTTCAATTAGATTTACTTGCCATTCCCCAAATAAACCATGCACTTTCAAACTTGGTTTGGCTAACATCCTTCCCATGCCTAGAATGTCATCTTCTCCCCCATTCTACTTCACTCACTATTAAAATAACTTTCATCTTTCAAAGCCCAGATCCAAACACTTTCCTAATGAGGCCATCCCTAGTCAACCCAACCAAAAGAGATTTCTTTCATCTCTGAACACCTATGGTACTTACTATCTATAAAAACCATGGAATCTTTCATATGTGCCTTGTGATGCATGAGCCTGCATACACACACAGACACACACAAGCTGTATGTATATATACATACATACACCTCATGTTCTGAATTAGACTACAAACTACCAGAAGGTATAGCCCTAAGTGAGTATTTCTTGAAGTTTCCCTCAGACACCCTCAAGGTACCTTAACATTGAAATAGCAAATATCTGTTAGTTTGTTAATAAAGCTCTCTTACCTATGAGAGCCATAATGAGCTTGTTCAAACACCTTTTTTATCATTTCGCTTTCCTCTAACTGACTTTCAAGGACTTTTCCTTTCCTCTCTCGTGTCACCAATCTAATCTCTGGATTGTTTCCCAAAGTAATATTCCAGGTTCTAACCACGCAGACACGCCCCACTTCTAATGTGGTATCTACCAACGGGTACAGCTCATCCACTCATCTTGGCCTATCCATGGTCTTCTCTTCATCTAAAAGCCAACTCAGGGGTTACAGATTTCCGAAACACTTCTAAAATAAACCTACCCATTCTGATCATCTTTATTTAACTCAGTTTTTATCTCTCCTTCAGAAAACTCCATAAAGACAAAGTAACATTCTGTGAGTGCCCCCGTGTATAAAAACATGTCTTCTCCTCATGTGAACTAAGCATGGTGCCTAGCAGACGGTTGAGTGTTCAGTAAACATGCACACAGTTATACACCTCACACCTAGTGGATAATGCCTTGCTGATCACAGTCAAAGATGTAAGGTATACCTTGTAAAAGATATTTACTCAGCCTTCATAACAGTTCAAGTGGACCACTGAATTATAAAATAAAATTCTTGATACTTACAGCTCGTGCTGCTAATGTCATTAACACCCCTGTTAGAAACGTTAGATAATATCCTGGGTATACCCCATGCCAAATGGCAGAGAGAATGAACGTCTGGATGGTTGGACTGAAGGTGGCTCGCTGATAACACACCCTAGAAACCATGAAAAACACAGAGAGCCAAGAAGAGTGAGCGACCTGAGCTTACGAAGCCCACAGTGATCATTCTTTCATTACCTGACAGGATTTAGGGTAACCAGAGAAACAAATACAACTTATCTTAGGCAATAACTTGACCTGTGATCTCAGGGAGGTTATATTAATAGCTATTAAGTGTCAAACTTAGGGAAATAAATTTAATTCTCATCTTCTTACTGGTATATGTAATAACAAATCATTTCTAGTGTTTGAGAGTCTATATAATTTACAAAAAATAAATTTTTAATAATATTAAAATTGTTTTCATTCTATATTATTTCATTACTTTCTTGAAAAACATCAAGAACTTTTAACTGACCTAATTACACTATTCTTTCTGGCAAATAGGCTGTGCTTAGTCTAAAGTTTTCCTATAACAGGGTAGAGAACTCAGATGAAAATAAGCTTTTCCTAAGGTATCAAATTTTAAAAATAACAACAAAAAAGAACAAAACAGATTAGCTCAGAGAATCAGCAGCCAGCGGGGAGACTGCAAGGCACCATGAAGTGATGATAATATATGCTGGCTATCTCAAGGAACAAAAATATTCAACTTGTCATTTAAAAAAAGATGCCATAAAAGAAAGCTACAGGGTCAGTATTTTATGAAATAAATTCAAGATAGGACAATGTGCTTACAGGGACAATGAGAGCGACTCCCTGGGAGTTTCTGTGCAATCCCCAGCTCTGTATTTCATACCTGTCACTCCACCTGGGCTGCCTGTGCCTTGCCCTCGTCCACTGGACACACTCCAGACAAAAATCCCAGCACAAACATCAACTACTTCCAGGAAGTTCTTCCTCACTCCCGTCTATGCCCTCACTGTGCCTGCTCTCTCTCCTCCTAATCCTCACTATAGGAATAGCATTGTGTCTGATTACACAGCTGTGTCTTTAGCAAAATTGTGAACTCTTTCACTTTCAGGGGCTGGCTCTTTTTGTCCCAGTCATCTTTGTATCCTGTGCCTAACATATAAAGAGCTGCTGAACTGACATTTAAAACAGGAACTGTTCCAGCAAACCCAAGGCATATATATAGTGGTTGTACAGGCCTTTTTGAGATAACCAGATTGCTAATGAATGAGAGCAGGTGCTACAGAGGAGGACACTGGTAATCAGACGTCAGCAGAGGCCCTCAAAGGCAGGCTGAGAGAGCAGAAACAGCTGGGTTTGTGACTCAAGCCAAAACAGTTCTGATTTGATGGTGCCTTGCTTAGGAGGATGCTAACAGTGTTTCCTGGGTAACATTGAGGGCACAATGTCACTCAACACACTGTTAATTTAATTAGGAATCTGAACTCAGTGAAGCCCAACCACAAGAACTAGATGCCCAAGCACATCTAAAGATTGTTCTTGAAGGAACATACCTTTTGAGCCAAAGAGCTGTCTGAATATTCCAATTATCAAGAAACATCTTAAAACTTGTTGACATCTGAAAAACAATAGAACTTTTGTCTTTGGGCAACAAAATAATGAAGCTTTAAATATAAGTAATAATATATTATCATGCCACAAAAATAAAATTAAAAATGACTTGACACTGATGGTAGTGTACTGATTTCTCTTTCCTTAATACAGTTTTTCTAATATAGTAACATCATTTTACATAAAAGGAGTTTATTTATTGTTGGGAACATCTATGAGGTAAATGGGTTATCACCATTTTCTCCTACATGTTAACACTTACAGGAGTTGTCATGGAATTATTCTAAAGAAATTCCTGACAGAGAATACACAAACGCCCTTTCAATGGTGTTCCCTCTTACACTGAAGAAGGGAGCACTGCCTCAGTATCTTCCTCTCCCCACCAGGCTCGGCCACCATTCTGAGTGAAGTGGACGTCCACAGCAACGACCCACCCAGCTGCCGTCTCTCAGTTTCCTGGCTACTCTGAATCCTGGCCCACCGGGCTCTGCGCTACTCCTGAAAGAGTAGATCTGCACACCCATCTCCCAGACTGGGACCTCCCATCTTTCCAGCTTCCTCACTCAAGTTACTCCCACTAAAGCTACTCTTTGATCTTAGAGGAAACCAATCTTTGTTCTCCGGGCCCATCTACTTCTATCCTATGTCATTCTCTCCTCATCTGGTCTTCACTTCCTTCTGACCATTTTAGATTCTGTGGTCCATTATTTACTATGCTTATCAGAATCTTTGATGGTTTTGTTTCTTTTTTCCTTTCAAATCACCTACCTATCAAAATCCTAACTCCAAATCAGCCATATTTTCCACCTTCCCTACCAGTAACACCTGAGTGCAGAATATCACATAACATTCTAGGCCTCTGTCATAAGTTCATGGTTCTCAATTTCAACCAGACCCTCATCATACCAAACAACCCTTGTTTTCCTAGACAGTTCATTCTCTTCTTGAAAACAGATATTGGATTGAATCATTTGAAATTAATCTTTTTTTTCTTTTGTAAGTCAAAAAGAAGTAATTATCAGCAATTTCATAGGGTTCAGCCTAATAACTTTAAAAGTTCCCCATTTATAGCTCTGGTTCTATCACCTCCTCCCCCCCTCACAACAGGGAAATTGGCCTCCTACTTTATGGAAATGACATAAATCATCAGACTCCAAAGTCTTACCACCAAAGCCCCAACTCAGCGGCATACACGCAGACCCTGCCCTCTTTCCTGTCTCCTTCCTCGGGGTCAGTCTCTATACCTCCTTTCTACCTCATATTCCTCCCTGCTTTCCATCTTCTCAGGGACCTCATTTATCAATAAGTCTCTCTGTCCTTCAACTGTATTTTCACATTCTTCCTCATCAAATATTCTCCTAATCAGTAAACATGTTTCAATCTACTTTAAAACAAAATTAAACAAAACAAAAGGCTCTCCCCTCAATCGCTGGTTCCCCTCAACTACTGCCCTATTTCCACCCTCCTTCCCTTTATGGGGAGTGAACTCCTAAGGTTGTACAATCAATCTAGCCTTTGTGCCTATGCTTCCCCTGAAACTGTTGTTACAAAACCATAAATGATAAGGGCATTTACCAATCCTTATCTTACTTGATCTCTCAGAAGCATCTAGCACTGAAGACCATTTCCTCCTTCAGAAAAATGAACTCCTTTCTTCACTTGTTCTTATACCATGCATTCTCAACGGGGTGATATCGCCCCCAAGAGGATAAAAATTGGTTCTTAAGGTGCCAAAAAACTTACTTTTTATGTATAAAGCACATATACACATATGGTAAGTCAACAGATACAGCATATCTGTGGTATTAAAATTTCATGAAGGGGATGACGAGGGAAAAAGTGTCTCAAAGCCTTCTTAAGGTGGTAATAATGAACAAAAGGTTAGAAACACTGCCATGTATCCATCACCCAACTTCAACAATTACCAATTTCCCCATCCCCTTCCCCATTTTTATTACTGACGTTGTTGTTAAGAGTATTTCAAAGCCAATACCAGATATCTTATTTCACCTGCAAATAGTTCAGAATTTATGTGCAATAAATAAGGGCTTGTAAAAAACCTTAATCAGACCTAACAAAATTGATAATAATTCTTTAACATCATCTAATACCCACTTTGCATTTAATATTTAAATATTCCTGATTGTTTAAAAAATGTCTTTTTCCCGTTGGTTTGTTTGATCAGGATCCAAAAAAAGGTTCATATAGTGCATGTGGCCAAGTCTCTTTTCATCTGTAATTGCTTGGGTCATATGTGCCATAGAATTCCCCACTTCTGGTTTTCTATACTCCGTATCCCCTCTAACTTTAGAAGGATCTAAAGACCTGAGTCAGGTTTACTTATGTTGGCAGACTACTTCAGAGATGGCACTATGTTGCCCCTGGCATCACATCCGCAGACCCCTCGTGCCTGACAGCCCACTTTTAGTAACACTAAGGCTCATCGATGAGTCCAGCATGATCCATTCATTATAAAGTTCCCTGTCAACCTTTCACCTAAAGTTCTGGTAATTTCCCCTGTTTGGAATAATCCTTTTCACAGGCTAGTGAAACGGTTTTGCTCTGCTCTCTGGCTGCTCCTCCTGAATCGCCTTCCCTTGCCCAGCCTCCAAGTGTCGGTGCTCCTGCTCCTTCACAGACTCTCATCTCACCTCACCCTCACTCCTAGGCTTGAATTGCTACATGCTGAAAGTTCCCACATTACCATCCCAGGTGTCCCTGAGGCTCTGCTCATTCATGTGACTGCTGGACAACTCAGCAAGTCTGAAATTTGAACACATTATCTTTCCCTTCAAACCCGTGCCTGTTCTTTGTTCCTTCTCTAAAGTGAAAGGTATCACCAATAACCTAGTTTTTCAAACCAGACTTCTGCGCCTGATTCATAACTCATTCTTTCTTGCTGATTCCAATTTGTCACCAAGTTCTGCTGAGTCTCTTACACAGCTCTCCAATATGTTAAGTCTTTCTAGCCCCACTGCCAGTATCCTAGTTTAGGTCACCAACATCTTCGATTAACACAACATCCTTCTAACAGATCTCTGCCTCTTGAGGGCAACATATTCACATTCTACATGCCAGATCCTTCTAAAACACCTATATGATCACCTCATTTGCCTGGATATATTACCCATCCACAGTGCTCCACTACTCTTATAAGAAAGTTTAAAACTTTTTTTTTTTTTTTGAAACAGAATCTCGCTCGTTGTCCGGGCCACAGTGCAGTGGTGCGATCATAGCTCTCTGCAACCTCAAACTCCTGGGTTCAAGTGATCCTCCTGCCTCAGCCTCCCAAGTAGCTGAGACCACAGGTGCATGCCACCACATCCAGCTAAATTTTATTTTTTTGAAGAGACAAGGTCTTGCTATGTTGCTTAGGCTGGTCTCAAACTCCTGGCCTCAAGTGATTCTTCCACCTCAGCCTCCAAAGTGCTAGGATTACAGATGTGAGCCACTGTGCCTGGCCTCTAAACTCTTATTATGGCCCCTGAGAATGTGTGTGGCCTGGCCTCTACTTCTCTAGCCTCTTCTTTCACTACTCTCTACACCATGAGCCAACATGAGCCACATACCCGTTCTCACCCCCTCACACTGCTCCCTCTACTTGGCGTTTCTGGCTATCTCCTACTTACCATTTGCGACTCAGCTTAAGACATATTTTCCGTGGGACCCTCTTCCCTGAGCCACCTAACCTAAGCTGGATTCCTATCTCAGAAACACACACATGGCCCTCTAATCATCACCTATTTTTCTGTACTCTGTAGCCCTAACTAGACTAAAGCTCCTTGAGGGCTCACATTGTACCTATCTCATTCACTGGCTCCTCAGTAATTGGGGCACATGGTTGACGACCAATAAATATTGGCTGAAGAATGAGTATTATTATTAAAAATCCTTCAATATCACTCTTAGGACATCACATCATAACCTATGAAAGTAAACTATAGTACTTAAAGTATCATATGGTAACTATAATAATTTCTTAATGATTTACCACTACTAACCTCTATTTGCTGAATTCTCAAATTGGAAATTAAGTCCCAACGAGCTGCTCCATTTTTGTCATATCCTCTGAAACCAAAGCCTGCAGCATTATTAATAGCATCAGCTGTAGCAAACAAAGAAAAAAAAAATATTAAGAACCTCCATAACAATCTACCATATTCTCCAAGAAGGTGTATGTTATTATATATTATGATCATTTATTATTAAGTAGGAAAAGTAGATTCATTCTAATTTTTAGGAGCGGTCAGAAACATTATCACATACGATGAAAATAACTACCTCGTCCAGAACAATTTGGTTAGTCAACAAAACATCAGATATTAACCCTAAGTTGAAGCAAGGTAGAGTTTAAAAACTGGGGAGGACCAATGCACTAAAGGTGAAGAAGATTCAATATAGGAAACACTTCCCAATACTAGAACGTTCCAGAGGAATATGGTGGAGCACACTCAGTCATCTGTCAAGAAACCACTAAGGGGATGTTTTGCCCTGAGATCACTATGTTCTTTTTAATCACATAATGGACCTTTACTATAGAAAAGAATATATAAACAAGTATAATATTTTCATTCCATTTTTTTCTTTATTGGTTCACCAGAACCCACTCTATGTATTAATATATGTCTCCAGAATTTGTTTTCTAATACTTTTCATCACAATGCTCAATAAGTCAATTTTGCTCTATATACCTATTTGATTAAGCTGTAAGGAAAGTTTCTGCCTTAAATGAGCCCTTTTCCAATCAACTGAAAAAGTGTTTATGATTTATGCTATTGGTGTCATGACTAAAGAATAGACTAACTGAAATCCATCAAAACCGATGGATATAATATGCCTACATGGACTAGATCCTAAGTTGTTTCATGGCTTGTTAGTGCTTTTAGTACATCAAACAAGACTTTTAAAAGATTATACCTTGGGGAAAAAGGAATAAATAAGCACAATTCATCCCCTGTCAGGTTTAATGAGGTCAGCAGCCTTTGGTCAAATAAATATGAGCCTGTAAGGTAAGCTTATCAATATAGTAGCACTCATATTCAATAGGATTAAAAATAAAATCTATTAATAATATGGGCTGCAAACCAGCCCAAACGGCTGCTGGAGAACTTCTTCCTCCCTCATGGCTGCCACCACTTCTGATTTCCTCACTTGTTCATTCTCTCCATCTTTTTTGCCTACTGCGATCAGAAAGCAACTAAACTCCTAACCAACTTCTCATCTGACAGTAGGCCTGATCCAGGGTGTGGTCAACAGTGACGCAGAGAGAGCTGGGGAAATCAAACTGCAGGCATCGACCTTCCACATACCTCTGTTTCCCCAACTCCCATCACAGCCCGCTCTTTACCTCAGGTAACCTAACTCCTGAGAAAGCTTCCACATTATCATTAATGTGAAGATGAACTTAGCAATCTGTGATTCCAAATAACTGACTGTTAACATCAATTTAAACCTTAACCTGTCCCTACATGGGCTAAGTCAATGTTTTCTAAACTTGAGTTAAAGGGGGAAAACTGCTGAGATCCCAATAAATCATTTTTTGACGTGGTAAAGAGGACACCGCCACAGGGATGAGACTAGAGACCTGATTCCTGTTCTTTTTTTTTTTTCTGAGACAGAGTCTCACTCTGTTGCCCGAGCTAGGGTGCTGTGGCATCAGCCTCGCTCACAGCAACCTCAAACTCCTGGGCTCAAGCAATCCTCCTGCCTCAGCCTCCCGAGTAGCTGGGACTACAGGCATGCGCCACCATGCCCGGCTAATTTTTTTTTTCTGTATATATATTTTAGTTGTCCATATAATTGCTTTCTATTTTTAGCAGAGATGGGGTCTTGCTCTTGCTCAGCCTAGTCTCGAACTCCTGAGCTCAAACGATCCACCCGCCTCGGCCTCCCAGAGTGCTAGGATTACAGGCATGAGACACCGCACCCGGCCTCTGATTCCTGTTTTGAGAAACCCTGAATTAAGAAATTAAACAGTCTAGGTAGCCACTTAGTATCAACAAAACTGCAACTTAAAACATGCATATGTGGACACTAACATCAACAAGGTAATTATCCTCATGATCCAGAATATACTTACATTGTTCTTCTAAAAATTATCATCAAAATGCACAAACCAAATTAAAGAATTTTGGAACTCTGATTCCCAAAAACACATTTTTGGACTTTCAGAAGTCATTAGACTCCAATTTGAGAACCAAAAAGTCAGTGGAACCCATTCTACTAAGTGAAGTATCCCAAGAATGGAAAAATAAGCACCACATGTACTCACCAGCAAATTGGTTTCCCTGATCATCATCTAAGTGTACATTTGAGAATAACACCAATTGGGGGTTGGACAGATGTGGGGGAAGGGGATGGGTGTATACCTACATAACGAGTGCAATGTGCACTGTCTGGGGAATGGACATACTTGAAGCTCTGACTCAGAGGGATGGGGGAGGCATGGGCAATATATATAACCTAAACTTTTGTACCCCCATCATAAGCTGAAAAAAAAAATCAGTGGGGCTGGGCACAGTGGTTCACGTCTATAATCCCAGCAGTCTGAGAAGCTAAGACAGGAGGATCACTTGAGCCCAGGAGTTTGAGAGCAGCCTGGGCAACATAGCTCATTTCTACAAAAAATAGAAAAAATCAGCCAGGTGTGGTGGCACTTGCCTGTAGTCCCAGCTACTTGGGAGGCTAGGGCAGGAGGACAGCTTGAGCCCAGAAGTTTGAGGCTGCAGTGAACGGTGATGATGCCACTGCACTGTAGCCCAAGCGATACAGTGAGACCCTGTCTCAAAAACAAACAAACAAACAAACAAAAAAGGGCAGTGGAGAGCAGAGATGAATGTGTGCACACAGGTGCCAAGCCTTTCAATCAGCTTCTCCACTGACGCAACATCAAAACGTAGACTTCAGGGTTTAACCATTACTAGGACCTAAACCATTACTCACACTGATTAAGACAGTACAGACATAGTACGAGTATTTATTGAATTGAATATCCTTATAGACTTATGGCTAAGAATTACTTAAATTCTTTAAATGTAGTTCAAATTGCTACTCATATATTATATATTCTAATATATTTCCTTAAGGAGGAATCAGGGAAAAGGAATCAACTCTCATTTTCTTGGTTTTTCAAACCAAATATTGGGGCTATGGGATCAGAAGTCCCCTAAGAATCATTTTAATTTTCATAACTAACAAAGAAATAATTAATGATAACTCATGCATTTTTCCTATTTACAAAGATCTTATGTTTTCCTCAAAAGCTTTATGAATTCAATGACCTTATTCTACTAACAGTAGATTTTCAACAATTAGAGGTCCAATCAAACTGAAGAACATGCAGAATTCTTCTATAACTATAGTGGTTCAACAAACAGGTCACATTTCTTACAAAACCCTAAAAAGTCTAGGTTGGTGTGGAAAAATGTCTAGTTTCAGTTGAAAGTCAGAATTTATGTACTACAGAAATCTTATTTGGCATTACTGATGTTCATATTTGGATAGAATAAAAACTTTCAATCCTTTAAAGAAGTATTAGTTTAAAATCTACACATGGTAACGTTATATATTTTAATTGACTATGAAAATGCCAGGTCAAATTAACTTTTGATGATGCTGTGTGCAGTTGTATGACAAAAGACTAAAAACACTGATTCCAGTCCCAAGCTACAGTTCATGCAATCAAAATAAAACCACCAGTAAAATGCCAGTCCCCAGACCTTTTTCTTGGCCTTGTCTGGCTAATGTGCTTCTTCATGCAGTCATTCAAATATTCATCTAGTACCAAATATAAACAAGTCCAGCAGGACACAAGAATAAAGGGGTTTATAATCTTGTGGGTGAGAAAAAAGACAACACATATGAAGAGATTTCAATTTATCCAGTGAAGTGACTCTCCACTTCAGTCCAAATATGGCCAGAATGATCTTCTTCTGACATAGGATCAGGCCACCAACCTGCTTGAAGGCTCTTATGGATTGTTTTGTAGAGCAGACGAAGTCTTGTGAAAGCCCTGTTTCTCCTTCCCAGTTCCCTCTCCTTCCCAGTTCCTACGTGGCCCCTGCTACACCTGTCACAGAAAGCAAGGCACTTCCATGCCTCTTTGTTTATGAGTGCAGAACTAGCCACTTTTCACTTGCTGAAATCAAGTCAATCTTAAAGGCACAACTGAATGCTGTCTTTTCTCTAATACTTACTCTACCCGCCAAGCGTAACTGACTACCCCCATTCAGTGCACCAATATCATTTTATTGCTCATAAAGTACTAAGCATATTATATTATGGTTAATAGTCTAACATATATCATAATGAAAGGTTTAATAGCATATTATATTTTAAGCATCTTGAGGGTAGAGACTATGTCTTATACATATTAGTATCTATTCTGGCCAGCACAGAATCTAGCATACAACAGGCACACAGTAAGTATCTGTTATCCTTTCATTGATCCACTGACTTATTTCAACACACAAACAGAAAAGTATATTCACATGTTACTCACCTAATGTCCATGCAAAATAGTATTTGGGTCTGGCAGCCAATAGAGAGACATACAGATAGGTCACCTTTGTTGGCCAAGAAGCTGTAGCTTGAAAATGCTCATCAATGTTGTACTCCACTGGCAACGTGTTAGAGATGGTCAAGTGAAACAATAAGGAAAGTCCACAGACTAAGAGCTTCTGAATAACTGCAATCTGAAAAGTGTAAGACGAGATTTCAGAAACTTCACCCATACTCCTTTTAATTCATTTTACATATTATCAACAGATTAGTCTTCTGAATATAGCATCAGCCTGTAACTGTCCTGGTCAAAAAATCAAAAGCTACACTGCATTTAGTATTTAAAGACCTCCAAGGTCTCACTGTATGAACATTTCCAACCTTATCTATAAGTACTACCTAAGAATTATGGCTCAGCTCATTTTAAAACCTCAATTTGTGTTTTTACAACTTTCAGGAAATAAAAAATCTAAAATCAAGTATAAATGTATAGGTGTGAATGGAAGTGGATACCAAAAAATTCATATTAATTTTGGTAGTAGATTTTATATTAAAAATGACATTTTTCCCCATTGTGCTTTTTCTACATCTTCCAAATTCTAGGCATTTCATGGACATTAGTTTTACAATAAACAATCTATACATCTCTTTAAATCTGAAAGTTAACATAACTTTGTTCAAGAATGATAAAATCAGAAGAGCTACACATGAGAACACTAAAGATTTGTATCAAAGACCCTGATGAAAAGAAGAGGCCATTCTTTGCAATATTATGGTAAGGTTAAATTGCCAACTCATGGTATTTTGTATTTTTAGAAGGCCAGAACATTTCAACCTCATTTAGTATAAAAGAGATTATACAGACTGTGAAGGGAAAGAAACAAGTAGAAAAAAGAAAAGGCTAGATTCAGATGAAGGTATGTAACAAAATACTTGGGTTTAGAGTGCCTGATATAATAACCAAATAATATTCAAATTAACTGAAGTAATTAATAAATGAAGATCCACATTTTAACATACTATGTAACAGTGCCAAAAGAATGGCTCAAAGCATATGCTATATTCATTGCACTTCTAAAAAAACCCTTTTATTTGTAGGTTGCTCCTGCTAGGTGGTACTGACTGTCCAAGAACTCCTTGCTGCAGTTATCATTATTCTCATTTTCCTGGCTATCTTTTAAACCTTTCTCCAATAAAATAAGTCTACCTTTCTTCAAGCCTCCCCCAAATATCTTATCTATACATTTGAATAAAAAAGAGATTTTAGAAAGGTAATTAGAGAAAATTTGTAATTATAAATGAAGGGAGATAAGAAGAACAACCCCATACATTAACCTAACAATGAGGTATATCATCTGAGTAATGTAATAAGAAATATTGTAGGCTGGGCGCAGTGGCTCACGCCTGTAATCCTAGCACTCTGGGAGGCCGAGAAGGGTGGATCGCTCGAGGTCAGGAGTTTGACAACAGGCTGAGCAAGAGCGAGACCTGTCTCTACTAAAAATAGAAAGAAATTATCTGGCCAACTAAAAATATATATAGAAAAAATTAGCTGGGCATGGTGGCTCATGCCTGTAGTCCCACCTACTCAGGAGGCTGAAGCAGTAGGATTGCTTAAGCCCAGGAGTTTGAGGTTGCTGTGAACTAGACTGACATCAAGGCACTCACTCTAGCCCGGGCAACAGAGTGAGACTCTATCTCCAAAAAAAAAAAAAAATATTGTGGCCGTTAGACTACATGCAAAGTTTCTAGGTCTAGGTTTAAAAAGAAAAAAAGAAAACTAAGGTAACATAAACCTTATCTCAGCTACGGGGGGGCGGGGGGTGGTGGGGCGGAGAGGCATGAGTATCAATGAGAATCCCAAAATAGAATCAGTCAATGCAGGCATCAGGTATCATGGAAGGCAGGGTGGATGGGGCAAACTAAATCTGGGAGGAGGGCTAGTAGAAAACCAGGTATAAACAAGCTTCTATAGCCTCTCTGCTTAAGGGGGTCGATGACGTGTGTGTTTGTATAAAGCCACCTTTCTCTCTATATATATATATGCCTTATATATATATAAGATATATTACAGATAAAATTATATGTAAAATAAATATATATTATATATAAGATATATTACAAACATAAAATCACCTTACTTTATATATATAAGATATACAGGTATGTATCTCTTAGTAAGGTGGATACCCCCACCATCTCTGGCAGGAAGCCAGAGAATATATGTAACCACAGAAGATACAGGCTTAGGAACATGGGTCTGGAGCAGGGCTGGGGTAGGTGCTGGAATGAAAATGTGGAGAACACAGAGACAGCTGTATCCTGAGAGGTGATATGACCAGTCCCCTTCTCCTGCCCAGCTCCAGAGTACCAGCAGTCAAGTTTGTGTGCCCCAGGAAGAAGACCAGAGGATCTTTTACTCAAAAAACAAAATAGCCCCAGAGAAAAGACTTATAGACATCATGGCAGAGACTGGTAGGTGTTGCCCAGGAGCCATCCTCCCCTTCCTACAGAGCAAAGGAATTTTTACTTGTGCACTTGGAAGTCTAGCTGAAGACGACATGTCATAGCCTCTTGTGTAGCTGAGTGTGGCTGTGTGATTAGGTTCTGGTCAATGGGATGTGAGCGAAAGTAATGTGTACAGGGAAAACAGAGCTTGGCTCTCCAACGCCATGGGGCTGCCCTATTATCCATGCACAGCTTACATCTGAGCTGTCATGTGTAAGCCCGTTATTTTGGTCCTTGTTTCAGCAGTCAAACCTCTGTCTTAACTGATACAGATAAAGACAACTGGGAGGTCCCCAACAAAAGAGCCAGCTTGCTATGTGACTATCCTACTTCAGATCCTAAGAGTCTACAAATCCCACTGGTACACAGAGTGCTTACAAATGCCATTAGAGGGATTTATGAATAACTACTACTATTTGACTTTGTCAACTATATGCATATGGAATTTAAACAAAAATATATTAGAATAATGAGATAATACATTAAGAATATCTGCCATTAGCAACAACCTCTGATTTATGATGTCTGTAACCCAAAAGAGGAAGAAAATGACATTTTATAAGAGTGAATCTCATAAAAACTCAGAGTAAGGTGATAGAAGCAACATATAAATTTGTATTATTCTTTGTTGAGTTTGATTTACTACTACTCACGTGTTTATATAGCACTTGATATTCTTCAAATATTTTACAAAACTATTTGATCTTTATATCCTCTCTAAAATGGAGAAGACATTAAGATTCTCCTTTTGCAGAGAGGGCCACACACATTAAGTGCTGTGCTATTAATACAATGATAAAGCTGAACTGGTCACTGAGAGTTCGGCGTCTTGATTCCTAGATTTAATTCTCCTCCCAGTACTCCAGAATAAACTTCTAAGAAGCTGTCTATAATTACCTTTACTTTCTTTTAGGGCATGAGACCTCTAAAGGTTTTAGTGGTCAGCCTGGAGATATCAGTCTGAAATTGAACCCAGTTTGATATGGCATTTCTCAATCAACACTGAACCAATAATATGAAGTATGAAGACAAAAACCCCTTTTTGGTTTAAAACATGCAATGAGTCACATAGTACAAAAGAGGTAATATAATGGCTTTTGTGAATGAGTGCACGTTTCTTCATTCACTCTTCATTGCACACACAAATGGAGGATGGTAGGTTTGCAGGGAAAAGGGGGCTTTGCTCTAAGCCCCACATTCAGAGAAAACATTAATTCTTTCTCTTTGTCTCACAGCCTTTCTGACTAGCCTATTACTTTTCATGGAACATTTAGATTCAACCAGATCGAATCCAATAGAAACTTAGCCTACACAAAGACTCACAGCCTTTCTTTATGAAGCAGCATCTCATGAGTTCCAAGTACCCCAGCAGTTCAAAAGAAGTAAAAACTATGTTCAGTTGTGAGGCAATTTTGCGCAGATTTTGGATCCAGACTGAACTGGTTTGAATTCTAGTTCTCCTATTGCCAACCGGGGAAATCCTGGTCAAATTACTTAGCCTCTGAGTCTCAGTTTCCTCACCTGTGACAGTATGAAGTAGAATAACAGCACCTACTTTGTAAGACTACTGTGAGGATGAGAAGAGTAACATGTGAGGTGCTCACAGTAGTACTTGTAGCTCTGAGTTGGGCAGTGCAAAGGTGACTTTTTGAAATAAATAATAAAAAAAAACAGTGCATGTGGCAAGAACTGTCAAAGTGTTCGCTTATTAATATCTCTTAATTATGCAAATCAGCAACAGTTTTGTGAAAAAGGTGAAACTTTAAGTAGACCTTTAAAGAGGAGTAAGATTTCAATAGGTAATGATTAAGAAGAAGAGAAAGGTAGAAAAGGAAAGGAGAACACAGAGTGTTTGCAATTTGCTAGAACATAAGACACAGGTTTAAAAAAAAAAACCCCAGAAAATTAGGTCGGCTAATTCCATGAGAAGGGCTTTCTTGTAAAATACTCTGTAACTATAAAGCATCATTCTCATTAAGGAATTTGGCATGTAGTTTCTCAAGTAACCTTATTTTTGTTCTTTAATTATCACTGTACTTCTATTAGGCATCATTACTAGGTAGAGTATTAAGAGTCATTTATCTTGAAAAATGTTTTTAAAGATATAGGTAAATTCAAAACACGGAAATATTAGTATCTTTAAATAAATAAGACTAACCAATACATGCTCTAAAGGCTCCAGATAAATCTCATGACCTTACATTTGGAGATGGCTCTGTTCTTTCACACTGTATTTCTTCCTTTCCATTTTCACTTGATTGTATCATATGGTGTGATCTGCCTTCAATAAAAGTAATGTAGTCTTTGTAAGAGCAGAGTGGGCCTGCCAGGATACCCATGAAGTTACAGTTGTAACTTAAATACTCCAGTAGGCTTGGCATGCGCCTGCAACAAAAAGACATGCAACTTGTGAGAGATAAGCTTTCTGTAAATCTGATAGAAATAATAATCATCTATACTCACTACTCTTACCATGTCCAAAATAAGATAATCTTTAATTGTCATTTGCATCCATACAGTAAGAATTTAAAAGATCTGGATGTAATAGCGCTCAACAGTAGTTTTGAATAAAAGAGTTTCTACACAGATCTTTATAAACAAATATGAAGGGTTTCTACTTAGACTTCTCACAATAAAACAAATCTAAGACAGATGTGCTATCACAGAAAGTATCATCTCTTACTAGTCAATCATTTGCTCATTTAACAAATGTATGCTGTGCACTGTGCCCAGCGTGCTCCAGGGTCTAGAGATACAGCACTAAACAAAACAGACGAAAATTCTCTATTCGTGGTGCTTACATACCAGTTGCAAAAAACAGATAATAAAAAATATATAAAATATTTTCAGAGATGCTAAGTGCTACAAAGAGAAGGTATTTTATTACATTAAGAAGTCAGAGAAGGGCCCTTTAGTAAGGCGACATTTGAGCAGAGACAAGGAGGAAGTGAGAGGAGTCGTGTGGATGTCTGTGACAAGGATTCCAGGCAGAAGGGATGATGAGTGGGAGATCCCTGAGCGGGCACGGCCAGCAGTAAGGAGGTGGTGAGGCTGAAGTAGACTGAACCCGGGGAAAGGATGGGAGGAGAGGTGGAGAGCTGAGGTGACATCACATGGGGCCTGCCTTTGAAGCTGTGGTAGGAACATCCGGTTTTATTCTGCATGAGTTGAAAAACCATAGTGGGGTTTTAAAAGACCTATGTTTCCAAGCATTACTCTGGCCCCTGTGTGTGGACCCATCAGGAATGGGGCAGCCACCAGGCAGGTGACAATGTCTGGAAGAGTGGCAGCAGAGCTGGGGTCTGCTGAAGGATGGGATGTAGGGTGTGAGAGAGACGGGAGTCAAGGATGTCTCACAATATTTTTAATTCAATTGCTTTGAAGTCTGTCCAAATGGCACGTGGTATCTACCAGTAACAGGGTAAAATGGTTAGTTAACACAGGAGACTATTTAGGCTTTCTGTGTTATATAAATGAATAAGAAGTGTATATTTTTATAGCTCTATTAATCAGGTCCACTGTCAATTATAAACTATCACGAATAAAAAACCTATACCTGGAGACAATAAGCAGGATTCTCAAACTTGTTAAATCCCTTTTTCCTCTCTAAATCTGTCTCCTTTAAAAACATAAACATTCCTTGTGAACAAGAGTTGACAGATTATTTTTATATATAATATGCATCACTTTTATTTTTTAAAGAGATGGGGTCTCACTACATTGTCCAGGCTGGACTTAAGCTCCTGGGCTCAAGGGATCCTTCTGCCTCAGCCTCCAGAGTAGCTGGGACTACAGACATGCACCACCATGCCCAGCTTAGTACATATTGTTTATATATATATATGAAAAAAAATCAATAGAACAACATAGTGCTTCCTGCACATCTGATACTATCTAGGTTACCCCTCAACCAAAACTCCTTTTCTAATTTTGAAGAATTTTTTCCCCATATTTTAAAATGTTGTATCTTACGTATTTTCTTTTTAGGGCTCAAAACTGATGACAGAAAATATTTCTGGTAGATTTTCTCTTTCAGTTCTTTCTATTTAATGCTGAAACAGTGCAAGCACCAGAGTAAGTACCTGGAATCAGAGTTACAAAGAACTCCTTGTACTCCAGCAGCAGAGCTCCATTCTCAATACCAATTATTTTAAGACCAAGTCAAACTATGTAACACACTTTTCAAGGACAGGAGATAATTCGTAACTACAAAATTGGCTGAAGTAATTTTTGGCTCAACTGTTATATCACAAACAACAAGTTATTTTATGAACTAAAGTAATGACCTATAATATTTGCTATTAAAATGAGAACTTAGGTCTAATTGTAATATTTCATTTATAACATTAAACAAAAGATTCACTCATTCATTTATTCCATCAACATTTGTTTGACATCAACTATGTGTTATCTCAAGTGAGGGCTTCTCAACTACAGAATTATTGACATTTTGGGCCAATGACTCTTTGTTGTAGGGGACTTCCCTGTGCACTGCAGATGTTTAGCAGCATCCGTAGCCTCTACCCACTAGATGTCAGCAGCATCACCCCTCCTAGTTGTGACAACCAAAAAAATGTCTCCAGACATTGTCAAATGTCTCCTGCAGACAAAATCACTCCCAGTGGGAACCACTATTTAGGTGATGGGAACATTTGCAGGGGTAGGGAAAGGGACTATTAAGTAAATATATTATGTAACATCAGACAGCAATACGTATTATGAAGAAAGACAAAGCGGGACAAAGGGATGGACAGCGATGGCAGGGAAGGGAGGGGATTTCTGACAGGTGGCCTGTGCAGTTAGAAGTGGACTGAGGGAAGGAGGGAGACTGGGGGGGACACTGGGCCTGTGGGGCCATATTTGCTGCAGTCAAAAGTGTGTCCTTCTATTCTAAATTACAGGGGAAGCCATTGGAGGACTGTCATCAAGGGAGGGGAATAATATAATCCAACACACATTAAAAAGATCTCTGGCTCCAAGGTGAAAAGTAAGCTGCGGAAGGCATGAGAGAAAACAGGGAGATCAGTTAGGAAGGCTACTCCAGTAGCCCAAGTAGAAAGTGAGGGTTTAGACTGGGACCAAATGAAAGGGAATGGTGAGAATCGGTCAGATTAGAGATTAGAAAGGGCTACCTTGACTTGCTGGTGAAATGGATTTGAAGTAAGAAAATGAGCGTCTGCCTAAATTTTCCCAAGCCACTAGTGATAAACGGTATTGCTATTAAGTAAGTGGGCGACAATGGTGGAGGAACAGATCGGGGGACAGTGAGGGAAGAGAGAGACAGAAATCAGAACTTCTATTTTGAATATGCTTTATTTGAGATGGCTCTCACTATCCATGGAAAGATGTTGAAAGGGCAGTTGGATATGAGGCTGGAGCTCAGGAGAGAGGGTTGGGATGGGAATACAAATTTAGGAGACTCCAAACATGTAGATGGTCTTTAAAGCCAATGGACTGTCTGTGATCAACTGGAAAAAATTGAGAAGTCCAGGGCTGAGCTCTGGAGCACATCAAGTTAGTGGTGAGGCAGAGGCTTCTGCAAAGGAGCAAGTTAAGGGTGGAGGAAAATCAAAACAATGTGTCCTGGAAGGCATGTGAAGGAGGTATTTCAGGATGAAGCAGTCAGGTTGGCCAGCGATGCCGAAAGGCTGAGCATCAGGCAAACTGAAGCCAATGGTAAAATGTGCCAAGACTGAGGCAACTCTCAAAGAATGATTTCAGACCAAGAGTGGGAACAAAAACCTGACTGCAGGGCATTGACGAGAGAACGGGAGGTGGTGAGGAAGTAGAGAGTGTAGACAAGCTCTCAAAGAGTGTTATTCTAAAGGAGTGTGGAGTAATTGAGTGGCAGCTAGAAGGGAGTGTGGAATAAAGCAAACTTTTTCTTCTAAATTGGTGGGAACAATCTAGCAGAGAGCGGGCAATTGATGATTGATGATGCAAGAGACGGAGATTAACTGAAGCAGCAAGATCCCTGAGGAGGTAGATTCAGAGTAGAAGTGAAAAATTGGCCTAGCTTAGATACCAGGAAAGAAAGTAGAGTGTTTTGTTACAGATTCAGGCAGTTTGGTAGATTTCATGGTGGGCTGCTTTTATTTTTTCCAAAAAATAAAATTTTGATACCATCCTGAGTACGGGGGAGGGAGTGTTAGAAGTCTGGGGAGAAAGGAGAATAAATCATCTTACAAGAGAGTGGGAAAGTGAGTAGGCTAAGGAAATGTAGCAGAATTGCTGGCAATACTAAGGATTGTAATTTTAAATTTGGGGTAACAAATTCAAAATAAGTCCAGTCAGCAAGACTGAATGTATTTCCACCCAGCTTCCTTCCACTGTTCAGGCAGGTGTAGAGCTGGATTTAACCAGCTTGGGGACTTGCTAGGTGGCTATGTGAGAGAAAGGGGGAAAGAGGAGCTAAAAGGCTGTGGTGAGCAGTTACTGGGATGGCCCGAGGGCTCCTAGAGATCGTAGAACCCAGGTCAAATTGGCCTCTCATCAGTTAAGTATACTCAAGTATATATTTACTGACCTATAAAGACTATAGAGAGTATCAAAATAGAATTTTTTTTAAGACAGTGTCTTGCTATGTTGCCCAGGCTGGAGTACTTTGGCCAGTTCATACCTCACTGCGGCCTCAAACTCCTGGGCTCAAGTAATCCTCCTGCCTCAGCCTCCCAAGTAACTGAGACTACAGGGGTGTACCACCATGCTCAGCTCACAACAGAATATTTTTACAGATGAGGAAAATATAAGAAGATCCCCAAGACATGCTACCTGGATCAAAGATGAACACTTAGTGTAGGTGTATCTACTATCACAAACTTAATCTCATTATTCTATCAGCTATACATGTATTAGTTCTGTATTTAGAAACAAGGTACTCCATAGGAAATTTTTCTTTAAGTAAAATGTGTGTTTGAGCTCTAATTATATTAGATTGAGATAAATTCTGCCAAGAAATTAAGCCATTCTTTGCATTAGTCATCAGAGTACCTATAATAAATGAAGTAGAAGCTTATCCCAGAATGTGTTTCTCAATAATGAGAAATATCTGACCCGTTCTTCATTATGTCAAATGTGGCATCTACATGCTATATTCAAGTATTATATCTTAGCCCACTATCTGCCATCAAGTTACTGGTCTATAAATGGTAGCTGCTATAATTACTAGTAACTACTACATGGCAGTCATGAAGGCTATATTATGTTCCTATTTTCAAGGAACTCAGTCTCCCAGAGACAAAAAATTTAGCAGATAGCCTTGTGGTCCACAGGAGGTACACACTGTCCAGTGACACAGGCAAGGTGTTATAGGAGCCTTAGGAAGGATGCCTAGGCCAGCTGAGGGAGGTGTGCAGAGGTAGCAAGGTTTGGTTTTCAGAAGTTAGTACTTAGCCACATAACCAATGTGCATTCTAGGCAGAGACAGGCTAAACCCTAGCAGGATATGATGCAAGGCACATACCTTACAGCCAAACCCCTCTGTGATGGAGTCAGATCTTCATCTTTTCGAAACATGCCTGAGAAACAAAAATAGGTACTTTGATCAATTATGATTTCTCTCAAGAATGGCATTTTTTCCCATTCATACTTTAATTGCTTTCCTCATTTGAAATTCATGCTCTATTCCCAATTTTGACATAATGATTGTTCCTTTCTTTCCCATGGCAACACAGACACAATCATGTGAAGGATCTCTATAAGATAAATAATATATTGTCAGGGAACAAAAGTCACTAAAATCTAATTCCTCTCTAAAGGAAATTATTAATAAATTAAAAAATTCAAATTTATTATCCTTAATACTAAATGCTATGACTTTTCAAAAAGGGGCATTAAATTTTTCTATTGTTGGATGATTTAAATGATTTGAGATTTATAAACAAGGATCATCACAGCCTTATACATAATATAAAAAAAAAAACAAAAAAGTAACAACCTAGATATACCACAATTAGGGAATGAGAAAACAAATAATTGTACATCTACTTCTGACAATTGTACAGAAAAGAAAACTATGCCTTACAGAAGATAAAAGAAATGAATCAAATATTAATAAAAAAGAAGGTGGCTTGGCACTGTGGCTCACACCTATAATTCCAGCACTCTCACTTGAGGCCAAGAGTTCAAGACCAGCTGAGGCAACATAGTGAGATCCCCATCTCTTAAAAAAAAAAAAAAAAATTAGCTGGGCATAGTGGCATGTGTCTGCAGTCCCACCTATGATTGTGCCACTGCACTTCAGCCTGAGCAACAGAGCAAGATCCTTTCTCTCTTTAAAAAAAAAAAAAAAGGCCAGGCACAGTGGCTCACGCCTGTAATCCTAGCACTCTGGAAGGCCAAGGCGGGCGGATCATTTGAGCTCAGGAGTTCGAGACCAACCTGAGCAAGAGCGAGACCCCGTCTCTACTAAAAAAATAGAAAGAAATTATATGGACAGCTAAAAAAATATATACAGAAAAAATTCGCCAGGCATGGTGGCGTAGGCCTATAGTCCCAGCTACTTGGGAGGCTGAGGCAGGAGGATTGCTTGAGCCCGGGAGTTTGAGGTTGCTGTGAGCTAGGCTGACACCACGGCACTCTAGCCTGGGCAACAGAGTGACACTCTGTCTCAAAAAAAAAAAAAAAAAAAAAAAAAAGTTTGGCTCTGAGGAGTTTTGGGGGTCAGACATGGACAATCCTTTATTTTTTCTTCATGCTTACATGTATTTTTAAAATTTTCTTCAATGAGCATATACCTACTTTTTGTAATCAGAAGGAAAAAAAAAACCACTTAAGATGATTGACGATGAGGAAAAAGTAAAACATCATTAGGAGGTAAGCCCAACAGGATAATTGCTACTTCTGACAATTCTACTTTCTGTCCCTGTATCAGATACTCACATTGTTGTCTACCCTTTCCTAAAAAAACAAGAGCTATCTTTAGAAATGAGGATCAGTATTCTTTTTTAAAAAATCTCTTTATCCTTTCACCAGGCAAGTAGCATGTTAACAGCTTCATTTGTGATTTCAAGCTTTGCTATATACAAAATATTTTATTATGTTTAATTCAGCATTTCTAAGTGTTTGATACAATGTGGGACTTTTAGTTTAATCTGCCATCTTGACCAGAGAGGCTATTATCATTTTAGAATTCTAAACTAACCAAGGAAAGTACATATACAGCTTAAAGGATAGATTTTCACAGAACAAATCTATGTTAAAAGTCTACATGCACAAGTCCAGCCTCCCTTCTCAGTTCAAACTTTGGGAACTTGCCAATAGAATCCCGAAAAACCAATTAAAGAAAAGATATCACTTTTTTAAAGCTAGAAGTCTATCCAAGTACAAATTATGCAGTCCCACATATGATGAGAAACAAGACGACTTTGAATGCCAACATGATGTCACACTGTGGGTGGAGAGTGAGAGCCTGCTGCTGCGGGTTAATAACCGATGCAGGTGTTCTGGTGATGCGCTTGTGCTGCGTAGTCACCCTGAACACGTTGTTTTCTCACCCTATTAACAGTATGTCATATTTTTTACTGGTAAGTACTTACATGTGAGTAAGTATGAGAAAATGACTGCTTATCAGTTGCACGTAAAGTCAGAGTCAGGAATGATGGTGATGCCAAACCACCACAGACTGTGGCTGACACAGTGACACCTTTACTTTCTGATGGTTCAGTGTACACAAGCTTGGTTTCACGAACAAAATTATTAAACATATTATACAAAATTACCCTTGGGCTATGTGTATAATGTGTGTATGAAACATAAATGAATTTTTTATTTAGACTTGGGTCCCATCCCCAAGGTATCTCATTATGTATATGCAAATATTCCAAAATCCAAGTAAATCCAAAATACTTCCGGTCTCAAGCATTTCATATAAGGGATATTCAGCCCGTACAAGTACCCAGCTAGGCTGACACATTCCTATTACGAAGTGACATCAATGAAGCTGCTAGCAAGAAGACTAGCTACACTATCCCTAAAAGCCATACTACAAGTCAGACCAAACACACTACCAGGTTATTTTAGTCATCCATCATCCTAAGCCCTCAGCAATTTCACATACATGATTTAAAACTAGAGGGTAGGTGGGCTCTGTTATGTGAGGGTGATGAAACATCTTAAAAACCATGTCTAGAAATTTTCCAAGATAAAATAACACCTGCTCCCTGAAGCTGCAAGTATGAATGATGCTACTTGGCAGTTGAGAGATAGTTATAAATACATTTGGTTTCATCTAGGAGTGGTCTAGAACCAAAAAGACTGTGCAGAAAAGAATTAACATAGTTCTAAGACTGCTATCCTTAGAAGGGCCCTGCTTGTAAGGTTAGCTCATGGTTGGTGTCCGGAAAGTTGGCTGGTAAACCGTCCCCTACACTGATATAAAATATTCCCTATGCCTAGACTGTGCCAACATTATGGTTTATTCTGAACACCTGCTTTCCTTCTGGGAGCCTGGAATTTTGGTACATGCTAGGCAGGGGGTGCCTATGTAAGCAGGTCCTGATAAAAATCTTGGGTACTGAGTGTCTAATGAGCTTCTCTGGTAGACATTTCACAGGTGTTGTCACAACTCGTTGCTGGGGGAATTGAGTGTGTTCTTTGTGACTCCACTGGGAAAGGACTCTTGGAAACATGTGCCTGGTTTCTCTAGACTTCACTGCAGATGCCCTTGCTTGGAATCTTTTCACATAATAAATCTTAGCCATGAATTCAACTACATGCTGAATGCTATGAATTACCAAACTGGGGGTAGTCTTGGGATCCCCCAACACACAGATAATAAGCCCCTCCTCTGTAAAACTAGCTGAGAAAACACAGGATAGGGTTCAATCCCTCCCTTGGGCATAAAGGGGCAGGTGGTATGGGGGTGTGGCAGGCTTATAGCACACTGTCTAGCAGGCTGTACTGAATCAAACTGGAGGAAGAACCACTTTGAAAGCTAAAGGGTGTGAATTCCTCAAATCTTGTCAAGGTTAATCAACATCCAAACTATCCTAAAGAGATAATTACCACTAAATCCATTTAAAAGAACAGGTCACAAAATGGGGTCCTGTTGTACTTCTAACTCTGAGTTGAACACATATTGTCATCAGATGCTTCTAGATGTATGGACAAAGTTATATCCCTGATCCATGACTTTCCTACATTCTCCTTCCAGAGTCACAGGAGCAGCCTGTGAGCAGCACAATGCAGAAGTGTTAGCGCCTGGAGATGACTGTATGCCTTCACCTGCAGCACTTCCTAGTATGTCTACAGTCCAGTATCAGGGTCTGGTGAGTTCTACCCATTTCATTATTCAGGATACAAGAGCTACAACATACTATACATAAATTATAACCTATGAAAAAACTCTCCTGGATGGATCATATCATAAGTTGACAAATGAGAAAACTGAAGCAGTAAGAAGCAGAAATGGAATCTGAGCCTACATTTGCCCACCCTCCTTCCACATCATCATGCTGCCTCCTGTATGGAGAATTTTCTCTCAATGGTGCTTCTCCATTTTCTGAAGGACACAAACAGAGCTGCTGTTTAAAATGCACACTTGGTTAAACAAGTATTAGAAAAATTTTAAAAAGTAGTTAATCTATCTCCTTCCCTCCATCCCCTACCCGAAAAACTAAGTAGTTAA